>NW_016804580.1:2129654-2133643 GCF_001698545.2 Rhinopithecus bieti | reverse complement strand
GTTTTTAGTAGAGACGGGGTTTCACCGTGTTAGCCAGGATGGTCTCCATCTCCTGACCTCGCGATCCGCCCGTCTCGGCCTCCCAAAGTGCTGGAATCACAGGCTTGAGCCACTGCGCCCGGCCAAGAGAAGATTTTTAAATAAGTGTGTGAATCACCGTTCACTTCTGGAAGGAGTGTCCCCTCTTGGCCCAAAGAACAGAGGCAAAGATGGTATGCTTTGGTATTACTGGTGACCTAAGATTCTGGTGCTATAGAGTGTAGTATAGAGAGAAAAATGACATGCACTGGGATAGCTTTTGGATTAAGAAAAGGTTAGGATTTCTGGAGTACTTCTCAACCATCTGAAAACATCTTAGATGGTTTTCAATTATTGTCATGAGTTGACATTACTTCCCTGATTTCCCAAATACTATAGAAAAATTCATTAGGTCTGGGAGAATAAGGACCTTCCAGCTCAAACCCATCCTTTAAGAACTCTACTCAGGATGACAGCAACCCTCCCCACCTTCAACCCTCTTGTCTAATCTATTTTTAAATTTCTGACCCTTTTGTGTAGCTATGAGGTAGGAGGCAGGACTTGCTCCAGACCAGATTGAAGACTGGCTGAGACCTCTCCATAAGGCACACCCACCACTGCTGTGGCAGCCCTCAGAAGTTAACATTCCTTTTCCAAAAATTTGGATGTAATTAAAAGTGGGCATAAATATGAGTGCAGAACTTACTGCCTATGGCATAAGCTCTGCTCCACAAGAAGCAGTATGTCTGCTGCTGCTGTGCACTGTCACTTTAGTAAAAGTTGTCAACACCACCAGCTCACCCTTAAATTCCTTCCTGGGTAAAGCCAAGAACCCTTCCGGGCTAAGCCCCAGTTTTGGGGCTCACCTTCCCTGTCAACTAGGCATTTTTATTCTAGTTTCTCTAGAAACTAAAATGTATATAAACACCATCTTAATTGACAGCAAATATCTGCATATTGTGTTATTTTCATTTAACCGTATTCCGGCTTTCTAAGATGAAAAAAGAAACTCAGATCATATATCCACATGTTTAAGGCACACAAGATACAGGACAAATAATGAGGCATATAGGATGCTTTATGCCAAAAGTTCTCAAATTACATGAATTAAATGGAGGTATTCCTATTCTGACATTAAAAAAAAGGTACAGGCAAGCAAATATCCCAAATTTCTAATAGAAAGTTTTAGTGACAGGTTTAGTCTGCCCAAAACTGTCTGGTAAAAAAAAAAAAAGAAGAAGAAAGCAGATTCCTGAATTAAGTACAGAAAATATCACGCTTTTTGTCTGTCACAGGCTTCCATGGATTAAAGCAACAATCAAACCTGTTGCTATGCAAGGGAATGATCATATATTTTATATTTTATTTGTTTGTTTTGTTTTATTTTATTTTGTGAGACAGGGTCTCACTCTGTCACCCAGACTGGAGTGAATAGCATGATCATGGTTCACTGTAGTCTCAGCCTCTCTGGCTCAAGCGATCCTCTCACCTCAGCCTCCCAAGTAGCTGGGACTACAGGCACAAGTCACCACACCTGTAGTCCCAGCTAGAAAAGGAAAATAATTTTGTAAAAGTACAAAATAATTTTTGTATTCTTTGTAGAAAAGGGATTTCACTGGGTTACCCAGGCTGGTCTCAAATGCGGGGGCTCAAGCAATCCACCCACCTCAGTCTTCAAAAGTGCTGGGATTACAGGCATGAGTCACAGTGCCCAGCCATGATTATATATTTTAAAGTACATTTTAAAACATAGCTCTTCATCAGGACAAACAGCTAATGCATGTGGGGCTAGGTGATAGGTTGACAGGTGCAGCAAACCACCATGGCACATGTATACCTATATAACAAACCTGCATGCTCCGTACATATATCCCGGTACTTAAAGTAAAATAAAATAAAATAAGTGAGGTTGGGCACAGTGGCTTACTCCTGTAACAGCACTTTGGGAGGCCGAGGCAGATAGATCACCTGAGGTCAGGAGTTCAAGACGAGCCTGGACAACATGGAAAACCCCATCTCTACAAAAAATACAAAAATTAGCCAGGCGTGGTGGTGCATGCCTGTAATCCCAGCTACAAAGCAGGAGAATTGCTTGAACCCAGGATGGGGAAGTTGCAGTGATCTGAGTTCATGCCACTGTACTTCAGCCTGGGCAACAGAGCGAGACTCTGTCTCAAAAAAAAAAAAGAAAAAAGTGAAAAAAAAACCCCAGCTCCTTCAGGAAGGTGAGGTTTTGGTAGAACTTACCAGATCGTGTCTGGCATATGTAGCCTCGTTTACCGTCACAGGTATCATCCATCCATTTTCCGGCTTCGTTTGATGCACCTCCAATAATAACAACACAGTCAGCCTGTATATTTATGGAGAATGAAAAAGAAAACAATCAGGAATCAATGACCATTGAAATCAATTCATTAATATGCAAATATCTTCCATTATCCTTGATTTCCAAATTTTAAGATTGTCCTAATTTAAAATATGCTCAATCCATCATTACTTTCTACCCAAATGTACCTACTATGCATATCCTCCGCATTTGAACTCTCACTATATGAATTGAAAACCCAACTGATTTGGATAAATTTTGGAGACAGGCCTTAGAAATTTTGCTATCAGACCTTTTATCAATCACTTTCAAAACTTAGAAACCAGAGAAACTAGGAGAACACAGTATCCTCTCCATACACACTACCAGTATCCAAACGCAAAAGTAGGTAACATCTTTTTAAAGGGAAATGAGCACAATCTATATATTTCATTGCTAAATTTGTAAAAGTATTATTACAGATTCATAGTATGTGACTGGTATAGCCAGAAAGTTTCACATCTTATTTATAATCTTACAGGGGAGTATGCCAGGACTGGAACAATATTATATTTGTTTGGTTGTGAATGTGTTTGCCATTCCAAATCCTTCTTTCCTTTAAGTACTAAATATATCTCAGTTTGTTTTTTTTTTCCCCCTGAAATGCCATTATTTCCATCTAATCCTCATATCTGGTCCTGTTGGAGTAGAGGTGAGAGAAACACATGCTGCCTGCCCCATTTCAATATACAATCTGAACTTTAATTTGAAATATGGTATTTTGCTCATGTAAAGTAAGAGAAGGCCAGGCGCAGTGGCTCACAACTGTAATCCCAGCACTTTGAGAGGCCAAGGCGAGAAGATCGCTTGAGCCTGGGAGTTCGCGACCAGCCTGGGCAACATAGGGAGACCTTGACTCTACAAAAAATAAACAAAATTAGCTGGGCATGGTGGTGCATGTCTGTGGTCTCAGCTACTCAGGAGACTGAGGTGGGAGGATCACTTGAGCCTGGGAGGTTGAGGCTGCAGTGAACTATGTCCATACCACTGCACTCCAGCCTTGCTGAGAGAACAAGACCTTGGGAAGGAAGGAAGGAAGGAAGGAAGGAAGGAAGGAAGGAGGGAAGGAAGGAAGGAAGGGAGGGAGGGAGGGAGGGAGGGAGGGAGGGAGAGAGGGGCTGAGGGAAGTCAGAAATAAAGACAAGAGACCTAGTCAAATCATTTTGCTTTTTTGCTGGAGCCCCCAAATTTCACTATGTTTATTTTCACAGTTATCTTCATTTTTTGTTTGTTTGTTTGTTTTTGTTTGTTTTTGAGATGGAGTCTCGCTCTCTCACCAGGCTGGAGTGCAGTGGTGCAATCCTGGCTCACTGCAACCTCTGCCTCCTGGGTTCAAGCAATTCTCCTGCCTCAGCCTCCCAAGTAGCTGGGACTACAGGTGTGTGCCACCATGACCAGCTAATTTTTGTACTTTTAGTAGAGATGGGTTTTCACCATGTTGGCCAGGATGGTCTCGATCTCTTGACCTCATGAACTACCCACCTTGGCCTCCCAAAGTGCTGGGATTACAGGCATGAGCCACCACACCTGGCCAGTTACCTTCTACTTATGGTGACTATATCAATTTTCTACTTTCTCCTAAAAAGAAGTTTTCTTTTAAAGTAAA
>NW_016804580.1:2114346-2129234 GCF_001698545.2 Rhinopithecus bieti | reverse complement strand
AAAAAAAAAAAAAAAAAGGAGTACACTTAAAGAAAATGTTGAGGACTTTAAGTTTCTAGTTTGATATATAAGGAGTTTGGAAGTTGTCACTCCCATCCACAATGCAAGAAAAAGGCTAGAAAAGCTGAAAATCAACAACTTCTTTTAAATGCATTGGAAAATGGAGGTCACAAGACAGACAGCTGCCCCCCAAATTGGAGAAACAGACTGATGGATACAGGGAATCAGAACTGACCAGAGCAGAAGCCCAGGAGCAGAAAGCGGGAACCAGTATTGAGGCAGGAGATACTAAATGTCGTTGACACATTGCTGGAAGTTCAGTTTGGACAAGTTTGAAAATTAAAAACTATTGGCAGAGGAGTACCTGGGGAGGCAGTCCTAGGGAGATTCCAGAGTTTTGTGAGTTTTCCTTCCAGGAGCCCTACCAGATTCTTACAGTGCAGACTGGAGAAAAATGTCCACTTGCTTCCAACAGGAGAGGCGGGAGAAGAGCCATTTTTAAATACGACAGAGCATTCATTCATTCTGTTCTTAATAAGACCAGCACTCAAGAGCAACAACTTTACCCGTGCTTGACTGACTGTGGTTTCACCACACATTAACTAACCTAGGAGAAAAGAAATACTCAACTCCAGCCTCTCTAGCTTTCCTGTCTCACTCAAAAGGAAAAAGCAACGAAACAAAACTGAGAAGCACTTTTGAAGGTCACAGCACAGATTCCCTAAAAGTCCAAGTCCCCATCATAGGACTACGACATACTTCCCCTCCCCAATATCTTACAGCCATATCCTTGGGGCTCCCGTATGACAACAGGCAGATACAGCCGAAGAACTGTGCCTCTCTGACATTATTTAAGAAGTCTTTAGGAGAACCCAAAGACAACAGGAGAGACAGAAACGAGGACACCGGAGATTTTAACCTCTGACACCTAACGTGACAGCAAACAGCAAACACAGCCTAACTCGTAGCTAAATAAACACAAAAGCTCACACTAAAGGTCTATTTACCTCTGTTCCCTTTATCCACTACATCAGCAGTTCCCAATCTTTTTGGCACCAGGGACCAGTTTCATGGAAGACAAACTTTCCACAGACTGGGGTGGAGGGTGGTTTCGAGATGATTCAAGCACATTATGCTTATTGTGCACTTTATTGCTATTATTATTATATTGTACCTTGTAAGAAAATAATTATATAACTCACCATCACGTAGAATCAGTGGGAGCCCTGTGCTTGTTTCCCTGGTCAATCTGGTCCCATCTGGGGGTGATGGGAGATGGTGACACATTATCAGGCATTAGATTCTCATATGGAGTGCGCAACCTAGATCCCACGCATGCACAGTTCACAATAGGGTTCACGTTTCTATGAGAATCTAATGCTGCTGCTGATCTGACAGGAGGCAGAGCTCCGGCAGTGATGCGAGTGACGGGGAGTGGCTGTAAATACAGATGAAGCTTTGCTCACTCGCGTGCTGCTCACGTCCCGCTGTGAGGCTCAGTTCCTAACAGGTCATGGATTGGTACCCATCTGCGGCCCGTGGGTTGCAGACCCCTGCACTATAATACATGTGTAGTTTTCAACATGAAAATATAAGACACACTAAAAGATTTTGTAAACACACACAAAGTTTGAAACGAAGAGCAAGCATAATAAGCAGACTCAGATATGACAAAGATAGTGGAAATATCAAAAATTTAAACAACTATGAATAATATGCTAAGGACTCTAATGTAAAAAGTGGACAACAAGCAAGACTGGGTAGCTAACATAGGCAGAGAGATGAAAATGCTAAGAAAAAATCAAAAGGAAATTCTAGAAATCATAAACACCTTAACAGAAATGAAGACTATCTCTGATAGGCTCACTGGGTGTGGCCCAGGAAATGAGAGAAAGGAACAGAAGAAGTATTATCTGAAGCAATAATGACTTAGAATTTCCCAAAATTAATGATTGATAGCAAATCACAGATCCAGGAAGCTCAGAGAACATCAGACAGGATAAACACTAAGATACAACATCTAGACACATCATACTCAAACGGCAGAAAATCAAAGATGAAGAGAAAATCTTGAAAGACGCCAGAGGAAAAAAAAACCTCTTATCCATAAAGAAGCAAGAATAGTAATTACGTTGGATTTCTTTTCAGAAACCATGCAAGCAAGAAGAGTGGAATGTAATATTTAAAGTGCTGAAAGAAAAAACCCACCAACCTAGAATTCTGTCTCCAGTGAAATTATCCTTAAGAAGTGAAAAGAAAACAAAGACTTTCTCAGACAAACAAACATTGAGAAAATCTGTTGCCTGTAAACTTAGCTTGAAAGAAATGTTAAAAGGAAAAAAGAAAGAGAACTATATATGTCAGAAACTCAGGTCTATATAAATAAATGAGTATTAGAGAAGGAATAAATGAAAGAAATACAGAATTTTTCATTTTCCTTATTCTGAATTCATCTAACAGATACCAGTTTGTTCAAACAACTATAGTTGTTGTTAAACAACTATGAATAATATACTAAGGACTGTAATGTAAAAAGTGGACAACAATATATTTGGTGATAATGTATTTGGTGATAATAGCTTATAGATAAGTGAAATAAATTATAGCAATGTTACATAGGAGAGGAGGAAGAAGTAGGAGATGCTTTCTTACATGCTATTTGAAAAAGGACTCGAATTAGTTGTAAATGTATACTGTAAACTCAAGAGCAACCACTAAAGAAAGTTTGTTTTTTTTTTTGTTTTAGGCCAAGAATGGTGGCTCGTGGCTGTAATCCCAGTACTTTGGGAGGCCAAGGTAGGAGGATTGCCTGAGCCCAAGAGTTCAAGACCAGCCTGGGTAACACAGAAAGACCCCATCTTTATTTATAATAAAAATAAAAAAGAAAAGAAAAAAGTTTTCTTAAAGTATAATTGGTATGCTAGGAGTAGAGAACAAATAAAATCATACAAAATGTTGAAGTAAAACCAGAGAAGGCAAGAAAGAGTGGAAGACAAAAAAATGAAATACAGAATAAAAACAGAAAACAATAACAAATATGATAGGTGTTAACCCAGCTATGTCAACAATCGTTTTAAATGTTAATGGTCTAAATACACAAATTAATAGAGACTCATATATTGGTACAAGAAATTCACTTTAAATATAAAGATACACATAAGTTAAAAGTGAAGAAAAATGGAGAAAGATACACTATACTAACACTAATCAAAAGAAAGCTGGACCAGCTATATTAATTTCAGACAGAGTAGACTGCAGGGCAAGGAAAGTTACCAGAGGTAAAGAGGAACATTGCATAATGATCTAGCGGACAATTCTCCACGAAGGCATAACAGTCTCTATTGCGTATGTGGCCAACAATAGAGCATCAGAATACATAAAGTGAGAACTGATAGAACTGCAAAGATAAATCCATGATTAGGATTGCAGACTTCAATACTCTTCTATCAAAAATAGACAGATCCAGCAGGCAAAAAATCAGTAAGAACATAGTTAAACTGGACAGTACCATCCATCAAACAGATCTCATTGACATCTGTAAACTACTTTGTCCCATAACAGTAGAATATATATTCTTCTCAAGATCACATGAAACATTCACCACGATAGACCATATTCTGAGCCATAAAACATGCCTTAACAAATTTAAAAGAACAGAAAATACATAAACTATTCTCTAAGACCACAATGGAATTAAACTAGAAATCAGTAACATTGGAAAATTCCAAAATACCTAGAAATTAAAGAAAATGTTGTCAATAATAATACACTAATAGTGATACACAAAGACAACCATAAAAGGTGACTACAGTTTTTCTGAATGAAAGTACGTAAGAGATGTGTCACTGTGAAGTCAACACATCTTTAACCCATCCCTTGAGCTACAGTGAATCACAGCCTACACTCCCGCCACAGACATCTTGTCAACCTGTGGTGTCTTCATCCCATGTGATACAACTGTCAGGCAACCTGAAACTTACATTTCAAAAGTTCTCCACTCACCCCACTTCCTTTCTTAACTATTTGTATCCCCCATTATCCTGGCTCAGAGTCTCTGATCCAGAAAACCTGTTATAATCCAAGCATATTTCCCCCACAAAACACATATTAAAAGTTCTCTCTCTCTCCTTTTCTAACTATATTCATCTTCTCCATTTTAAAGTCCTGAAATTGTTTTTAAAAAACCATTGCCGGGAGCGGTGGCTCATGCCTGTAATCCCAGCACTTTGGGAGGCCGAGGCGGGTGGATCACGAGGTCAGGAGTTGGAGACCGGTCTGGCCAATGTAGTGAAACCTTGTCTCTACTAACAGTACAAAAAAAAATTAGCCAGGTGTGGTGGTGTGCTCCTGTAATCCCAGCTACTCATGAGGCTGGGGCAGGAGAATCGCGTGAACCCGGGAGGTGGAGGTTGCAGTGAGCCGAGATCGCGTCATTGCACTTCAGCCGGGTGACAGTGTGAGACTCCATCTCAAAAAAAATAAAATAAAATAAAAAGCATTATGAGTATTTTGATTCCAGTTTTGTGAAATATAAACTTTATCTGTTTATATGCACTACGAAAAAGTCTGGGAAAAAAATTCAACAAAAAATAAGCAGTGTTTTTTTTCTGAATTGGTGAGATTACAGATTTTGTTTGTTGGTTTGTTTTTATTGTTTCTGTCTTTCTTTATGTTCTAAAAACAACAAAAATGTGTATGATAATGAATGCTTTTGATTTACAAGAAATTCACCTCTCATCCATTAAATCTGTCTAAGCAAATACTGTCTCGCTCCATTCTACTTTCACTTCTTCAGTAAGTCTTCAGCCCTCACTGGTGTCATGAAAATGAAAGAATTTCTCCACAGAAAATTATTTACCCATCACCAGTTATTTTTTATCTACAGTAAAAGCAAGTTTATTCGAAAAGTAAAGAAACAAAAGAATTGGCTACTTCACAGACAGAGCAACCTACGGGCTGCTGTCTGGCTCCATCACCAAAATGTATTCACCTGGCAAATAGCTACCAAATTATTAATGGTCATAAAAATGCCATTTTGAGCAGGTCAGTTTTCTTTTTTTTTTTTTTTTTTTTTTTTTTTTTTTGCTTATTCGACAAAGTCCAAACTCCATCATAGGGCATCTACATTCCTCTAAATTCTACTTTCCACCTTTCGTAGCTTACTCCGACTTCTTTTCCTGCATAAAACTCCTGCTACATTCAAAGCCATTTATTCCATTTGCCCAAACACATCATGTATCTCTTGCTTGAAGACTGCCCACCTTGACCATCTAACATGGCCTTTCTCATCCTTTTGCTAAGTTCCCCTGATTATTATGTTTTAAATTTCTTGAAACAAAAACCCAGATGGGCGTGGTGGCTCATGCCTATATTCCCAGCACTTTGGGAGGCCAAGGCAGGTGGACCACTTGAGGTCAGGAGTTGGAGACCACCCTGGCCGATATGGTAAAGGCCCTTCTCTACTAAAAATGCAAAAATCAGTCAGTCATGGTGAGGGACACCTGTAATCCCAGCTACTTGGGAGGCTGAGGCAGGAGAACCTTTGAACCTGGGAAGTGGAGATTGCAGTGAGCCGAGATCATGCCACTGCACTCCAGCCTGGGCAACGGGGTGGGAGACTGAGAGAGTGAGAGAGGGAGAGGGAAAGAGAGAGAGGGAGAGGGAGAAGGAGGGAGGGAGGGAGGGAGGGAGGGAGGAAGGACCCATAGCTGATTCTTTTTCATATTTCTTTCCTCCACCATGGACAAAGACAGTGTCCAGCACATAGGATACCATAGATGTGTGTTGACTGATTAAATCACCCCATTCCACAGTGAGCTTGTTTCCTCTTAGCTGCTACAGTGTTTATAGCTGATCCTGTCATTAGACATGTTCATTTCTTTCCTATCTTCCTTCTTATATAAGACTTGTGGTCTAGTTTAAGTGTACACACTTTTAAGGTAAAAACAAAATCTTCCATTTCGTCACACATTTTACAATCCCTAACATGGTGTTGATGTTGATAAGTTGGTTGTTCAATTATATAAGAAAAAAAGTAGTGAAAAAAAGTAGTAAAATAAAGTAGCAATCTGTCTCCCAGGTTAACGTACAAAAGCATCTGGCACATAATAAGCAGTCTACAAATATTAGCTCATGATCATGACGGTGATGATGATGGACGATGATGATGTGATCTTTAGAAGCAGTAGTAGCTTCCAGGCCTACACCCGAAATACTACAGCAGCTGCAAGGGATAAGGGGAAGGTGACACAAAGAAAGTTGGTAACTCTAGGTTGAAGTGTTTCTTTTGACTGCAAGTTAGGCTTAGAATGGAACTGGGTTTCCTGACCCCTCACTATCGCCACTTCCCCAAGCCAAAGATTTTTTAACTGAATTTATACTCCCTCCCTCCAAGTCAGCTCAGTCTGAAATAGGTAAAATCTGCAAGCGTGGACCAGATCAAGGAGTATTCTGGTAGATTCTTTCATGGAAGAGTAATCAATAAGATGATAACCCTATGCAAGCTGATGGTGTGTAGAGAGGTGACCTGAATCTGATATTTACATCTTCATAAGAAAGACTGCTTCTTCTTCCACCGGGGTATCCTTTCCCCCAGTTTGTGTAATGAACTCCTCGTCCATCCGTCCAAAGGAACGTGTGTTCTGAATTGACATCATTCAGCCCAGTCCAGGCACTGAAAGTGGAGTCCTTCATGTGATAGGTAAGAAATGCTGAAAGAAAATTTCACGAAATAATTTTAAACTTTGAGGGTTAATACCCAAAATATGGAAAATATTCAAAATATATGAATTTCAAAATACTGAGCATGTGATTTGTGTCACTGTTACTTAAAAACATTTACCATGAACACACGAACATTCTAATATCAGCATTGTGTTATCACTTGAGCTTTGGACTTTGAAAAGTTTCATACAATAGAAGTCTAGGTTTTATCTACGCCATTGAAGACACTTGTCCAAGTTGCACCCTGCCTGAGGGCTCCATTCTGTGCACCCTTATCTGGGTTGTGGCTGCCCTGGTTGTACCACAACTTTTTCTAATTCATAAAAATTCACCATATGGATTTGTGACTGTCCTGACTCTGTAAATAAGATAATCTGATTTATATAATAACTATGGGACAAAGGACTCTTAACCCAGACAGTTCTGAAAAAAATAAAAACTGTCAAAACACGAATCATTAGACTGTTGATATGATTTGGCTCTGTTTCCCCACCCAAATCTCACCTGCAATTGTCGTAATTCCCACATATTAAGAGTGGGACTAGGTGAAGGTAACTGAATCATGGGGGATGTTTCTCCCATTCTGTGCTCATGATAGTGAATGAGATGAGTTCTTACAAGAGCTGATGGTTTTATCTTTTAACGCTTTGCTTTGCACTTCTCTGTCCTGCCACCATGTGAAGGACATGTTTGCTTCCCCTTCCACCATGATTGTAAATTTCCTGAGGCCTCCCCAGCTACGTGGAAGTGTGAGTCAATTAAACCTCTTTCCTTTATAAATTACCCAGTCTTGGGCAGCTCTTTACAGTAGTGTGAGAAGAGACTAACACAGCTATCAAATTCTCAGTATCTCAGATTGCCAAACCAAAAGTTTCCCAATTGAGATTCCTCCTGGGGAGGTGGGGTAGAAATCCCTGGAGATCAGTTGTCCATCTACTCAGTGTGCTTGGATCCAAGGGACCATCCTGATGCTGAAATGCTCACATCAGGGGCTGGGGATGGTGGCTGGTGCCTGTAATCCTAGTGCTTTGGGAGGCAGAGACAGGAAGATTGCTTGAGGCCAGGAGTTCAAGATCAGCCTGAGCAACATGGTGACACCCTGTCTCTACAAAGAAATACAAAAATTAACAAAGCATCGGTGGCGTGCGCCTGTAGTCCCAGCTTCTCAAAAGGCTGAGGCAGGAGGGTTGCTTGAGCCCAGGAGGTTGAGGCTGCAGACAGCCATGGTTGTGCCACTGCACTTCAGCCTGGGTAACAAAGGGAGACCCCATTTCTACACAAATCAATCAGTAATAAAGTGCTCACATCACTGGATGATACTATAGAATATGGCTTCTTGCTTATCAATTCTGTGACCAAGCGGATGGTGGCAAACATCCAAGAGACATAAAAGGTTGAATTGTACATGTGTCCCTCCCCTTCCCTCAGTCCACCACCAGGCCTCCCATGGCAGCTGCCATCTGGGGCCAGAACCACCACCTGAGCCGTTACCTCCTAGACCGACAAGTACCTACTCTACTAAACAACAATTTGCAAACATTTACACTTAAACACGTCTCCTGAATGTAAACAGGAAATAGAATGACTAAGCACTCAGGGTTACTAATAGAAAATACAAAATAGAAATCCGCAGAGATATAATTATCTGTGTATTCAGGAACAAACAATTTCATGGAATTTCAAGCAATTCCATTGCTATACGCTTACTCTTTCTGCAGAGTAGAAGAGGCAGCTACCATCTCACTCAGAGACTTCTATTTTTCTCAATTAACTAAAGATTTTTTTTTTTAATTCTTCCAACTTTTTCAGAAAAGAAAAAAGAGCATGAGTACAGCTAGATATGGTGGCTCACACCTGTAATCTCAACAATTTGGGAGGCCAAGGTGGGAGGATCACTTGAGGTCAGAAGTTTAAGGCCAGCCTGGGCAACATAGAAAGACCCTCTCTCTACAAAAAATTTTAAAAATTAGCCAGGTATGATGGTGCACACTTGTAGTCCCAGCTACTTTGGAGGCTGAGACATGAGGATTACTTGAGCCCAGGAGTTGGAGGCTGTAGTGAGCTATAATCACATCAATGATCTCCAGCCTGGGTGATCAAGCGAGACCCTGTCTCTAAGAAGAAAAGAGCATGGGTAGATAGTTGTTTTGGTTTTGTTTCCTTTTCCAAATAAGACCATAACTTTTGCCTCATCCCCAGCTTGAAATGAAACATGGAAAAGCTCTACCTGCCAAGATTCAGCACTTTTTTCTGCCAACAACCACAATAAGAATTCAACGACGTGTGCCTGTTTTGCCAGGAATAATGTTATTTTATCTGAAAATTGTTTCCTTCTGCACGTCTCTATCATCCAGTTTCAATCTCATTGTGCCAGGAATCAGCACTTTGTGGTTAACAGGGGAAATCAATGATTGTGTTTCTCTGCTGGGTAGCTAAGCCCAAAATGGGGTAGGCCAGTCGGAGAAATGTGAATGTTCTTGTACTGTGTGCTTTGGTTTAGACCCTTCTCTTTCAGTGCCTGACAAATTGCTCAACTTGTCAAACGTTCTCAGTGAAAGCTTGGTTGGGATTTATTGTACAATGTGTTCTCAGAGAGCACATGGCGGCGTTCACAAAGCCAAATAAGACTTTTGAGAGAGCACCCTACATGTTTCTAGTGCCTTTCTTACTTCCTACGTTTTTCTTCTATTTTCTTTCTCGTATCATTTTTGAAATAAATGATTCTAGAAGTCAAAGAATCTCAGAACCAAAAGAGAGCTTACAGAATATTCAGTCCATATGTCTCCTACCATGTCCTTATAAAGTTATATATACAACAAAAAACTGTTGAGCATCTTCTGTACTACATCCCAGCTAACATACAGGATGCTCTAGCATCCATCTGAGTATCTTCCAGTGTAAGCATTTTCACAGCCCTTTAGAAACTTCACCTTCCTCACAAAGCAGTCTATCCAATCAATTCTGTAACAATGGCCCCTAACCCCTAATTTTGAGCTTAAATCTATTTCCCTGTGACCGTCGCTCGTTGGTTCCGGGTCTTATATCTGAGGCGACACAGGGTGATCCTTCAAAATCCACATACTCTCTTTTCCAAGTTGTATAACCTGAGAGTCTTTCAACCCTGACTCACTTGCAGTGATTTCCAAACCCTTCATCAGTTTAGTCTGAATCTCCTGCAGTTGGTCAAAACCCTCCTTAAAGGGCAAGTCACAATTTAAACTAATATTTATTTCAGTGGCTGCCTCCACAGAAAGATCAGGTAGAAATGGTGGGTATCTTTCTTTCGATGACAATATCATGATTTTTCCATCTGCTCTATGAATATGATGAATATTCTCCTTCATAGTTCTTGCTTATGTTCATGTTTTATCAAAAAATATTTCAAAGCCAGGTATGGTGGCTCGCACCTATAATCCCAACACTTTGGGAGGCTGAGGTGGGAGTTTAAGACCAGCCTGGGCAACATAGTGAGACTTTATCTCTACAAAACAATAACAACAACGACAACAACAACAACAAAGACTTAAAAAAAAATTAGCTGAGCATTATGACTCAGGCCTGCCCTAGCTACCCAGGAGGCTGAGGCAAGAGGATTGCTTGAGCTTAGGAGTTCAAGGCTGCAGTGAGTTATAATCCTGGGCAACAGAATAAGACCTTGTTTCAAAAAAAAAAAAAATTGAAATTTGTTCAAAGTTCATATTTAAAATATCAGTTGTGTTACATTACAAGTTATATGATCAAGTGACTAGAAAAGCAATAAATGGGAAAGCAGCAATTTTTCATCTTATTACTAGAAGTACTCTTCTTTGACTCTTTGGGAGCAAACTGGTTTGGTAGAAAGCTGGACAAGCCTAGGTTTCATTCCCAGCTCTACTGCTTAACAGGCAAGCTCCTTCACTCAAAGCTGTCTATGCACCATTTCCCCACTCACAAAATGGGGTTATAATACCTGCTTCTTAGAGTTGTGATGACTTTTTTTATATAAAATAAACAGCTTAATATGTGCTATAATTGAATAAAATAGTTTTCAATGAGCATTTGATTTTTTCCACTTTCTTAGCTTTTACACTGGAAAACCAAAAAGTCATTTACTGTCAGCAATATTTTACCATTTTGCAGTCAAAATTCCATATTTAAATGCACAACTAATTGCAAAATGGCCGCATACCTTGCTCTTTTTCATTTTGTATGGAGACCAGATTCCCTCCAAAGCCTATACAAGCTTTTCGTGCCTCTTGCCAAGATTTTCTTTCTTCTTCAACAAATCCAAAGATTTTGAAACACTGGGATGGAAGGCGGGGGGGGCAGAAAAAAAAAAAGAAAACCATGGGGTTAACTAAAGATGATCAACTTTGTTCTACCAAAAGCAAAATTATTCATGAAGATTATAGCTAAATCAGAAATTTCTCACCACCAACTAGAGATTTAAAAAACTGTTAGTTTTATGACCCACTCACTTTCTTTGCAAAGTTTTATTCTCCCTCAGGAGAAAGGGTACATCAATGTGGATAATATCTCAAGTATGCTCTCAATTTCCATAGAGAGTTTGTCATGCAAATCTTTACCTAGTCTTGCCAAAAATTTTCTAAAGTGATGAGGCTAGCAAAAGTTAACTTTGAGCTGAAAGATTTGCATCACTCTCCATACTGATCAGTGCCAAGATCGCAACTAATTCTCCTAGTACCTTGTTGTTGTAGAAATTCCAACCTTCCTTGCACCCTGATGGGACCGAGGGTTTCGTAGGCATAACCGTGGTAGCATTGACACTACTGTTATGTCGCTGGCAAATGAAGGCACTTGGATAGCCACAGTTAATGTCATTCCAAAACCCTGGCAAAGAGAAAAATAGTTAAATTAGATTCAGTTATTTATGTTTTAAAACATTATTTTAAAAAATATATTTATATTTTACAAGAATTCTCAAAACTTATTTAGACTCTAATCAAACTTGGTTTTTACATGTGACTACAGGTATCCATGCAATATTCTTTTGCTGTTTTACTTAAACTAATAATAGTTCCACTTTATAGAGAGCATCCTATGAACCAAACATGTACTTAATGTTGCAGATGTATTACCTAAATGGTAATAGCTAATAATAATAACCTAACAATAGCAAACTTTGTATACACCAAGCATCTACATAGTATTTTAGATGTATGATTTCATTTCATCTTCTCAACAATTGATAGATTCTGTCATTATTCCCATTTTGCAGAATAATAAGGAGCCAGAGAGAAATAAAGGAGATAGATAAATTCTGGATAATTTTTTTCAAATCAGAACATGAAAAAGTGGTTCCTAATTTGGGAAGAAGTGAGAAGATTAACTATGTTGTTTACTAGTGTAAATGTTAAGCATCCATTCTCCTTACAAATTGAACTGCTATGTTGCTAAAATTAGAATTATCCTTTATTCTCTCTTCTTATCTTGCCTGACGTAGCGCACAACTTGCTACTTTTAGTGTAGGCATGTGGCACATGACACTCCATGCCACAAAGCAAATTCAACATTTGCATGACTTGCCTACCTGAATTTGAATACATGGTCACACAGTTTTCATCCTCATTTGCAAAATTGGGTTCACCTGTGGCCCAAGACACGTAATCCACTTTGCTTCCATCCATCCAACTGGAAAAGAAAATTCAGGCATTTTGCAATGATCCAATCATTAGAATAATTGGATACAGGCCAGGAGCAGTGGCTCACACCTGTAATCCCAGCATTATGGGAGGCCAAGGCGGACGGATCACCTGAAGCCAGGAGTTTGAGACCAGCCTGACCAACATGGCGAAACTCCATCTCTACTAAAAATTAAAATTAAAAAAAAAAAAAAAAATAGCCAGGCATCATTGTGGGCTCCTGTAATCCCAGCCAGTTGGGAGGCTAAGGCAGGAGAATCGCTTGAACTGGGAGGCGGAGGCTGCAGCGAGCCAAGATCGTGCCATTGCACTCCAGCTTGGGCAACAAGAATGAAACTTAGTCTCAAAAAAAAAAAAAAAAAAAAAGTTGGCTACAGCCTACTGGTGGGGCAGGACAAGTCAACCCAGAATAGGGAGAACTCCAGAGAATGGCAGGAAAACTCCCAATGCCTGAGCATTTGGTGTGTTCTATGCATCTCACTCCACAGTAGCAACCCTCATGCCATGTCCAGGCTGTCTTCTTTTCCCTCCCAGGAAGAAACCACCTTTAGTCGCAAAGTGGAGACCCTGATTACTCTGAAAGTGAGCCAGAGATGAAAATCCTCCCATCGTACTCCCCGGGCATGATTCCCACAAAACCAAACCACCCATGGAGAGGCAGAGCGTATAGAATTTCTCATTAGGCTCACTCTCTGATTCTCGTGTTTACTCTAGTTTCTTGTAATGTAGGTGGCCTAAACTTACGTCTGCAAACTACAGAAATTCAGAGACTGTGAGAACCAGAAGGGGACCAGTCATGAGATCATCAAATTTGACCTCTTCACGTTAGAAATGATAAAATGACGTTCCTTGTCCAAAGGAAGATCCAACATTTGTACTCTTTAAAAATAATGACCCTGTGGGGTATGGTGGTGCATGTCTGTCATCCCAGCTACTTAGGAGGCTGAAATGGAAGGATTGCTTGAATCCAGGATTTCAAGGCTGCAGTGAGCTGTGATCGCCCCATTGCACTCCAGCCTGGGCAACAGAGCGAGACCTGTCTCAAATAATAATAATAACAACAATAAGGACCTTGAATTTAGGTCTCTAATGCTCAAAGATGACAATAGCAGTCCCCTGGAATACATGAGGCTAAAAAAATCTGTACATGAGCCAGGAGGATACATCTGCCCTTCAAACTCTAGAGGACATACGTATTAATGTACAAGAAAAAAGAACTTAAATGTATTAATTTTCTCATATTCCTACAGCTTTTTCTGGCTCCTATATCTAATAGAAAATGGGACAATCACTCTTTTAAAGGGAAAGTATTTCCTGCAATTTGAAAGTGTGCTTCAAAACAGTGCTGCTAACACAGGGAACAGGGCAATAGGAAAGGATACTGTGGTTCCCAGCAGCAAGGTTAGCAAGGTTCTCATCCCAGTTGGGATTACAATGTTTTAAATAAGTTCAGTATTTGTATATGTCTAAAACAACTTTTTAGTAGATGATTTACTGACAGATGATGACATCTCAAAACAAAGAAAAGCGTAGTTTTACAAAACTGAATCCAATTTTGAGTTGTTTGTTTGGCATTTATAGTGCTGAAAATATTTAATAGAATTATTTTGAATTATTTTTTTAAAGTTGCTATTTCAATTGAGAATGCTGTAGGATTTTAAAAAATGCATTCCACAAAGAAAAATCTCAAAATAACTCACAGGTTTCGGTCAGAACACTAACCCAAGCAGAGTTGTTTTCAGCTTGATTTACTTACGCAAACTTTTTATCCAAGCTGATCAATAAACCAATAAAATACGCGGACTGTGCATCATTTCTGTTTACCTGAAACATGGAAGTTTACGTATAATTTAATTTAGAATCACACAATCGGCAAGTTCTTAAATAAAACATACATATCAATGAGGCAGCCTAATCGAAACCTTTTCTAGAGAGGAATTTCTACAGAAATGTAGGACATTCTATATGACGTTCTTCGTAGAAATAAAAAAAAATGCACACAATTTAATACTTTGAATTTGTAAAGCAAGAGTCTTTTCTTTGATGCGTAATCCTATAATCCTGACTGGCTACTTTGTTTTAAAGAATGTCTTCAACAATGTAACTATTGTAGGCATTTAATATTATAGAGAACGATTTAAGGCATTTGCTTTACAAATTCAAGTTATTAAATTGTGTACAAATTTTTCTTTTTTATATAAAAAAGAATCATATATTAGATTTATTTTATACATATGTTTATAATTTATCATATCATATGTTTATAATATATCATGTTTATAATTATAAATGTAATAAATGTAGTTATATATGTAAAATAAATCTATATGTCAAATATATATACAAAAAATATATATGAAAAATAATCACCCTGTGGGAGATGGTGGTGCACACCTGTAGTCTCATTTACTTGGAAGGCTGAGGCGAGAGAATTGATTTGTATAATATAATATATATTATATATACATTACATATATTTTCTATATATATTTTACATATAGATTTATTATATATATATATTTA
>NW_016804580.1:2037330-2114112 GCF_001698545.2 Rhinopithecus bieti | reverse complement strand
TACATATATTTATATATATTATTTAAATATTGATTTTATACATATCTTATGTATATATTACATATATATAATTTATATCTGCATATAAGGAGGATATATCTGTTCTTCAAACTTGGGAGAATATGTGTATTCATGAGCAAGGAAAGGAACCCCAAAATGTATTAATTTCATTATAATGTACTATTTCACTATATATAGATATATTTGATTTTCATATATATATTTGTGCAATATTAGCAAACATCTTGAGAATTTCAAAGCAAGCTATATCCACAAGATGATGGCAAGCCAGAGTATACTCTAGTACCTTTATAAGTCAAATGCATTTTTATTATTTCAGTACTGTTCAACTTATTTTTTCCTGCTTCTCTCTGTTACCTCCTCTCTGGCAATGAGGTCATGAAGAATTTTAATCAGAAAGATACCGAACAAAGCACTCTCGGAAAAAATAAATTATAAAAATAAATTATACCTTCAGTGATAGGTATATCGATGGCATCACAATTTTGTTACAACCAAGAAAGATGATTATAATAAATAATCAAACTGTGTTATATGTTGGCCAACAATTTGGGCCAAGTAAGCCAGATTTTTTAATTAAAAATTAAGCTGTATGATACACAAAGGGTCCAAGACTGACATATAACAACTAGGTAAGAATTATAATCTTTGCAAATCAAATTAGTGAACTCAAGGCCAACAAGTATGGATCGTCACAAAATCCAGGCTAAAAAATGGTTCTGGGACTGGCCACAGTGGTTCACGCCTGCAATCCCAGCAACTTGGGAGGCCAGGGCAGGCAGATCACTTAGGGTCAGGAGTTCAAGAACAGCTTGGCCAACATGGTGAAACCCTGTCTCTACTAAAAACACAAAAATTAGCCAGGCATGGTGGTATGCACCTGTAGTCCCAGCTGTTCGGAAGGCTGAAGCAGGAGAACTGCTTGAACCCAGTAGGCGGAGGTTGCAGTGAGCCAAGATCATGCCACTGTACTCCAGCTGGGGCAACACAGCGAGACACTGTCTCAAAAACAAACAAACAAAAAATTATTCTGAGTTCTGCAATTCTGCACTAAATATTTAAACAATAGGGCATAACTTGTGTTATGACCTCCTCCTCCTCCTGCATTTCCATCTTTACTTGACCTTTGGAGGTGCAAATTCAGCACATAATTAGAAATTGTGCTGGGGGTACCAATGGTAGACATTATGTGTATCATATGTCACTGTTCCATCCTTAAATCAATGATGCTCTATGAAAAAATGCTCAACATCACAAATTATCAGGGAAATGTAAATCAAAAATCACAATGTGACACCACCTTACTCCTGCAAGAATGGCTATAATTAAAAAATAAAAATATAATAGATGTTGGCATGGATGTTGTGAAAACGAAACACTTTTACCTTGCTGGTGGGAATGTAAACTAGTACAGCAACTCTACAAAACAGTATGGAGATTCCTCACAGAACTAAAAGTAGAAACACAATTTGATCCAGCAATCCCACTACTGGGTATCTACCCAGAGGAAAATAAGTCATTATATGAAAAAGACATTTGCACAGACGTTTTTAATATTGGCACAATTTGCAATCGCAGAAATATGGAACCAGCCTAAATGCCCATCAGCCAATAAGTGGATAAAGAAAATGTGGTATATGCATACTATGGAATACTACTCAGGAATGAAATAATGACATTTGCAGCAACCTGGATGGAACTGGAGACCATTTTTCTAAGTGAAGTAACTTAGGAATGGAAAACCAAACATCGTATATTCTCACTCATAAGTGGAAGCTAAGCTATGAGGATGCAAAGGCATAAGAATGATACAATGGACTTTGGGGACTTGAGGACAGGTAAGAGGGGGGTGAGGAATAAAAGACTACACATTCAGTACAGTGTACACTGCTCAGGTGACAGGTGTACCAAAATCTCAGAAGTCACCACTAAAGAACTTTTCCATATAACCAAACACCACCTGTTCCCCCCAAAACTGTTAACATTAAAAAATGTATTGATGCTCTTACATATTTCCATAGAAATTTCTTTTCACTTTCACTTCGAATAGAAACAAGATCACCAAAATTCCTCTTGCAAAACGCTCGTGCATTGTCCATGGTTTCCTTCTCTTTGCTGAAATAATACTGGTAGTCTTTGTAAATAACCCACCCATCTTCAGTGACTGGTGGATCTGAAAGGTTAACGAGAAAAGGCCATGAATTTTACACAGACAAATTCAAGAATCTGGTGTGTGTAGCACGCAAAGGTGAAAGGGATAGAGCTGCTATATCAAGAGGTGTCTGCAACTCTGAGAGACCACAACAGCAGAATGTCCACATCAAATACAGACATTTGAATCCTCAGCCAAAATATCCACTTTCTACCAACCCAGTAAAAAGGACCCATTTTGTATTCCCAGCTAAGTCCCATATGCCATTACCGGGTAAAAGAACTCTGGATGTCACTCTCATCAATACGATAGCATAGCTGTGAGGATTTATATACAATGCACTCACAATATTCTAGATCAAAGGAGTGGGAACTATGAGAAAGCAGTTTTCACCCCAGTATAAGAAGAAAAAAAAAAAAAAGCAAAACTTCTAATAGATGGACTTGGGTGCTTCAGGGTAGAAGTAAGGAATTCACCTATAAAGTGGGTCCCTCAGCCTTTTTCCAACACATGGGGTTCCATAGTTCTGTGCTACAGTAGGTTGAATAAAAGCCCCCAAAGATATCTAGTTCCTAACCCCTGGAACTTATGAATGTTAGCTTATATGGAAAATAGGACTTTATAGTCATGATTAAGTTAGGATCTTGAGAGATGGGAGGGTTATCCTGGATCGTCTAGGTGGGCCCTAAATGTAATAACAAGTATTCTTATGCAGAGGGGCGGAGGGACATTTGACTAAAAGAGAAAGAGGCAATGTGATCACTGGAAGAAGATGCTACATTGCTGGTTTTGAAGGAGGAAGGGGCCATGAGCAGATGAGTTCACAGAATGCAGCTCTAGATGCTGGTTTATAAAGGCAAGGAAAGAGATTCTCCCTTAGAGCCCCTAACGGGAGCGTGGTCCTGCCAACATCTGGATTTTGGCCCAGTGAAATTGATTCCAGATTTCTGACTTCCAGAACTGTAAGGGAGTAACTGCGTGTTATTTTAAGCCACCAAGTTCCTGGTAACTGGTTACAGCAGCCAGTGGACATTAATATATGTGCTAAAGAAGAAGAACCCGGGACCTTGGAATTGATTCATGAACCCTTGAGAAACTGTATTAACATGCCTTATGTTTGTGCATATGAGCTTCTCTCTGGAGAGGAAGACCCAAACTTCCATGACATTCTCACTCATAGGTATCAAGGACTTCTGCCCTCTACCTTCCTAGGGCAAGTAATTTTTTCATTGAGAAAAAAAAAAGAGGCAGGGAAAGGGTTATCAGTACAGAGATCAGAAAATAAGAAAACACCTACTGTCTTGAGGAGCTGGCGTTGGCTCAGGTTTTGGTGTTTGTCCTGTAAAACAAGAGCAAAGTAGAAATAAAGTGTACTTAAACTTCTGCTAATTACATTTCCTTCTATATTCACTATTTTCATGCATCAATATTCCTAAAAACTTAGTTGTTCTGTTTTTTCCCTTCCCTTTCTTTCTCCAATTTGTACATCATGTTGTGGAGAGCAGAATGAAGGAAAAGAGAATTAGAAGTGAAGACTTAAACAAATCAGGTGCAATCATAGCCACCAGAAATTACAGCCACCACAGTTTTCAGGCACAAGTAGCATCATATAAAGGAAAAAAAAAAAAAAAAAGAACATGAGTTTTAGAATCAGAAAGCCTAGCTTCAAATCCCAAGCCTGGGTTTCAATCATTTAGCCTTAATTTTGTCAACTAAACCAAATAGATCAGTTTGTGAAAACACGTGAGTTATTGGTATGTAATAGGTGTTTAACAGATGTTCGTTTTTCAGTCAGACATCTTATAATCTGTGAAATTATTTATGATTTCATTAGTTGAAAGATTAAATGTGAACTGTTTGTTTATAAAATATTTATAAAATAGAAAATGTATTTTCTTTAAGAAAATCTGTTTTTTTTTAAATGTATGATTTACTAAAAGTTAAATGAAATATTTTTCTTTCCAATTAGTTGGAAAGAAATGACATATTAGATAATGACATATCTGGATTTTGTTGAACGCTGATAAAGGGACTCAGGTTACCTAGCTTTTGGGTTAATGAATTTAACATCTGCAAGAGTAGAGCTACAATAATGCAAAAAGGATACTAGCCATTGGTAGCTAAGAGACCGTTAAAGGACAATGGACCACCACTGACAACTTCTATTCTGGAAACTTTGAAAGCAATAATAAGCAGGAGGATGGAAAATAAACAAAGCAGGAAGGCATCTCCAGCTATAGAGCTGAAATGGTTGCCAAGATTCCCCAAGAGCAGAGGGCAATGTGGTTCCATTTATCCATTTACAACGGAGGTATTGAGGTATATTTTGGTTCGAGGGTAGGTTTGTTTATTTGACGGTTGGTGTGTTGGTTTCTCTTAACATTAGAACTCGGATCCTCTAGCCTGACTTGGATATGTAGAACTTTCTGAGTCCCAGATAATGACTGTCAGCATGTATATTGTTTGACCATCAATAACATGGTGGGGCTCATAGCATCAGAGGCCACTCCAGGGTGATTGTTCACTGTGTTGAACATTTATCTGAGAAATCAATACTTAGAATATTCAGACTTGGGGAAATGTTCGCCTATTTGATGATTAACGTAGGTCAGAAGGTGAAAATTCCAAAACGGAGGTTGCATTTGCATTATTCTACTTACGGCCTAGGACACCCACAAACTTCTACTGCTATGGAACCTGGGCCAGGATCAGAGCTGCTCTTGGGAACTACTTGGGAGGATGTGACTCTTGCCCAGAACTCCTGGGTGGCCTTTTGATCTTCTCTGTTCCTTTGGCACATTTATCTGTGCTTATCAACTTCATGCTTATCCTATGCCATGATGGCCACTGACCGTTCCCTGATTCTGTTATTTTGTTTGTTAGCTTCTGCTAATAAAGGAAAGATACTGGGGTGTCAGGAGGTTAGTCTACCAAGCTGAGATAAAGGAGAGAAGAGGTGATCATACCTTTTTGTATCTGGCAAATCCAGTTGTTAAGGTGTTCACAATTAATATCATTCCAAGACATACTAGGATCTCCTTTCAGCTCACCACAGTATTCAACATTTTGATAATTATTAGGTTCTCCATAAGCCCAATTTTCATATGAAACCTATATTAGAAACATCAAACGACAACCATTAACCATTTGTATCAAGCCAATGTCAATCATTCATTCAAACAGAAAAGGAAAGATATATTTGCATTGTTTTATCAATTTACTTTTTTTTCACAATAGCTTTGCTTTGAAAGCACAGTTCACAAATATGAGTAGAAAAGAAATAGCTTTCATCACACGGAAACTTGCGATGTTGAATAGCGTACACAATTGATTATTATAACAATTTTATAACATTTTCTTTACTCTTATTAAATAGAATGGATCCAAGGGATGCAAATGGGGTTTATATATAGGAAAACTTGGCAACAAAGTTCCACTTCTCAGTATTGGGAGTTCCTAAATTTTACAACCCATTGGAAAGGATAATATTTCAGTGTGTTACTTGGAATTTTTCTCTTTATTAAATGTGTAGGATAAAGAAATAAAATTAATTCTTCTTGCAAAAGAAAAAGACCCAGAAAATATTGCTAACAGAGCTACTAAACTTTGCCAAAATGAACAGTAGAAACAAATGGAGGCCCTGGGTCTAGGACCTCTATGGAGTTTTCAGTGTGGAGTCATAACCCACAGGGTTTTGGACTAAGCACGGTGATGTGTTTTCCAGAGATGTAAATATAAAACCCAAATGTCAATGAAGCCATCAAATAAACCACCTCATTAAAGTTGCTGGTGGAGGCAGAACTGAAATTAAGAGGTAGAACTGAAATTATACAAAATCACTTCTTGTGATGACTAGAGCTTCTAAATATTGCCAGCACGTGCCAGAAGCTCTCACTTCTTCATTCCTGGAAATGGAGAAGTCCGACGAAGCCTAATCATTATTAGTGGGAATATCAAAAATGTCTCCATTTCTATTGTTCTATAAGAGGGTATAAAACATTCAAGTTTTAGGAAGTTTACCTGCACATCAACTTTGCATGGCAGGATAGTGGCTATCATAATGACCTGTCTTACTAAAAGTTTGGATTAAATAAAAAGATAACATCAAAATAAATACATGATAAAGTAAGAAACTTATATAGTAAGTGAAATTACTCACAGGAGAACCATCACTCCAAGTAAAGCCTTCTGAAGGGCTTCCATATGTCAATCCCAACCAAAACAGTTCGTGGTAGCTTCCACTAGCTCTATGAAATCCAAAACACAAAGCAAGCATAAGCTATTGCATGAAGCAAGTCCAGTAACTAATGAGGACTAACCACATTTGAAAGTTACCTCCAAAACATAAATTAATAGTACACAAGTAAAGAGATTTAACAGCTAGATAGAAGACTTATGCAATAGATGTGCATTTTGGTATATCCCATAAATATCTTTAAAACAGGCCACTGCCTGAGAGTAAATAATTATATAGTATTGAAAGATAAGTATGTATTAAGCATCTTGAACTTTTATAGAGCAAGTCATAGCAGAATTTACACTTATAAAATTAAAGGATTTGAAAGTAAAACTAGATCAAACAGGGCGCACAGATTTTGGAGATGATACAGGTGCTCAAACTAGCATCCTGAGACAACAATTTCAGAAACAGACAAATTTTCTCAACTTCATAAGCACCAACTAGATAACAAAAGGAGTAATCCATAAAATACCACTTACGTGATTAATCGCCATATCGTTTGCTGTTCCTCTTTGTTATTGATGCTAGCTAAGTCTCCACCCAGAGCTCGACAAAAATCTCGAGATTCAAACCACGTTTTCTTCTCATGTTTTCCTTTTGCATACAGCTGATGATGATATGGTTACAAAAATTATTTTACACTTTGTAGTTTATCAAATTAAGAGAAATAATTATTTACTTTTGATGAGAGTTCATTTACAGAAAAACAAAACATTGTAATGACCCAAAACAATGTAATTCTTTTGCTTTAAAATCAATTTATGAGTGAATAGTTGGGTAAACAAAACTTGGGGGATTATTTTGTTGAGAAAACCTTAGAAAATAAAATTATTTTGTAGCATAAGAGAAATTAGATGAAAATCTTAGGAACTTTAGGCATATGGGTTACATATACAGCTCTTTGTAGAAGACAAGATTAATTTGGTTAAGTGTAAAAAGTGGCATTGAGATGGAAAAAAATGAAAGAAGCTTTTGATACAAAGAAAGTAAACATGAATAAGAAGAATTTTAAGGAAAATAACTTTCCTAAAACTGTGCACAGTTTGTTATTGTGTTCAGCTTAAACAATGAATAACCTGGCAACGTTTCAACATTTTGTTGGTGATGTCCTTCAATACCGCCTTGTATTTTTCATTGTAGTTGTACATTTCAAGAGCTATTGAAGCACATGCAACCACAGATACCCACCTGGCAGGGAGTTATGAGCTAAATTAAATTTAAAAGATTATATGATTTAGGAATTGGGTCATAACATTCAGAGGACTGCAGAGAGAATAGTGAAATGCAGTCAACAGTGACAGTCTGGGACACACCCACCAGTATGCAAATAGAAAGGAGGTATTTGTGGCCATTGACTTTTCTAATTCTCATGCATTGGTCCTCATGAGTTATGGCCCCCACATCACAGGCTTATGGGAAAAAAAATTTGCTTCCAAGGCACTATGGTTGCCCAAGTTGTCATTAAGCAGCCGAAGACAACCTTCACCTTGACCCTAACTTGACTCAAGCTATCTGGATAAAGGTGTTTAAGTAAGTATCCACATCAGTATATCCCAGACTCCTATGATGCCTCAACTTGCTAGACTATGATATAAGATTTTATTTTTTAACTAAATTTACTATCAGCTGAATTTCATTAATAATTCTCACACCTTAATATTTATAAAGGCGGTCTATATATTTCCAAACAAACCCTACACCAAGTACCTCTAAAACCACCTAATTTCTAGTCAAGCACATGTTTTGATTTGTTGAACATCCACCTGAAAATTCTCTCTAATGAAGCCCCTGGTTCACTTCTCAGCTCTGGGTAAAACTGCTGATTCTCTCGAAAAACTGCAATAAATCTCCATAGCCTAACATCCTCAGGCGAAGGCTAGGAATAAGATGAATCCGGCCTTTGTGTAGTAACTCAAAAGTTTCCAGAGGTAACAATAAAATACTCGATTTTCTTTGTGTTAGTCCTCAAATAATTCATTTACAAATCTCTTCTGTCTTAGCCCAATACACCGCCTTCTATGTAAATTGTGTTATTAAATCTGATGGCCAATCTGGACTGAAGACTTTCTGGATTCCTATTTTTATTAGTGGGAGTGACCAGCTCAATTAACCATACTCCTCTTGAGTTAGAAAAGACTACATAGCCTCATCCTGATGCAAATTCTTTATCAGCCATGCCAAACTGTCTTACAGGGCATGTCATGGCTATATGCCATTCAAAGGGATTGAATAAAAGAAGTACAGGGAGCAGGACTATTAGAAAACAGTATCATTAAGCAGTAGGTAGGTAATATGGTTTGACTCTGTGTCCCCACCCAAATCCCATCTCAAACTGTAATCCCCACATGTCGAAGGAGGGACCTGCAATCCCCACATTGAGGGAGGGAAGTGGAGTATGAAGGCAGTTTCCCCCATGCTGTTCTTGTGAATGACTTCTCAGAAGATCTGATGGTTTTACATGTAGTAGCTTCTCCTACACTCTCAAATGGTCTTCTCTGTCCTGCCACCCTGTGAATAAGGTGCTTGCTTCCCCTTCCACCATGATGCTAAGTTTCCTGAGGCCTCTCCAACCATGTGGAACTGGGAGTCAATTCAACCTCTTTCCTTTTTAAATTACCCAGTCTCAGGCAGTATCTTTATAGCAGTGTGAGAACAGACTAATATAGTAGGTACATTTCTGTATTTGGCCAAGTCTAACTTTCTCTAGAAAGGATGTGACCTATAAAAGAGAGAGAGTAAAAGACCCAAATCCTTAATTCATTGGGGTTTTTGTTTGTTATTTTCTGGGTTTCTTTTTTTTGTCTGGTTGTTGGCTTTAGTGAATTTGATTGCATAAAGAGGAAACGAATGGCCTAAACTATGAATGTATTACATAGTGGTAGAATATTGAATTGTCATTTAATGGGCATTGAAAAGCCATGTGCCCCAACCTATCATTTCCTTTCCTCACCCATCATTATAATCATCAGGGTTAAATCAGAAAAAGGGAGTACTCGCTTTAGAATACCTCTGTGGCACTATTGTAGAACACTTTATCAATTTTGTTAGCTAAAACTTGGGCTCAAGAGCATGGAAAAAAAATGAATTGCAATACAACAGTGTGACAGGAAACAGAAATTTCTATCAAGACAAAAAGAGGCTGGGTGCAGTGGCCCATGCCTGTAATTCCAGAGCTTTTGGAGGTCTGTGTGGGAGGATCAATTGATGCCAGGAGTTTGAGACTAGCCTGGGCAACATAGTGAGACCCATCTTTACTTAAAATAAGATTTTAAAAATTAGCTAGGCATGGTGGTGCATACTTGTAGCTACCTGGGAGGCTTAGGTGGGAGGAGCACTTGAGCCCAGAAGTTTGAGGCTGCAGTGAGCCATGACTGTACCACTGTATTCCAGCTTAGATGACAGAGCAAGACCCCATTGGAGAAAGAAAAAGAAGGGGGGAGAGAGAGAGAGAGAGAGAGAGAGAGAGAGAGATAGATAGAGATAGAGAGAGAGATAGAGAGGAGAAGAAGAAGAAGAAGAAGAAGAAGAAGAAGAAGAAGAAGAAGAAGGAGGAGGAGGAGGAGGAGGAGAGAGGAGGAGGAGTGGAGGAGCGGATGGGGAAGGGGAGGAGGGAAGAAGGAGGAAGAGAGAAAAGAAGGAAGGGAGGAAGGAAGGAACAGAGGAAGGGAGGGTAAGGGGGGAAGGAAGGGAGGGAGGAAGGGGGGAAGAGGGGAGAGGAAGGAGGTAGATCTAGAAGGCCTGGGAGAAAGGAGAGAAGCAGAGAGGAGGGGATAGTGGCAGAGCAGGTGAGAAAAAACCTCTGTGCACTGTGTTTATGTTGTTGGTTGCATTTGTGGGTCTAAATGCATCCACCCAAGGAGCTCTTCTAAAACACCTGATCCCCGGGTTAATCAAATCAGACTTTCTAAATACCTACGGGTGGAGTCTGGGCACAGTGTTTTGGTTTTTTGTTGTTTGTTTGTTTGTTTGTTTTTTATGTCCTTAGGTGATTCTTTAGGCTGAAGCATACTCCAGATTCTCTTATCAGCTTTATAATTGATACTCACCTTGAAACACAAACTCGTTCTACTGCTGGCGCCCCAATCCTCCGGACATTTGGGTTCAGGAGTCGTCGTGGGCTTCGGCGGGTGGGTTACTCCTTCTGCCCAGTGCTTGCACACAAATTTTGCCTTTTCATCACATTTCAAAACATCCCATAAGCCCCCTGCAATCCCGGTTCTCATGGCAACACACCCTGGCTTTCGCCCTGTATTAAATATATAAAGTAGAATTCACTTGACAAGTGCCTGCCGAAGGCCTGCCATGCTCACAGAAGGCACTCAGAACTGAGTGTCAGGGATGTGGTGAAACCTGCACGTGACAAGGAGATGCAGCCGGCCATGCCAGGGGCATTCAGCAACTGGTCTGTGCTGTTTAGAATCAGTTTGATTTTTATTTGTGTGGTCTATAACCCCAACCCAAAATGATCTCAAATGTTGGAGGGTTTTTAACACTATATTTCTAACATTTGGCAAAGTGCCCCACACACAGGCATTTCATGATAAAATATTTTATATTATCAAATTCACAATAATGGCAAAGATAGTAGTTTACTCTTTCTCTCTCTCTCTCCCTCCTTCCTTCCTCCCTTCCTTCTTCCCTTCTTTCCTCCTTTCGTTCCTTCCTCCCCTCCTTCCCTTCCTTCCTCCCTTCCTTCCTTCCCTCTTTCTTTCCTTCTTCCCTTCCTCCCCTTTTTGGTTTTCTCCCTTCTTTCTTTCTTTTTTAATTCTTTAAGATTCTTTTCCTCCCGCTAAGGTCCACATAGGTTTTCCAGGACCAAAGTTTTTCACAGATTTCAAAATGAGGCACGCCTCAACTGGAGATTTTAGGTAAGTTACTCAAACACTCTGAACTTGCTTCAAATGCAAATACCAAGACCTGCCTCATAGAGCTTTAGGAATGCCAGCTTTAACAAAGAAGTACATAAAACAAAATGAGGATGCACTGAGCTGAATAGTTCTGTCTTACAGTCAAGGTTATTTCCAAATAGCAATTAACTAAGACAGAGCTTTGAAAGCATCAGGATTCCTCACTGCTAGGATGAAGTCATTTTTTTTATTATTAGACTTTTAAAGAACATGAAGTGCTGAGAAGTCATTCATGAAGTTTTGGGGAGGTACACCTTTTTTAGAATATTTTCTCTGAAATCGCTGATTCCCTGACACCTCAAGGGTTTTCCCTGATTCCGAAGATTGTCTCTTTCTCTTTGCAGCACCCAGTTAAAACCTGGTAACTGTGGAATAGATGACTACAGAGGCTATGGCGTCCCGTTAACCATCAGAATCAGTTCAGTTGACCTGATGCTCAGGCCCAAGCCCCAGGCTCCTTGCCCACTCCTCCTGAAGCTGTAAACTCAGCCAAAGAGGCCAGCCACCGTCCTTCCATCAAGGATATACCATGACAATGGTTGCAACTGGGTTCTGTTCCAGTTCCAACCATTGTTTTTCACTAAGGACATTCCAGGGCTCACTCTCAGAATCCTGCTGCTGGATGACACCACAGGCAAACTTAAGCAGTTTCACTTACAGAGTAAGACATATCACTACTGCCAAGATGTGTTTTTAAAGTGTGTACTCAGCTCTTAATACACCATCCAGTTACTTCTTAAATCAACTGAAATCTTGCCATGGTTCAGAAAGTTCAATAATTCCATAAACAAGAATCACACTATTTAGGTTACTGATCTGTTTCCCTTATTGAAAACTGATAATGCAAATTATAGAACACTGAAGATTAGGACATATTAGGTCAGGTAGTAAATTGATAGACTTGAGCTATTATTTTTTAGCTTTTCACCCAAGTACAATGAAATATTTGCTATAAGGGATGTTGAAATTTCTCTGTGTGTGGTCATACTAAACAATGTTGTGTGCTAGTGATACCACTGTATACAAAGTCAAAGAATCTTTCAGAGACTATTTCAGAAACAACTTACAACATCTTACTAGAGAAGGTAAATCAAAATATAGAGAGAGGCAAGCAGGGTGGTGCGAGTGTAAGTAGCACAGATTTGGGGATGACACAGATTAGTGTAAATCCATGCTTGGAAACTTTCTAGTCACATAAACTTCCTGAGTCTCAGTTTCCACTTTTTTTTTTTTTTCTTTTAATGGAGTTTTGCTCTTGTCGCCCAGGCTGGAGTACAATGGCACAATCTCAGCTCACTGCAACCTCCGCCTCCCAGATTCAAGTGATTCTCCTGCCTCAGCCTCCCAAGTAGCTGGGATTACAGGCATACACCACTGCACTTGGCTAATTTTTGTATTTTTAGTAGAGATGGGGTTTCACTATGTTGGCCAAGCTAGTCTCGATCTCCTGACCTCAGGTGATCTTCCCGCCTCCTCCTCCCAAAGTGTTGGGATTACAGCCACTGCGCCTGACCTCCACTTCTTTTAAATGAAGATACTGAAGCCAGGTAACTGGCAGGGTTTTTATGAGGATAAAATAAAATCCAAGGCAAATAAAAGACTAAACATGGTAGCACATGGAAGATACGGAAATAACAAGTTCTGCATGAGCAATGTCCTTTGCTGCACCACCCAAGCACTCTAATATTTCAACTCCTAATTGCCCTGAAAAGTTTTATGTCCATTTAATACAGTTTTAGGTTTTCAGAAATAAGTCAACCAGGACAGGCACAGTGGCTCACTCCTGTAACCCCAGCACTTTGCGAGGCCGAGGCAAGTAGATCACTTGAGACCAGGAGTTCGAGACCAGCCTGGCCAACATGGTGAAACCCCGTTTCTACTAAAAATACAAAAATCAACCAGGCGTGGTGGTACATGCCTGTGGTCCCAGCTACTCTGGAGGCTGAGGCACGAGAATTGCTTGAACCTGGAAGGCTGAGGTTGCACTTAGCCAAGATGGTGCCACTGTACTCCAGCCTGAGCGACCGAGTGAGGCTCTGTCTCAAAAAAAAAAAAAAAAAAGAAGTCAATCATTTGAAACATTTGTGACCACTGAGAATTTCATGAATAGGTTTTAAGTAGACCAGTACCAGATAACCTAGCAAGATACCTAGCAAACTTTTCTTCCTTTTTTCTTTAGAACACTAAACTTATTGGGAAATTTTGGGGAGGGGGGAGAAGAAAAGAAAAAACAAAAGAGAATGAAAGATAAACTGTTACTAAAAGCATGATTAATTTACCTAGTCTATTTGGAGAGGTACCCGGAGGAATAACAGACTTTATCCAATGGATTCGTAGGGTGAACGCAACCCTCAACCTAAGCGCTGCCCATACCTGGCATATCCGAATTCCAGTGGGTGAACCGAACCTCTTCCTCGATGGTCCATTGAAAAGTTCCTTTGGTTTGTATATCTGAAAGTCCTGTCCAGAAATATTTTTCAGGCCTTAAGCCAACGAAACTAGTCAGGAACGCTTGTTCATATCTTTAAAAAGAAGAATTAACATTCAATTCAGTTTTCCAAACATTTATGCCAATTTTCAAAATTATCAATATGAAAACTATCTCAGTTCCATGTTTCAGCTATAATTGAATTGGTAATTCAAATATATTGTGTTATATCTGTATGTCATCTACATTATACACATTTTCACCAAGGAAATGTGAGCTTATGATGGAAAAATACCATATAACTGAGTATATAAAATCATTCAGATATACTCAAACCAACTCCCTCTAGCCCTCGCCAGCCCCTCTGCCTCTTCTAAAAATATCACAGAATTTTGAGAATACAAAGAAGAAAACTATTGCGTTTTAAAATACAGTGTTTTAAAAAATCAGTCCACTCTTCAAATAGTTCTACTGAATTATTGATTAAGCAAGTTCAAGGTTAGTAACGTTATCAAGGATAATACCCATGGAATAATCTGCATGAATTTCCCCGCTCAATTTTATTCTCTCATATCTCAGCTCTGAAACAAAAGAGAAAATTATCAAGACATATAGAGAAGCAGAGACTCAATCTCCAGAAAGAATGAGAAGCAGAATCATGAATTCTAACACTGTCTCTCCCTTTGGATTCTTGTCTGTGCATTTGGCATTAATCTGGGAACAATAAAATTCGGTTGACAAGGCACCAAAAATGTGTCTGAAATGACAAACCAAACAATGGAGGCAGCAACATAGGCAAAAATCTGTCTTTCGAGAAAAAGAAAAATGGTGTCTGAAGTTTCCAGGAACGAAGAGAGTTGTAGATGACTTCAGAGAGAGCAGGAAGATAATACAGAGAAACCTAACAGCAATACAACATTTTATTTGACCATAGTGTAAATCATTTTATTCCCTAAACAAAACAAACCAAAAAAATTAAAAGTTCCAAACTCGATTTAGTTTCCTTAAATGTCTCTAAACCATATTTAACAACAGAGTTAGTGAACTCCTGAGGATAAATATTACAGAAGATACATAAGGAAAAAAATATAGTGAAATCATGTACATAATACACCAATAGACCAAAAGATCAATTATAGTGCAGACCAGAGTATGATCTCATGGTACCTAAAGGTGAGCAGTTCACCTCACTCACAGAAGATAAAAAGTACCTATGTTCTGAGTTTTAGATGTCAGCATCGTATTAGGGTGCTACTACCATATATTAGACATTTCATTACACATGAAAGCAGCATGTGGATAGAAATACAGTTCTTTTATAAAAACTATGAAAGGTTATGACATCTCTCATTTTATCCAAAGATTTTAATATCAACAGTATCCCCTACATGTTATTCGGTCTGCCTCGAAACTCCAGTAAATATAACTTATTGTACTAAAACTCCATAATTTCATTACTTCTTTACTGCAAGTGAAATAGATACTTCTCCATTTTTGGAAACTTTCTTCTGTGGCTAATCTAGAGATTTGCGTAGAGTAGGTGAAGAGTAAATAAATAAATCTTAAAAATAGATGGGACCGTAGAGATAAAAAATCACATAAACTTCTCTATGTCCGTGTGATTTTCCTGACCGATGAGTCTGTTAACCTAGCAAAGCAAAGAATGGAAGAATGGAAAGAATGAATGAATTATTCAGTAAATCTCTTTGCCTTCTTTTTTGGTGGACAGAGTGGTAAAGATATAATGTGATTTTGAGCTGATAACTTTTAGTTACTTTCCTGCTTTAAAAAATTCAACATATAATGGATCATTAAAAAGTTAGCTCTATAAACTACATTTACTAGATTATTATTTGTAAACTGTTCTGAATGTTGCTTTATATTACTAAATTTAGCAAAAACGGTTTATAATGTTTGCAATAAGGAATCCAAATAAGAATATTATTTTTAATGTTTCTACCTTTACAAATCATACCTCAAGATCACACATAGTATGCACAGAAATTTAGAGTACATTCATACTTGGGCTTTTCTGAAACTTTTTTCTATTTGACATATTTTTAAATGAAATTAAAATAGTTACATACCTGTCTTCAATAGTTGTTAAATAAGCATTCTCATTATTACAGGTTTGGTTTGCTTCTGCAAATGTTGAAAGCGTATGTCCAATCATATAGCAGTAAAAGTGATGTTTTTTCCAGCCCTATTAATGTTATCAAGCAATGAATAAATGAGCAGAGTTCATGCATATATATTATAAGATATTATTATTATTATTATTTGAAATGGAGTTTTGCTCTTGTTGCCCAGGCTGGAATGCAATGATGCAATCTTGGCTCATTGCAACCTCCGCCTCCCAGGTTCAAGCAATTCTCCTGCCTCAGCCTCCAGAGTAGCTGGGATTACAGGCACATGCCACCACACCTGGCCACTGTGCCCGGCCTTAGAAAATATTATTTTAATACTTTTTCTATCATGAAACTATTGGATAAACAATAGGAATGTCTAAAGAACACAACTCTGAAGAATCTGAAATGCAATGAAAATTATATACATAAACGAATAAAAGAAACAGTAGTACATCATTCCTCTTATGACAAATTATGCACATAATTAGGGGCAATCATGTGCCCTTCTAATGTATCCTGCTTCTAATTTATCCTGCAACAAAAACTATTTGTGAAATGTTCACTGAGGAAACTGAACAGAATGGCTAAGATACCAGTTTTAGAATAAGTAACCACAGGAAAGAATTTGGGGAAGCGCAAGCCTAGTTGCCTATGGAAGACAATACTAGAAGATAGGTATAAAGCTACATCATTTGGTCATAGGAGACCACTTTTCAAACTTCAGGCAGCATGATTCAGCATTGTTCCTCCTTCTCCCATACTCCAAATACACAGAAATGGCCAGGCATAGTGGCTCATGCCTGTAATCCCAGCACTTTGGGAGTCCAAGGTGGCAGGATGGCTTGAGCCCAGGAGTTCAAGACCAGCCTGGGCAACATAGGGAGTCCCTATCTTTACAGAAAATTTTATAAAATTAGCTAGGCATGATGGCATGTGCCTGTAGTCCCAGCTATTCAAGAAGCTGAGGCAGGAGGATTGACTGAGCCAAGGAGGTCGAGGCTACAGTGAGCCACAATCAATCACACCACTGCACTCGAGCCTGGGTGACAAAGTGAGACCCTGTCGAAAGAAAGAAGGAAGGAAGGAAGGAAGGAAGGAAGGAAGGAAGGAAGGAAAGAAGGAAAGAAGGAAAGAAGGAAAGAAGGAAAGAAGGAAAGAAGGAAAGATGGGAAGAAAGAAAGAAATGCTAAATAAAAACATAACAATAAATGAAAAATCCATACTAGAGTTTGAAAGGTAGAAGGGGGAAATCTCCAGATACCCAAATTTAGTAGAATACTAAAAGCTGAATGGAAAATGCACAAACTAAATTGTTGTCGGCCAAGGATATATGAGATCCTTAATTAAGGTCCTAGGGGCTATGGTGTTAGTGTCCACACAGAATATGATATTTGGCCTTTGTCTCACTTGAGGCAGGGAGTTGAAACTGAGGTCCTTGTATAAAAATGATAACCACTAACCCCTATAACCCCTTGGTTAAAGGAGAACTAGAACATTCTGCCCACAGAACCAGGAAATGACAGTGTCTTATCATCTACCTGGGGTTCTGAGTACCAGAAAAAAACAATTCCTGAGTTTGAAAATAAATACCAAGTTTGTGCCACAGATGAGTGACAGTTCCAAGTTTATGCTATCCACATTGCATAGGAATCCACAGCCAAAAAATTAAAGTCATACTTAATCTGTAAAAGGAGAATCTCTAAAGCACTCCAAGAAGTAGAATGCAAAACCACACATCAGAAATACGCCCACCAACCAGGTCAAGAGAGACTGTGACGTTTGGGGAGACGGGTGGGGATGGAGAGATCACTAAATCACAACCAAAAACAACAAACTGGCCAGGAGCAGTGGCTCACACCTGTAATCCCAGCGCTTTGGAAGGACGAGGCGGGTGGATCACTTGAGGTCAGGAGTTCAAGACCACCCTGGCCAACATGGTGAAACCCTGTTTCTACTGAAAATGCAAAAATTAGCTGAGCGTGATGGCACGTGCCTATAGCCCCAGCTACTTGGGAGGCTGAGGCAGCAGAATTGCGTGAACCCATGTGGCGGAGGTTGTGGTGAGCTGAGATCGTGTCACTGCATTCCAGCCTGGACAACAGGGCAAGACTCTGTCTCAAAAACAACAACAACAACAAACCATATGAGAAAACAATCCATTTTAAGGAAGAGTCAACAACAGGTGTTTTTAAAGTGGTAAAGTTGTTTAAACTCTTTGTGCTTCAGTTTCCTCTTCTTTTAATCAGGACTATAATATTAATCCTGTAAATCTATTAGAATGCAATAATTGTACTTGATAAAGGACTGCTATTATTTTATTTTTATTATCATCCTAATGATTAAACAGGATTATTATCAAGATTTTAGATGTGTAGGAAAATAGAAAAAATAAAACTTAGATTGATTAAAAGTAATAAAATGTAAGGTTTGTTATTTTAGAAAATGACAGTAATATACAAACTATTGTGCAAGCATATGATCAGGCAAAGAATATGAACGTATGTTGGAACTGAAACAAAGGATAGTGGTCTAGGGACAGGAGACCTGGGTTATAACCTTGCCTCTGTTTCTATCAGAAAGCTACATTGCTTCTCTGAGCTGAAGTTTCCAGAATTCAAAACTTAGAAGAGGAACTTTGAAATCACCCAGGTCCTTTGTGCCTCTTCCATGCTATGATTTTCCATTATCTGCTCTATTTCTTTATGGTTTAATTTTATAGTAGCAAATTATCCACTTTCTGGTACGTATTATAAGATTATGTAACCACAACGTAATACTCTCGGGAAAAAAAAATAGCTTCTACTTCGTTTCTATTCAAAGAAAATGAGAAAGGAGAAAAGAGGAAGTAGTAATCAAACAGAAAAATGAAAACCATAAACCCTGTGTTTTTGAAGCTTCTGTGTGCTTTAAAAAACTATTTCACAGGGACCACTGAGTTAATGTGGGTACCAGTTGGAGGCTGGATTTCCTACCTCCCCACTGCAGTGACCTACTGAGAAGAATCCTCTCCAGGAGATGCCTCATCAGAAATATTATAAATGGGGAAAAATGACTAAGGATCGTTTGCTATCAGCAACTTGCGGGTATCTACCGGAAATGTTCTTAACAACCCATAGGATGACAGACTGTAGTAGACTATGGATGACACCTTCTCCCGTGGCCTGTCCTCAACTTAGCCAGACTCTCTCTGATGTGCCATTTTTAGTTCCTGTTCTCTCTCTTCCAATTCCCGAGACATCCTGAAAGGAGCTACTGGCCTTGTGTATCTCCATATCAACTATAGAGAATTTCCAAAGAAAACTTTAAGGAGAGCCGGGCGCGGTGGCTCAAGCCTGTAATCCCAGCACTTTGGGAGGCCGAGATGGGCGGATCACGAGGTCAGGAGATCGAGACCATCCTGGCTAACACGGTGAAACCCCGTCTCTACTAAAATACAAAACTAGCCGGGCGAGGTGGCGGGCGCCTGTAGTCCCAGCTACTCGAGAGGCTGAGGCAGGAGAATGGTGTGAACCCGGGAGGCGGAGCTTGCAGTGAGCTGAGATCTGGCCACTGCACTCCAGTCCGGGCGACAGAGCGAGACTCCGCCTCAAAAAAAAAAAAAAAAAAAAAAAGAAAACTTTAAGGAGAACAGTGAGATCAAACACTAACAATAAGCCACTGAAGATTGAGACAGCGGAAACCCTTGGCTACTGCAATAACAAGGCACTTTCACACATAAAAATAAAGCCAACTGTATCAATTCATATGTGCTCAGCTTAAGTCACTGTGGGCATGGCGCACTCACTTTCTTGCAGCCTTCTTCGACTTCCACTATTTCTGGACTTTGGCTTCGTGATTTCATCTTGCAGATGTAGCCAAGAGGCCACTCACAGCCCCGATCTGCCCAGTAGCCATCCTGCAGGGAGCAGAGAGAAAAAAAATAAAGGATTATCAGTTGTTGTTGTTTTTTTTTGAGACAGAGTCTCACTCTGTCCCCCAGGCTGGAGTGCAGTGGCATCATCTTGGCTCATAGCAACCTCTGCCTCCCAGGTTCAAGTGATTCTCCTGCCTCAGCCCCCCAAGTAGCTAGGATTACAGGCACCCACCACCACGCCCTGCTAATTTTTTGTATTTTTAGTAGAGACGGGGTTTCACCATGTTGGACAGGCTGGTCTCAAACTCCTGACCTCAGGCAATCCGCCCACCTTGGCCTCCCAAAGTGCTGGGATTACAGGCGTGAGCCACTGTGCCTGGCCAGTTCTAGACTTTGATGTTATTTTCTTGTAACTGTGCCTCAGAGGAGGAAAATTAAGATCCAAGGTTATTGAGAGAAAACAGCATCTACCAAAAGGAAAGGTAATTGACATGCTCACATGTAAACAGTAATTTTGACTCTGGCTACAAACATGTAAAAAGAGATTGGAACCCCAGTATGAATTTATATCTGAGATGTCCAAGCCACTGTTTAGAGGAATCCAGGGAGAAATTAAAAATGTCTATAAGTCCTTAGATGATGGTGCTCACAAAAGGTTTGCATGCAGCCTCTTCATCAATCTCTGTAGTCAGCTCTGTCTTCAAATTAATCAAGTTCATATAAGCCATCCAGAAAAATCTCCCACACCCAACACACCAAACTTGAAAACATTATGAAACCGCAGTCATCTTTCCTCCCTTCTTCCTATTTCTACCGATGAGTTTTCTCCTGGATCTGAGGCTCAATCTTCCACTTTACTTCAGATTCTATCCTCTCCCTTTTCCTTTGAGATTTCATGTTAACAGGACCTCTCCTTTCCTTCCCTTTGCTGCTAAACATCTTGAAAAAAAATGTTTTCTGGGCCAAGCACGGTGGCTCACGCCTATAATCCCAGCACTCTGGGAGGCCGAGGCGGGTGGATCACCTGAGGTCAGGAGTTCAAGACTAGCCTGGCCAACATGGTGAAACCCTGTCTCTACTAATAATGCAAAAAAATTAGCTGAGTGTGGTGGCGCACACCTGTAATCTCGGCTACTCAGGAGGCTGAGGCAGGAGAATCACTTGAACTCTCGAGGCAGAGGTTGCATTGAGCCAAGATTGTGCCATTGCACTCTAGCCTGGGCAGCAAGAGCGAAACTCCATCTCAAAAAATAAATAAATAAATAAATAAATAAATAAATAATGTTTTCTGTATTGTCTGTCTTTAATGCCCCATCTCTTAGTTGGTCTCGGCCCAATGCAATCTAATACGGAAGCCTTTAGCCAGAGTAATATTTATAAATTGCCACTTTGGTCTCACCCCTCTGAGACAATTCATATTTCTTGAACCTCAGTTCCTACCCACCCTTCCGGCTCTAACTTCATGATTTCAACCACACTGACCTTTCACCTCCTCCAAGCATGCTGCTTTCTGGTTTCTTCTGTCTACTCTTTGGATAGTTAACACCTAATATGTTCTTAAACTTTCAATCCATCACGATAAAACAACCACAATGACAAAATAATAGCCACAGTGACAAAAATAAACAACCATAATGACAAAAATTATTGAACAATAAATATGGGCTGGGAACTGTGTACTATACATGCATTATTTAATACCTATATCCTGGGCCTGGCACAATGGCTCATGCCTGAAATCTCAACACTTTGGGAAGGTGAGGTGGGCGGATTGCTTGAGCTTAAGAGTTCAAGACTAGCTTGGGCAACATGGCAAAAACCCATCTCTACCAAAAATACAAAAACTTAGCCAGGCATGGTGGCATGCACCTGTAGTCACAGCTATTTGGAAGGCCTGAACCCAGGAGGTCAAGACTGCAATGAGCTGAGATTGCACCATTGCACTGAAGCCTGGGTGACAGAGCAAGACTCTGTCTTAAACAAACAAGCTATAACAACAACAAAACACCTCATATCCACAGGTGAGCTGACTACAGCTCTTATTTCCACTTTGCAAATAAAGGCATCAGTCATGCAGCAAAACCCAGCCTCTTAATCACTGTGTTTATTGTCTATTAATAAAAGATAAATTTGATGACATTTTTCAGTCACTAAGGTCATATTTTAATCATAGACACCATCATTTCATATGACATCTCCATATAAACTGAAAAAAATGAATGTAGCTCCCCAAGTACAGGTTCCAGGCCTCATCTACCATAGTTCTAAGTAGGTCTGCATCTACTCGGTGTATATTTATCTCTTATATATATATGGGGCTATGATCTCTTTTTACATATATGTACACACACATACATATATATCTCTTGTTACGTCTCTTGTAATCATATATATGGCTTATAATCACTTTTTACATGTACCTACATAATCATATATATATGGCTTAATTAGTCAAATGAGAGCTTGGGTATATATATATATATATATATATATATATATATACACACCATTATAATATGGCACTATATATATATATGGCCATATATATAGTGCCATAGGAACAATATGAGTATTTGTTATAGGCCAATTTCATCCTTGAACCAAAAGTTTCTGTCTGTCGCTTCAGTGATCCTCTTGAAAATTTATCTTTGGGTCGGGTGTGATGGCTCACGCCTGTAATTCCAGCACTTTGGGAGGCTGAGGCAGGCAGATCATGAGGTCAGGAGTTTGAGACCAGCCTAGCCGATATGGTGAAACCCTGTCTCTACTAAAAATACAAAAATTAGCCGGGTGTGGTGGCACGTGCCTGTAGTCCCAGCTACTCGGGAGGCTGAGACAGAAAAATCACTTGAACGAGGGAGGTGGAGGTCACAGTGAGCTGAGATCACGCCACTGCACTCCAGCCTGGGCGACAGAGCGAGACTCCATCTCAAAAAAGAAAAAAAAATTTGACTTTGCTAGACAATTGAGAGGGATTCAAGAAATCAAATCTGAATTTTGGTTCACCTTTGATCCATGCCAATTTATGCAGAATAAAAACAATCTAAACAAACATATGTAATTGAGTGGGACAGAAGGAAAAATCCCCTGTGACTTTCATTATAAATATCAGTAATTCAAGCAGCCTTACCTTGCCTTTCATCACCACACAATCTTCCTGTCTGTTGTTTTCATGGCTTGGTTCTCCACGAAGCCATTTGGTAAATGTTACAGGGGTCCCATCACTCCACTCAAAGTACATTTGAATCTTAATGTCATTTAAGCCAATCCACAATTCATCATTTGGCTCTAAACAGGAAGAAACACACAGTAGTATATACAAGGTTGCTTTCCAAAGGTTGGGGGGGTAAAAGGAACGGAAGGCACTCTGCTTCATCAACAGGGCTCTACTTCCCTTGATATGATCACCATCATGAAAGATAGTCCTCATGTGTATTCATCTGACCTACATGCTGTCGACTTAGATGGCAACTACATTTTACCTTGTTAGCTTGAGGTTGTGTAGTGTACTCTTTACATTGTGAATATGACTGTATTCTTTAGCGGAAATATTATAGATTGTATCTCCTGGCAGTTACAAAAACAAAATTGAGGTAGGTCTATTACTATGCTCTATCTTACGAAGCTGCTTTTATTGTTACAAATAATTTACCATGTCAATTGCACTCATATTATTGGAAATATGGTAGCCTATTTATATACATCTATTTGACTATGATTAAATTGATGAATGTTTTAAAATAACAAAAAGTTTAAACAGCTTCTATTTTACTGACTGTTGCTATCAAGAACATTCTAGGTGCTTCTGTTAAAGATCAATCAGTGTACTGAGAGTGAAAAGTATTTATGTAGTGAAAGAATTATAAACCAAGAGGTGAGACTTGCGCCTGACATTTGGTAGCTACTTCCTAGGCTGTGCACACAAACGAATCTGTAATCATTTTCACCATGAAATGCCATGAAATTCCAGCAAAACTTCAATAACAAATGAGGTTAAAACCAAAACAACCAATATAGATTTAAAATGTGACCATTTTGTTTTGAAATTCTATGGAGAGCATTATTGATTTTATAAGTAGGTGCCATGCTAAAAATTCCTAAATATCACAACAAAAATGGGACAAAGTTAAAGTCAATGAAGGTTTAAGATGTCATGGCTAAAAGATAAACTTGTCTAAATTAAAAAAAAAAGTTAAAGCATACACAAATCAATATCTATCTAATTCACACAACTGGGAGTCCCATCGTGAATGCTTGATGTATGATCATTTAGTGGTATAACACAGTTAGTTGCCAAAGTATTGTAAAGATGATGTTGTGGTAGAAAATGAGGAAAATATCACAATATATAAGAATCTCCCTAAGCGGTTTAGTCTCTTCCTCCTGAAAGTTGCCATTCAACTTTGCTTTTGGAGAAGTCGCTGGCTGGCCTGGCGCCAGCCCTGGCAGATGTTTCCAGTGCCGTGGAGAATGAATGACATTGCCAAGATGATCCTCTTCTTCTTTCACTTGATTTGCAGATCGTGATCTCTTCAGCAACAAATATAGGCTTCCAAGTGACCTCATGTAGCCCTCAAAGATTTCAATTGAAGATCAAAGAAAAACTAACTTCCTAAGTCCCATAGAGTATAGTATTAAGAGTTTTCTATATACATATTTCTCACTAAATTGTTCTTCCCCTATAACTCCTTCAATTCCTAAGCACAATCTTGATCCTAGAAAAATATATAAGATGTGAGTATAAAGTTGTTATGCTGATTTTCATCAATCAGTTGGGGAAGTTGTATTCATTGGTATAATCACAACTTACGTGTAAAGGTCTCAAAGTATTCACTTGAAATATACTTCCACGATTAATACAAAAGCTATCATCTCAACCATCTAAAAAAATTTCTAGGCTTTTTTTTAGAAACTATAATTTTAACTCTACAACTTTACTTGTATTATTATTATTTTATTGCTTAAAATAAAACCTTATCAGTAATTTTAATGGAAGGTTTTCTAATTTATTAATTCTCAAGCTGAATTGCAAAGCAACTTTGACCATCCAATTTCCTGAAATAATTATAGCAATAAAAACACCAGGTTTCTTTCTTTTACTACAGTATGTTATAGAAAGTAGAGTTAAATGTGCACTCTAGTTCTATAGCATCCTAACTAACCTGTTTTCTGCTAAATCATTTGCAAACTTTACTGGCTATGACAAGTGCCACACTAAATTTAAGTAACTGTTATTCAGACATATCGGTTCTGATTCCATTATTATCTTCTAGTGTGAATTTTCCAGGATAGGTAGACACAGAATACCCAAGAAATTGTTCATAGGCTGCAGCTGGGCTATTCTTATGGCCTAAGACACTCAATGTGGTCAACGCAGGAGGATGGATATCATTTGATAGGTGCTAGGGGTAGGAGTGTTTCGGGGTCTTTTAAGTCTTTCTCTGGTACTACTCTGTTTTTTTCTCATCTATTTGTTAATTGCTTTTTCCTCTCCTCCCCCAGCCCCCATCAGTTTCCAAGCACTATGTGTCAGGAAGCTGTCTCCACCATCTCCACCATCCATTTCCTCTTGTTTTGCTGGGGGGAAATGAAGAGCAGCTGCAGCTATTCAGCAGCCTCATCAGTGGAAGATGAAAATGATCATCATTTAATCAACAAGCACTGCTGAGTGCCCATTATCATTATGCTGTTTCTCAAGTCGCTCGTCTTCGGGACAAGCATTCCCAACTTATTTTATTCATCTATTTTTTTCTTTCTGGTTAGTACATTTTCTATGTATTTTTAATTATGCACCTAAAATTGAGACATACATTTCCTTAGAAAAAAATTTTTTTAGTAGAGACGAGGTCTTACTATGTTCCCTGGGCTGGCCTCAAACTCTTGGGCTTAAGCTATCCTCCCACCTTGGCCTCCCAAAGTGGTGGGATTATAGGCGTGAGCCACTGTATCTTGGCCAAGAAATATATTTCTTTAAAAGGTTTAGGCTGACATCTAACCATTACAAAAAAATTCTATATTTTTCACTGTTCAACACCCTCCCAGCATCAGCTACATTCACAAAGAAGAAAGAAATCCAAAGTCTGAAACAGTCCATTTAGAGATCTTTTTTAGGAGATAAAATATGGACCTAAGAAAAGAAGATACACACATACACACACATAGATAATTCCAAGGAATTAATCATTGTTGACAAGCGTAAGGTAGACTGCTCTGAATCCAGATAATACATTAAAAAATAATGTTTTAAAACTATCTATAAATGGATTACACATTAAAAGAAAAAAATTGAATTATCTTTCAGTGATAAGAATTCTTTCAATTATTATACAATTTTCACATTGTGGCATTTTTAGCATTTGTGATTAAATTCATACATTGTTCATTGAATTATTAATTTACATTGATTAAATTTGATGTTTCTAATAAAATTTTCCAGAGGTAGGTAGAGAGGGGTGCTCCCAGGATTAAGGCCAAGTATATTATCACTGTCAGGCTTCTCACCATATCCTAGCTGGGAGATAATAAAGTCAAATTCCTCAATGGTGTGGATACTTGCTAGGTCACCACCTTCCTTCCTGCATGTGGTCAGAGCATCTCTCTGGATTTTCTTCTCATCTCTGTGAATCTTGTAACAGTGGCCGGCATATGGCCACCACTGACTAGGACAGTGAGTAGGCACATCACTTTCTGGAAACAAAAAGGGGGGGGGGTGGAAAAATTTTTTAAATATTTGATTGAAACTATAACAATATTTTAATCATTTTATATAATACATGAAACAGCTTATAGTCATTAGGCAAATAAAGGTAATATTTAGTTTTATTTTGCGGCATACATATTCACAAAAGATAGACAAGCCATATACTATTTTGTTGGTTTTAGACAAAACAAAAGAACCTACTTTTAGTCAAATGGGATATCACCTTATCAATTTTCTTTTTTTTTTTTTTTTTTTTTAAGAGACGAGGTCTCACTCTGTACCCCAGGCTGGAGTGCGGTGGTATGATTATGTCTCATTGCAGCCTCAACCTCCTGGGCTCAAGCAATCCTCCTGCCTCAGCCTCCTGAGTAGCTGCAACTACAGGGCATAAGCCACTGTACTTGGCTATGGGAAATTTCTTTTTAAAAAGTTGTACCTATAACAAAACTATACTAATATATATTAGATTATCTAAATCTTGTCAGCAAACCTGAACTAAGCATCTGTTATGCACTGTTTAAACGCTGGAGGCCTGACAGCTTTGAGGGACTAAACACATCCTCTAAAAGATTTGAATTTACTTTATTCTATGGACATTAGGGAGCTCGTCACTCTTGAGAGGCAGATTAGTGTTGAAGTAGACAGCTGGAATGGTTGGGGGACAAATGGTACCCAAGGAGCCTCCGCCACCATAGCCACACGAGTCAGCTACCTGTTGCCTCAAAACAAACCCACTACCATTTACTTGCTCCCAAAAACTGACACGTGCTCTTGTAACTAGGAGAGGGATTTGGAGTCAGAACTCGTAAAACCTGAATGTACGGTGAGTTGTGTGATCTTAGGCAAGTCACATCACATGAACAGAAGTAGCCATACAGATGAAAATTTTTAAATGAGATTAACACTAACACTAATATCAAACCCCCCACCCTGTGTTCTTCTGAACTAGAAAAGAATAGAGAAAGTGTGCTTGTAAACCACAAACACCACACAATCATTATTTAATTAAACCAGTTGTCAACATCCTCAGGATCGCTACTAATAGCATCAAATTGTATAATCTTGATTATATACTGCAAAAATTTACTTTAGGCCGGGCGCGGTGGCTCAAGCCTGTAATCCTGGCACTTTGGGAGGCCGAGATGGGCGGATCACGAGGTCAGGAGATCGAGACCATCCTGGCTAACACGGTGAAACCCCGTCTCTACTAAAAAATACAAAAAAAAAAACTAGCCGGGTGAGGTGGCGGGTGCCTGTAGTCCCAGCTACTCAGGAGGCTGAGGCAGGAGAATGGCATAAGCCCGGGAGACGGAGCTTGCAGTGAGCTGAGATCCGGCCACTGCACTCCAGCCTGGGCGACAGAGTGAGACTTCGTCTCAAAAAAAAAGAAAAAAATAATATAAAATAAAATAAAAATTTACTTTAATAGTAATGAGCTAGGGCAAACTGACAATAAAGACATTTGAAGGCAGAAACTCACTTTATTCATCCCTGTTGCCTTGAGCCTGGCACGGGGCCTGATACGTATAGGTGTATTGAGTATTGGAAGAGAAAAAAAAATTGAAGTTATAGCTGATATATAGCTGCTTGTTATTACTATTCTAGAGATACTATTTCAAATGGTACTTTGGCAACATGTTTTGCTTAGAGGGGACTATATTACCAAATGAAAGTGAAGTTATATATTATTTAAGCTCATATTAAATGTTTTCAAATGGCTGCCTTAGTATATGTTCATTATAGGGTAACTTTCTTCACTATTCCTTTAATTCCTGAATTGGTCCTATCTTCCCTTAAAGGTGGAGAGTATCTGAAATATCATTGTTTAAGCCTAGGATTCTGTGCCCCGTAGCCATGCAAGGAACTAATCAGTCATGCTCAAATGGTGTACAATTATAATAAAATGCATATTTTAAAATACAATTTAGATTCTGTGCACTTCCAGTGGTTAAAAAAAAAAAAAAAAAAAAAAAAGGAAAAAAAAAAAAAAAAAAAAAAGGAAGAAAAGAAAAGAAAGAAAGGTTAACACAGCTTTGGAGCCCTCTGGTGGGTTATTTTAATTTTGCTACCCAGGAAATTGACAATAGGATCAGCCAATGCTGAGTCCTTCAAAAACTGAACCAATGAACTTCAAAAATATTTGAAAGCATGAAAACAACCAACTTGAGTGACATGAAGGGGAGGTCCCTGGGGCAGCCACAGAAGATGGTTTGTTCCTCTAGCCACAGCTCATGTGCTCAGTGGCCACGTGTGGTTAGTGCCTGTTAAGCCAGACCGTACAGCCCTAGAGACCTGAGGATTATGGATGAACGGGTTAGTGTTACAAGAATTCACAGGGTTTGAGGTTGAATTCTTGCCTAAGGATGTTGCCAATCCTGTATGTTGCATAATTTGAACTCTGATACGCTTTTCCAGGTTCTGGTTTATCTGAGTTTATAGATAAAACAGAATCATTAATCCAGGGAGTATAGAGATGTTCAGAAACTCACGTCAAGCGGTTAGTAAGTGAAGGAGGCATCATAGAGAAATAAGAATGTACTGAGTGTTTGATGAACAAAATTTTATCTCAGGAAGAAGAGTCACGAATATTTCCATTTTACAGATGAGGATCCCAACACCGGCAGGTTAAGCAGTAAGGCCAAGTTACAGAATTCTGACTGCTGTACCAGAGAAACTATAAAATAACTATTCTCCTCTTTGGCAACATAGAAATTCCAAGTCTTAGAAAGAGAATTGTATGAAGTCTTCCAAAAAGGAAAAAATATGCTATTTCTCCTAGAGGAGGAATAGTGGAGGTAAAATGCAAAAATGATGGGCTTTCCCTGAAGATACCCACTGTCATTATGGAGAGCCTGTAAAGTATAATCAAACCCAACATCCATGACCCTCATCTATATCTATTTAAGATTTTGGCCAAATCTACATCAATTAAAATCGCAAACACATCTCCTCCCTAATCCAACAAGTCCACTTCCAGGAATTACCATGTGCATGAAATGATGTGCATATAATGTATAGAGTTATTCACTTCAGGGCTGTTTGTATTAATAAAAGATTGGAAGTAAATTAAATTAAAAATCCATTAACAGGAGACTGGTCAAAAAAATATATGTACTGTCTCTGCAATAGCTTTTGGACAGCCATGAAAATACACATAGAAGCTATTTATATTCTATATGGAATGATGTCCAAAATTGTTATTAAGTGGAAAACTTAAGGTAAAAACTATTACAGTATATTGCCATTTGTATGAAACAAAAATAATTATAAATGTATATGTTTATATAGTCACAGAATAACTAAGGGTGCACACCCAGAAACAATTATTCTCCAGGAAGGTAAACTGGGCGTTACAGGTAAGAGGTAGGAACCCTTATTATTTACCATGTTGTACCGTTTGAATCTCTAGCCATGTCAAGCATATTTTAAAATACATGAAATTGTTTTCAAAGCCAATGAGAAAAAAAAAAATCAAGAATGTCACATTGTCAGGTTCCTCCAGCAGAAAAACAGAAATGAATTAAACCATTTAAAGCATTAGTTATCCCTCCAAAAACAGGTAATAATAAAAATATGTAGTTTGTCTTTCATCAATTTGAAGAAATAATTCTTGCCTTAGTAGTTTTTTCTCCTATAAAATTGTAAGGGACAGCACAACTGATTTTTTTTTTTTCTTGAAGTCTAGCCGACATTTAAAATTCAGTTACAGGCCAGACACGATGGCTCATTCCTGTAATCCCAGCACTTTGGGAGGCTGAGGCGGGTAGATCACGCGAGGTCAGGAGTTCAAGACCAGCCTGGCCAACACAGTGAAACACCGTCTCTGCCAAAAATATAAAAATTAGCTGGGCATGATGGCACACATCTGTAAACCCAACTACTTGGCCGGCTGAGGCAGGAGAATCACTTGAACCCAGGAGGCGAAGGTTGCAGTGAGCTGAGATCACGCCATTGTACTCCAGCCTGGGTGACAGAGTGAGACTCTGTCTCAATAAATAAATAAAATTCAGTTACAACTTTCTAGACATTTTATTCTAGTCTATGAAAACTTCAGTATAAGATGCTACACTGCATAGCATGGAAGCCCAGCCCAAAGAGAGCCGTAAGGACCTAATATAAATATCAAGTCCAAATATTAACTTTCTCACTTGGATTCTGGTTTTGCCAGGTGTGCAAGGTTTCTGTATCCTCTGAATATCTTTTTCCTCAACTACAGCATGTGAATAATGACACCTACCTCAGAGGACTGCTTGTGAAGATAACGTTTTTATTTAGGTCAGAGGGTCTCCACAATGCCCAGACACCACCGCACACTCAGAGAATGTTAGCAACCAGCACACAGAAATATTGCAGTAATATCATTCAGCTTACCCCATCGACTATCCACAAAACCTCTGGAGGCATTCCAACAGTTACACGTAAGCCCACAACACCTGGGCGTAAGTCTCCACAACGCCCAGACATCGTCGCACACTCAGGAAATCTTAGCAACCAGCACACAGAAATATTGCAGTAATATCATTCAGTTTACCCCATCGACTATCCACGAAACCTCTGGAAGCATTCCAACAGTTACACGTAAGCTGTAATGGTGCTTATCTTTCAATTCTAATAGTTTAGGCACTTCAGACCCCATAGACCACTTACCTGAGGGAATAACAAAAGAATTCAAAGTAGTGTTGCCCTTTTTGCAAATATAGCCTAGTTTCTGAACACATTCCAGGTTCTCCCATTTAGCATTTTTTCCAGGATTTAGTGACACACAGCTTTTTCCAGGTTCAGCTGATGGACTTCCTTTGAGGAAAAGGAAAAGTTAAAGTGGACTATTATAGCTATTCCCAGCAGAGAGCATCCCTCCCACGTGTCCTCATGTCTTCATCCTGGAGGTTCAATGGACCCCCATTCTGTCTTTTGCTACACATTCACAAAAAAACATTTACTGACTGCAGAGCAAAAGACAAGATGGGTGTCTATTGTTTTCTTATTGTTGGATCACTCCAATACTTAGAATGTTGATAAAGCAAATATACTTCTTTGAAACAACCTTTTTCCCCATTATCAACTAATACAGCTACATCTTAAAACTTACAGTTGTCACAATGGATTACATTATCAAAGAGAGGTACCTAATGAAAAGAATGCATGATTATGCAGCCATTAAAAAAAAAATGAAATCATCATGTCCTTTGCAGCAACATGGATGCAATTAGAAGCCATTATCCTAAGCGAATTAACACAGAACAGAAAGCCAAATAGCCATGTTCTCACTTCTAACTAGAAGCTAAATATTGAGTACTCATGGACACAAAGATGGCAAAAACAGAAACTGGTGACTATGAGATGGGGGAGGAATGGAGGGTAACAAAGTTTGGAAAACGAATTACTGGGTACTATGTTCTCTACCTGGGTGATGGGATGGATCATTTATATCCCAAACCTCAGCAACATGCAATTTACCTAGGTATGTAAAAACCGTGTACATGTATCCCTGAATCTGAAAGTAGAAATTATTAAAAAGAAAGAATACATCATGTTCCAAACCAACCATGTTAAACATTATTAGGGCCGGGCACAGTGGCTCACGCCTATAATCCCAGCACTTTGGGAGGCCAAGGCGGGTGGATCAACTGAGGTCGGAAATTTGAGACCAGCCTGGCCAACATGGTGAAACCCCATCTCTACTAAAAATACAAAAAAAAATCAACCAGGGAGGTGGCAGGTACCTGTAATCCCAGCTACTTGGGAGGCTGAGGCAGGAGAATTCCTTGAACCCAGGAGGCAGAGGTTGCAGTGAGTGGAGAGCACACCACTGCACTCCAGCCTGGGTGACAGAGTGAGACTCTGTCTCAAAAATAAAAATATAAAATAAATGGAGGAGAAAAAGCTAATGGGAGAGCGAGAAGGGCAACATGCTGTGCTCCCAGAACTAAAACTCTCTCACTATCTTCAACTCAGCCTATTGAAGAATACTTTCAGCAGCTGTGCCTTATCCGTTTCTTAGTGGAAACTGACTAAAGAACCTGATAAAGTCAGTGTTGCCAGTGGGATGAATACAGGCATTGATATATTTCACATGTGTTTTGCTATTCTAATATATGATTTAGAAACCAGTATTCCCCAAACTAGCTTCAAGTCCACCTGAAGACAGGGTGAATGAGCCACATTCTGTTAATAACTACGCTTTGTGACCTTACAGATGTCTATGTAAGCTGTGCCTGAACTTCACTTCCTTTCCTGCAAGACGGAAATCATATTACCTGCTCCACAAAGTCTGGAGCAGGTAATAACCTAAATAAGGGGTTTTTTTTAAAGGTTTGGTGGTAATGGTTAGTAAAAAGCATAAAGTAACCATAAATAATGGTTGGTAATAAGCATAAAGTTATCTTTTTTTTTTTTTTGAGACGGAGTCTCACTCTGTCACTCAGGCTGGAGTGCAGTGGCACGATCTCGGCTCACTGCAACCTCCTCCTCCCAGGTTCAAGCAGTTCTCTGCCTCAGCCTCCCGAGTAGCTGGGATTACAGGAACCTGCCACCACACCTGGATAATTTTTGTATTTTTAGTAGAGACGGGGGTTTCACCATCTTGACCAGGCTAGTCTTGAACTCCTGACCTCATGATCCACCTGCCTTGGCCTCCCAAAGTGCTGGGATTACAGGTGTGAGCCACCACGCCCAGCCAAAGTTATTTTAAAGTTAGTAATAAGCATAAAGTTATCATAAAGTTAGTAATAAGCATAAAGATATCTTAAATATTTGTTGATACGGTAACTAAAATAACAGGATAACTGAACTAGCAGATAAGGTATTAGCACTAAAAATAAACTTTCAAGAAAAAATACATTTTCTAGCTATTAGTTATTAATGTGTTAATTAGAAAATCATATTATACATTTATCAATACCTCTCTCAACTTTGAGACATTAATTAGTGGTTTTAATGTTTACCATAGTTATTATATATTTGAATTCACACTTACACATCATTTATGCAAAATATTCTGACTTCAAAAGGGAATATATTTTAATAGATTCATTACTTGGTAATTATTCAATTGAATGCTTGACTGAACAATTTATATGAAACCAATTTTTAATTTTCACAATATCTCTAATTTTCATTGGAAGAAACTCTCATACCATTTCACAAAGCAATTTAATCTTGCACCTACTTCTTAGGAATTGAGGTTTAATTTAAAAAAGCATTTACTTCCCTTTCTTAATCATATTCCACTTTCATTCTTTACTTCACCCAAAGTTAACTCAGAAATGTTCTCCCTGAACTTGTAGGATCCAAGTGGTTAAATATCATAATCATCACCCCTGATTGAATAAATTAAATGACTGCCTACTGTGCATAAAAATTTAGCAACACAGAGAAGAATACATTCTAGTCCCCTAATAAATTTTATTGTCTAATAAATCAGATTGAGCCCAACCAGTACTCTCTAATTGCATCTGGCTGAATGGGTAGACAGACATCTAAAATCTTCACCCACAGAAAAAGGATATTTTATATGTATTCTCTTGCAGTAAGTCTTCCCATATTCCAGAAATTTTGACTTCCCACATTCCAGAAAAAAATAGAACTGATTATTAGCTCAAGACTTGAGTGACAGCACTGTAACCATCATTTGTTGAAGTAATGCTTTGAAACTGGAATTTCACAGTAAAATATAATTTATTTAAACCAAAATATATTCTCTAAAAATGTTCTCTCATGTTTTAGCATCTATTTGAAATGTTGTTTTATTGCAGTTTTTCTTCTTGCAATACAATAAACCAAATACAGAAAATGGAGAGTTTGGCCAGGTGCAGTGGCTCACGCCTGTAATCCCAGCACTCTGGGAGGCTGAGGCAGACCACATCACCTGAGTTCAGAAGTTCCAGACTAGCCTGGCCAATGTGGGCAAATCCCATCTCTACAAAAAATTAAAAAAAAAACAGCCAGGCATGGTGGTGCATGCTGGTAATCCCAGCTACTTGGGAGGCTGAGGCACGAGAATCATTTGAGCCAGGAAGGCTGAGGTTGTAGTGAGCCGAGACTGCGCCACTGCACTCCAGCCTGGGCAACAGAGTGAGACCCTGTCTCAAAAAAAAAAAGGAGAGTTTAATTTTCTAAGCCAAATGCAAAAACCACTCAATGGCTTTAAAAAAGAAGTCTGACTGTCTGAAGAACACCGTATTATAATAGTATTGCCCATAAGAGAATTGATAAGTAAAGATGTGACCAATATGATACTTCTGTCCTTTCCCACACCCATGGCAGACATCACTAATCATTAATTGCACTCTTTCCTAAGAAAAAAAAAAAATGGGATTGAGGGTGGGGATTGGATTCATACCCAATAGAAGGCCTCAAGTGGCTACTAACACTAGTTGGTACTGGTGAATAAGATAAAAGCTTTATATCTCTTTTTTGTTTTCTCTAAATAGTTGCTCAATATGTAAACTTATTTTATGTTGTGTTACTTTTATGTTATGACAATGTAGAAACAATTAGCTCATAGCATTTTCTATCCTCTAAAAAATGAGAAAGTTGTTGTAGGTTTTATCATCCCCAACTGTTTTTCTATAAACTACAAACTGTCTAGAAACCTCTAATGAATTTTTATGCTAATATGGAATATCATAAGCTGTGACTGAGATAGTATTTTAATCCAGTGCTATTAAATCAAAAACAGGAAAGGGGGCTGTTAATGTAGATGTTAAAATCATTGTCACAAGGACAGCAAAACTGCAAATAGCTCATGACTCAAGGTACAGTCATAAAAAATTCTCCAACCCAAAATAATTTCAATCCACTTGTCAAACTTTACAAAGAGATGTTGGCTAATCCTCTCAAGGATGGTGACAAAGTTGATGTAACAGCAAGTACATAGTAACAATGGAGCTAGCATTTTTAGGAAGTCATGTTTAAGAATAGATACAACATCTGCTTTTGAATGTAATACCCAACAAATCAGGGATATACTGAGAATTGAAACTTTAAACAGAGACCTTTATTGATTTGTGTGAGAATCCTGGCAGACAAATCCCTATCCCAGGAAGCTGGTATATAACCTTAAGGTTTAGTATATGGAAATCTAGCTGGTAGATTTCAAAGCAAGGTGAAATGAACTGTATTTGATGAAGTCTAACAATTCTTCTCTTTGAGATCAACAGGTGAGATAATAAAGGTCTTCAAGGCATCTAGATGACTTAAATTTGGATTAATTCAGCACAGACAGGCTTAATCCTACCTGGTAACCAGTTCAAATATCGGAACGGACTGCGGTCACTCCACTGCCAACCACTGTTGAAGCTCAGACTGTTAAGTCCAATCCAGAGTCCTGAGGTCAAGGAACTGGTTAATCCTATATTTTTAAAGAAAGCAAAACAAACAAATAAGAAACTGCCATTCAGATAACAGTTGAAATTAAATTCAGAATTAAGTGTTTGACTCCAAATGTAATTGAGGGAATTCACAATAATCATGCCTACCATGTCTCCTTTGATTCTCCTGACAATCTAAGGCAAGTAAAATTATTACCTTCATTGATAGGTGAGGAGACTGAGGCAGAGGGCGCATAGGTAACCTGGAAAGATTTTTAAGGTTCCAACCCAGATCCAATGAGGCTTCAGACCCTATCATCTTAACTATTATCTACTTTCTCAAGGATAATGTCAAGGATAGTGTTGTGTGAATATGACTAAGTATTACCTCAACTGCATATTTCAAAACTTATTTTAATAATTTTATTTTATGATTTTTTTAAGTCAATTTCTCTTCTTCATTAAAATGATGATTAAATACTAATCACTAAGGGCTTATGCTAACACCAAGGATGCTTTGCTTAAGCAGTTAAGAAATCAAAATTACAATTACAATGTTTCAAATTCTGTACTAGGACTGATGTGGACCTCATTTCTTCAACAGGAAACACTCTAACCTATTATTACCACTATCCTTTTTTTTTTTTTTTTTTTTTTGAGACGGAGTCTCACACTGTCACCCAGGCTAGAGTTCAGTGGCGCAATCTCCACTCACTGCAACCTCTGCCTCTCGGGTTCAAGTGATTCTCCTGCCTCAGTCTCCCTAGTAGCTGGGATTACAGGTGACAGCCACCATGCCTGGCTAATTTATTTTTGTATTTTTAGTAGAGATGGGATTTCACTATGTTGGCCAGGCTGGTCTCAAACTCCTGACCTCAGGTGATCCGCCCACCTCTGACTCCCAATGTCACGCTGGGATTACAGGCGTGAGCCACCGTGCCCGGCCACTTCTATCTTTTTTAACACCATCAATGAGAATTCTCTGTTCTGAGTTACTTTAATTTATTAAAAGTAATTAATTAAAATAATAACTATCCTTTGGCTTTTAAAACATTTTTAAAATTTATTTTTATTTTTTAGAGATGAAGTCTCACTATGGTGCTCAGGTTGCTCTCAAACTCCTGGGTCCAAGCGATCCTCCTACCTCAGTCTCCTAAGTAGCTGAGACTACAGGTTGCACAACACTGTACTCAACAACCTTTAAAAAAATTCTTTAAAATAATTTTCACAAATTATTTAAAGTTGTACTAACTTGAATAATAATTATCTCTCTACTTGCAGAGATGTATTCTACAGGACATGCTCCTAAAAGTAGCATTTTCATACTAGCTATTCCCAAAACCAATTACTCTGGGATTTTTAAAAACTTAGTTAAGAAAATAAAGTGTATTTAAGTTTTAAAAATTGTAAATAATTTGCTGATTAAAGAATTGAAGTCAATTTTGTCTGAGATTACGTAACTAAATTACTATGTTTGGCATAAGAAATGATAATAGCTCTTTAAGAGAAATATATTTTGACATTTTTTACCAGCTCTAAGTATTTATAAACTTGTCTTGAAAATTGAATTAGTTAATACTTTTAAAACAAAGCCTGACATATGGTATGTGCCCAATAAATGTTAAGTTACTACTGTTATTATTACCATTATTATTATTATCAATAGCTTCATACTGAATTAAGGTTGGCAAAAGGTGTGACTTAGAAACAAAATTCAAACCTTGGATTAAAATATATCTCTTAAAGCAGATGAGTGTTGTCCACAAATAATTTTCTCTAATACGCTTTTGTAATTTTATAAAAGAACAGACCAAAATATTTTAGTATTGCCTCACAAAGCAACAAGTCCACGTGCTAAATTTTTGTTGTTTGTTTTGTTTTGTTTCCAGACACCAACTCAAACCAGAAATTTTTTTGTACAGTTGGGGTCTTGCTATAGTGCCCAGGCTGGTCTTGAACTCCTGAACTCAAACAATCCTCCCACCTCAGCCTCCCAAAGCACTGGGATTACAGGCCTAAGCCACTGCGTCCAGCCTCACATGCTCAAGGTGTAACTTTGCTGCATACGTTGTCTGAACTTGTTAATTGTTTGAAATGGTTATATACCAACTTTTGAACTTAGATGTGATAGAAGAGACACAAAAGTCCAATATTACACTGGTATTTTTATTTTCGTGTTTTGTTTTTTTTTTCTTATTGAGGTCCAATATGTTTTTCAGGCAGTACTAAAGGAAACTTGTAAAAACAATCGGGAAACAAGTCAAATTTCACTTCCTATATCTTATTTCAGTTCTGTAAATCTTCATCCTGCACATACGGAGTCATAAATCTGATTCAGGACTCAGGGACTCCATAGAGTGTCCCAACATTTTTCAGGGTAGAAACAGAAAGGAAGATGATAAAACAGCTGTGGGTAGTGTGCAAATGTGTTGCCAGGCAGAAACATTTCACCTGGCAGATAATATGAAATCAGATCACCACCAATCTGGAATACATTTACTGGAGCCAGGAAATGTTGACAAAATTAAGGGTTCTCATCAGTGCTTTGGGAACCAGTGGATCCCCAGGTGTTCTGTGCGTGAGACACAGGCAGAGTGAAATGAAAGACGGCTGAATTCCATTTCAGCTATTTTCTAAACAGGAGGCATTAAGCAAGTTCCCTAACTTCTCCCTCCTAGTCTGTTATCTCATCTATACTGTGGGGCTAATAATATTCATTCATGAAGTTGCTGTAGGCTTTAGAACTAAAGCCCAGAATCTACTACATGGTAGCTCTTCAGTAATCGGTGGGCAATTTAATTAGAGTCATCAAACCAGGTTCTACATTTTTAAACAATGATACTGACTCTGGCCGAGTGTGGTGGCTCACGCCCGTAATCCCAGCACTTTGGTAGGCTGAGGCTGGTGCATCAGCTGAGCTCAGGAGTTCAAAACCATCCTGGGCAACATGGTGGAACCCCGTCTTTACTAAAATACAAAACATTAGCTGGGCTTGGTGGCACGTGCCTGTAGCCCCAGCTACTCAGGAGGCTGAGGCACAAGAATTACTTAAGCCCCGGTGCCACTGCAGTCCAGTCTGGCGACAGAGTGAGACTCCGTCTCAAAAAAAAAAAAAAAAAAAAAAAATACTGACTTTTCAAAACCCTCATATAAAAGAAAACTTATTTTAAAAGTGTAAATATTTTGTAGGTTTTTTTTTTTCATTTTAATGGCATATTTTCCAAAAGAGAGTGGATCGCAATCACACACTCACACCACTGTTTTCGATTCTTCCCCAATATATCTCGATCAACACTGAGTGTCATCCCTTTCTTTCAAATAAACAGTGGGGAGAGGATATCTTTCCCCTATTTTTTAAATTCCCTGTCAGATTTTTCTTGTTCTAATGTCTGATATTTTTTACTTAAAGAAAGGCAGGAAGTACTACAAATCTCATTAGAGATGCCATTCTTATCCAGATGCCAGTGAAAATTTGCTGACTGAAATTCCGGAGGCTTGGATAAGATTCAAGTCAGTATCTGAGGTGAACCCAGCCTCTGAATCTCCTGGGGCTTGTTTGCTGTCCTGATGGACACAAGAATAGCCCTTGCTGATTAGGGAAGCATTTCCTGCAGCCGGAGTCTGATAGCAGAGTCCGGAGACCAGGAAATGAGTCTGTGATTGGGCAAAGCCGCTGTCGGCTCAGATCACTCGTTCCTTCTGTGTAGCTGGTGGAGAGAGCACAAAGGAACCTGTGCTGTGTCCCTGGGCTTCCAAGAGATAACACACCCCATAAACAAATTCAAACACAAAACCAAAAACACACCAACTGAAACCATTTCACCTCTGCATCTCTGATATATATATTTTCTTTTCTTTTTTCTTTTTTTATTTTTATTTATTTATTTATTTATTTATTTTTCGAGACGAGTTTCACTCTTGTTGCCCAGGCTGGAGTGCAATGGTGCGATCTCGACTCACTGCAGCCTCCACCTCCCAGGTTCAAGCCATTCTCCTACCTCAGCCTCCCAAGTAGCTGGGATTACAGGAGCCTGACACCATGCCTGGCTAATTTTTTTGTATTTTCAGTAGAGACAGGATATCACCATATTGGCCAGGCGGGTCTCAAACTCCTACCTCAGGTGATCCACCCACTTCGGCCTCCCAAAGTGCTGTGAATAGAAGCGTGAGCCACTGTGCCCAGACCACCTCTGATACATTTTCTCTCGTGCCTGCAGGTCTGCCCAAATAACCACAGGACTGCCTCGAATCATCTTTTCTTTTCCTTAATCGTCTACATAAATTTACTTTTGTCTCTTCTGTACTTTCTCCTCTTCCTCCTTATTTTTGTGCATGGTTGTAAACATGAATCACTCCGATCCTTTGTGTTCCACTATTAGAAGGGTCCTAAAGGCCAATGCAAAACAGAATAATTGAGTAGACAGAGGAAGAACCCTATCTCTAAGATTATGAATGCACAGTGACGTCATATTGCTTTCTATCCTCAGTCTCCTTAATAATAACTTATAGGAGAGATGTGTTCTGGTTGGTGACGGGTGTCATCTGAAAACAGCTGGAAAAAGGTAGGTGCTAAGAAACGAGGCCAGGTAGGGAGTATGCTCTTGCCCTTACATGGGTTCACACACATTAGCTCCTTTAACAGACAAGGTCACCAAGGCACAGGTGCCTCAGGAAGTCCCCACGAGCTCCCCCAGTTTCACAGAGCTAGGACCTAGGCAGTCTGGCTCCAGAATCTTCGCTCTTAGCCCCTCTGCTCCACTGCCTGGTGTTGGCACCTGGACGTGGCAGGAACCAACACAGTGTTTTGCCAGATACGCTCTTTCAACCAGCTGCCTCAGAATCACCCAGGAGTTTGATAAAAGGCAGATTCTTGTGCCCTGAGTCACACCTACTGATCTAGAATCTTCGGGGTCTTGGCCCAGGCATCATCACTTTAACAGAATTCCAAGGTGATGAATAAGCCACTTCCCACAGAAGAACCACTGCATTTACTGTCTTCTTGTCATGAACTGTCTAGTTTTCCAAACAGGAGACTGAATTTCTAAATATTTTTATTTTGCTGCACGTGTCAGTCAGCAAACGTTCAGTGAGACTCTTCCTTGGAAGGCTCTGTGTGAATCTCCTTGTGGGGAGAGGGGACATAGATATTCACAAGACATTCCCTGTTTTCAGCTATTTCCCCCCTCTGACACAATCTCCACATGGCCTTCAGTTTGCTTTCCATGCAGGACTTGTTATAATTGGTACCTATTCATTTGTTTGTTTTCTTGTTTACATCTGTTTTTTCCCATTGGACTTGAAGCTGCATGTGGACAGGACAGAGTCAGCTTTGATGTCCCCAGGACCTAGCACAAAGCCTGGCACATGGGTCCCAGGTATCTTGGGAATGAATGAATGAATGAGTAAATAAATAATAACAAATTAATGTATTTATAGTGTTATCGAGGAAGCAGGACATATGTGTGAGTAACTATTATATTAATAAAAGTGGTAATAAGCAAATAAGAGAAATGCAGATGGAAACAGAACTGCATTTCAACTGTATACAATTGTGAGAATTCCAGCCAAAAGAAACGACATGGGAAAAGATGTGAGGGTGAAAATAGATGAGGAAAAACAAGGAACCCAAGACTTCTTTTTTATCGGGACTACAAAATGCAAGACCAGGAACTGTACAGATGTTCGGCAGATGGCAACCTTGAATGTCAGGCAAAATGTATTTTGTTAATTATTTGATGGGAAATGAGAAGCCACAGGGTTTTTTTGAACACGGCAGTCATAGGAGCAGAGACAGATTAATATTAATCTAGTCGTGTCCCGAGAAACCAAAGGGAGGAGATTTTGGGGGCAAGAAATTGGGGATGCTTTTGCTCCCACACTGATTTCTGGTCCTAATCTCTCTGTTTCCCCAAGTGTATATTTTAGAACCTAAAACAGATACTCTCTTCTCAAGCAAACTTTAGCTCTTTTAGTCTTCACAATCTAATAACAACAGATGTTTTAAAAACAAACACATTGGCTGGGTGCAGTGGCTCACGCCTGTAATCCCAGCACTTTGGTACGCCAAAGCAAGTGGATCACCTGAGGCCAGGAGTTCATGACCAGCCTGGCCAACATGGAGAAACCCAGTCTCTACTAAAAATACAAAAATTAGCGGGGTGTGGTGGCTCGCGCCTGTAATCCCAGCTACTTGGGAGGCTGAGGCAGGAGAATCACCTGAACCCAGGAGGTGGAGGTTACAGTGAGCCGAGATCGCGCCATTGCACTCCAGCCTGGGCTACAAGAGGGAAATTCCATCTCAAAACACAACACAACACAACACAACACAACACAACAACAACCAAACCAAACACACTGTGGAAAGAGTATCAATAAAAACCGAAAACCAGTAGAGCCTGGGGGTTCAAGGGACGGGAGGCAAAAAGAACTCGGGGTTTCAGGGTTTCAAAGCAGCCTTTGACTTGTCCCTGCAGTGGTAGCAGTGTTTTAACAGATCATTTTGACCTCTATGAGGCTAATGAAAGACTTGTGGCTTCAGGTTAGACCTGGATGATGGATACTTGACCAAGAGGCTTCAGGTTAGACCTGGATGATGGATACTTGACCAAGAGGCTACAGGTTAGACCTGGATGATGGATACTTGACCAAGAGGCTACAGGTTAGACCTGGATGATGGATACTTGACCAAGAGGCTACAGGTTAGACCTGGATGATGGATACTTGACCAAGATTGTTCCACTGCCTTGCGTCCAAGAACGACATCATTAATCAACTGTGGCATATTTTACTCTGATTCGAGATTAGTCCTCAGAATCTCTCTTAGCACTGGCTCTAGAGACTCTTAGAACCAACGGTTGACTCATGAGATGAGAGCTATTTGCCATTCCTGGTGTCCTTTTCAGAACAGATTTTCATAACATCTGCATAAACTGCTTGAGAACTGCTTCTGTCATATAACATCTATAAACACTTGTGCTGTTGACTTGTAAGTTAAATTATATAAAAATAAAGCACTCTTGATTTTACTTGAGACTTTTCTTTTCATGTCATTACCTGTCAGGTATGTTTGCTCATGTATCTCTGTGATGCTCAGGAGCTCAGCGTTCTGCTGTTGGCAGCTTTTCCTTGCCTGGTGCCACATTAAAGCGGATTTGGAGTTTATCTGGTAGGAAATGCTGGTCAGTGGGTCTTTATTCCATAAGCTTTCACTGCCCTCAACTGTGAAAGAAATCAGATGGAATTTGATGCATTATGCATGGAAAACACTTTCAGTGAACAGCATTATTTAAACCAGCCTAGGAGTATTTTTGCCTGAAGCACTTTCTTTCCTTTCTTTTTTCTCCCTGCTTCTACTTCTTTTTCTTTTTCTTTTTTTTGAGACAGAGTCTTGCTCTGTTATCCAGGCTGGAGGGCAGTGCTGTGATTTTGGCTCAGTGTACCCTCCAATTCCTGGGGTTAAACAATCCTCCCACCTCAGTTTACCGAGTAGCTGGGACTCCAGGCATGCACCACCATACCTGGTTAATTTTTTAAATTTTTGCAGAAATGAAGTCTCGCTATGTTGCCCAGGCTAGTCTAAAACTCCAGCTCTCAAGCCATTCTCCTGCCTCGGCTTCCTAACGTGCTGAGATTACAAATGTGAGCTACCATGCCTGGACTGTTTTACTTGTTTTTAAGGTGGCTTTGAGATTTTCTTTACTCCTGAAATGAAGTAGGAGGTGGGGGATAAGGTTTCAAAGGATCAGCTACATCCAGTCTCTTCTCCCTTCCTAAAGAAAGAAAGGCAGGCACCATCTCCCTTTCAGGATCAGTTGAGTTGGGAAGTGAGACAAATGGAAAGACAATAGACCTTGGATACTACAAAAGGTGGGAGGGTGAGGATTGAAAAATTATCTGTTGGGTACAATATTCACAGTTCGGGTAATGGGTACACTAAAAAACCAGACTTTGCCATGATGCAATATATGCATGCAAGACATCTGCACATATACCCCCTAAATAAATAAAAACAAAAATAAAACTTTTTTTGTTTGTTTGTCTGTTTGTTTGTTTGAGACGGAGTCTCGCTCTGTCGACCAGGCTGGAGTGCAGTGGCGTGAACTCGGCTCACTGCAAGCTCCGCCTCCCGGGTCCACACCATTCTCCTGCCTCAGTCTCCCCAGCAGCTAGGAATATAGGCGCCCGCCGCCACGCGTGGCTAATTTTTGTATTTTTAGTAGAGATGGGTTTCACCGTGTTAGCCAGGATGGTCTCGATCTCCTGACCTCGTGATCCACCCACCTCGGCCTCCCAAAGTGAATAAAACTTGTTTTAAAAGAACAGACACCAGCCCAAATTCCTTGATCTAGCAAAGTAAGGCAGGGAAAGCGAAGAAAATAAACGTACCTCTTCTCGGCAGGTGGATATTTTGCCTTTGCCTGCACATTCTAGTTTGGTCTTTCTGGAAGCATAAGGTTGTCAGCAGGGAAGGTAAAAGACTCCTGCAGACAGACTGGCCTGGGCCTGCACCTGAGGTCCTATTGCTCACTGGAGACTTGACTTCAGATAAATTATTAACTTTTGGAGTCTCGTTTTCTCATTGCTAGAATATATTTAATACAGGTGGAGCTCTTAGCAATAGCAAATGTTGCTTGTAACTTTTTCATTCCACAGAGTAAAAAAGTCACAAGCTGATTTCTTCCTTTGCTATGTTATGATTCCTAATAAATTCCATAAACCTGATTGTACTCTATAAGCAGCCAATAATATATAGATAAATATTATTGATAGTCTTTCACATATATGATGTTTGTGAAGCCAGTAAACAAATGAAAGATTTTTGCATGCTTCGTATAGTGCATATTTCTTTTTTCTTTTTAATAATATAAAATTCTGCTTACAAGCCATGTGAAGTAATAATCTTTTCATTTATTTGTAAGGAGAAAAGGAAGTATTATATAACTTCTCTGAAAATGTTCTGAGAAATACTCAGTTTGCTAAGAAATTAGGCAATTTTCCATAAGCACATAGCCTACACTCTTGTAAGTCTTAACTGTATCTAATTGCCCTTTATATCTGATGAGGAAGTGATCATAGACCTTTTTGTAATATGCAAACCACACAATTTCATGATATGAAACTTGTGGTCCCATGACATATCGAAGAGGACGAAAACATATCAAAATTTGATTCAGGCAACAGCATAGAAATTTTTAAGATGCTTTAACTACAAAATCATTATATGTTTATATAAAAATAAATTTGAATCAGTAATACTAAATTTATAATGATCTGAGGTCTTGCTAGTTTCATGTCTATGTCGGTGAGACCATTCAAATGAGACTAATTTGGGGCATATTTGAAGGTAGAGATGTTTTAAACAACTCGTTTTAGACACGTGGAGGAAGGTTTTGTTTATAATATGGTAGAACATGCCGGGCGCCCTGGCTCATGACTGCGATCCCAGCACTTTTGGAGTCTGAGTTGGGTGGATCTCGAGGTCAGGAGTTCCAGATCAGCCTGACCAACATGGTGAAACTCCGTCTCTACTAAAAATACAAAAAAAAAAAAAAAAAAAAAAAAAAAAAAAAAAAAAATTAGCCAGGTGTGGTACAAAAAAAATTAGCCAGGTGTGGTGGTACACACCTGTAATTCCAGCTACTCAGAAGGCTGAGGCAGGAGAATCACTTGAACGCGGGAGGCAGAGGTTGCAGTGAGCCGAGATCATACCACTATACTCCAGACTGAGTGACAGAGCAAGACTCCATCTCCAAAAAAAAAAATATATATATATATATATACACACACACAGAAAATATATATATAGATATAGAAAATATATATAAATATATATATATAATGTGAGATATAAAAAAGGGTTTTATTGTTGTTGTTGTTTAACCTAGGAATAGAGGCAAGTGACATAAATTACATAAGAAGGAAATGCAATTGGCCTTTCACTTAAAGAAAGTATATTTTAAACCAAGGGATTTAAACATATTTCTCAATGAATGTATAGGTTTGCTGATTGCATACCATCTCCCCAAGGAGTTCAAATTCCCACAGTGAACCAACACAACTGATGTTGGAAGCTAAAGTTGCTACAGAGAATTGAGAGAACCAAGACTTTTCCTTTTCCTGTTCTCATGATACTTGAAAATAATGTCTACGTGGAAGGAAAGCATTACAATAAACGATGCAACAGACAATGGAGAGCATCTATTAAGTGTTACTAGGTTAACAACTGGTTCCTCATCCTCCTGTATAAAACCTGCCAGTTTTAAAGCTGATCTAAAATAAAATGCTTGGCCAGGCGTGGTGGCTCACGCCTGTAATCCCAACACTTTGGTAGGCCAAGGTGGGTAGATCATTTGATGTCAGGAGTTCGAGACCAGCCTGGGCAACATGGTGAAACCCCATCTCTACTAAAAATACAAAAACTAGCCGGGCATGATGGTGGGTGCCTGTAATCCCAGCTACTCAGGAGGCTGAGGCAAGAGAATCACTTGAGCCTGGGAGGCTGAGGTTGTGGTGAGCCAAGATCATGCCAATGCACTCCAGTCTGGGTGACAGAGTGAGACCCTGTCTCAAAAATAAATAAATAAATAAAATAAAATACTCTTTTGAAAAGAACACAAAATGAAACAGATTGGAAGACTATAAAGCCCTTTAAGAAAGATATTAAATGTACAAAATGTGCTCTAAAATTTTAATGCATATTGAAATCAAACAATTTATTTTCTATGATTATTTTACATTTAACAGGAAAAAAAACGTAATTTGACAGTGAAGGCATAAATACAAGTAATAAGATTAAAAATTTATTCCACTGAACAAACTCAAGATACGCCTCCAACGTACATCCAAGGATTTCCAAGGTTGTGAGTTTTCTTTGTGATTAGTAACTTACCATTTGTCCTCCACATTTCATTCATGAAATCACACGTTCATCTAACTCTTTTGTCAATTTCACTTATGTAGAGGATGCTATAGTTGGACCCGTGAAATAGAAACCCTTAAGAAACTCCATGAAACAGATTAAGAAAATATCATTCCTATTAAGTAAAGGAGAAAGGCACTTTCAATCACTTGAAAACCAAGTATTGCTTTATCTTAGAAAAAAAATTGCTCAATGTGTTTCGGAAAAAAATATTTCAAATACAAATATTCGACATTTATAAACCTTCAATGGACATCAAATGTCTTTCTAAAGATTGACATCAGAGAGACAAATAGAACTACCTCAGTTAAGACCGAGAGAGCCGTGTTGCTATGAAAGCCTGTGGGCTTTTGTGAGTCTTCATTTGGAATGGAGAGACTGCACTCTGAAGACAATTACAATAGTATACGGGTATCAGAAATTAAATTTACTTTTAGTGGGATAATTAAGGATTATAAATCCAGAGAGACAAATAAGGACAATTCTTAGAATTCTGGCTTTCATTTGTCAAACTCAGATATTTTTGTAAGTCATTCTGTTTTGCAATAATGCTTGAAATAGTGTGATTACGTGTGGAGTTGTGGTCTGGAAAGTTGAGTTGTGATTCTATTGTGACTCAGGCAGTGTCATAATCATTCCAGACCATATCGAATGCTCTTTGCTCTGCCCAGTCCCTTTGCAGGGCAGCAGAAGAAAGAGTTCTGGATAATACCAGGAAACAAGAGCTGCTCTGATCTGGTCTAAAGTAGCAGGTGAGAGGTTGGGGGTAAGAAGTTTGGGAAGGGTGGAGCCAGCGTCAGGAAAAGGGTGTCTGGTGATGGGGAACGTGAAGCAAAGAGGAATGTTTCCTTTTCCTCTTTTCTCAGCCCCAGCTCTGCCTCGCAACATGATGCCCTTCTCCACCACACCTAAAATTGGCTTCACTGTTTGCTTACAGATTGTTAAGCGCGGAAGAACACCAAGAATTCATCTGCTCTGGTGCTTTCCCACCAAGATAATGCAATACTACTTATTTTGCATCCTTGCAATTAAACTTGAATTTTCATTTTTAAGAAACCTTCAAGCATATAAATTACCCATTTCCACTGATTTCTAGCTGTGTGAAACTAAATGGCACTCCTCTTAATTTAAACATAAGAAGAGTATCATGACTACCATTTTCACTGTGAAGAACGCTTTTGACGACATTGACACAAAATTCAGGACCTTCACGTCTTTCTCCATCAAACCACATGCTTGTGGCTTCCTTTGAATTCTGTTTTTGATCTACGGTTTCATAAAGGTAAGGCATTTCAGAGATGAGGGAATAATAGCATGCCTACCTACCTCCAGTGTTAAGTATATATTATATTGTGTACAGGATAATTTTCACTGAGTAACTAATAGTTGGCAAAAATAAAGAGGTCATGGCCGGGCGCGGTGGCTCACGCCTGTAATCCCAGCACTTTGGGAGGCCGAGGCGGGCAGATCACAAGGTCAGGAGATCGAGACCATCCTGGCTAACACGGTGAAACCCCGTCTCTACTAAAAATACAAAAAATTAGCCGGGCGTGGTCACAGGCGCCTGTAGTCCCAGCTACTCAGGAGGCTGAGGCAGGAGAATGGCATGAACTCGGGAGGCAGAGCTTGCAGTGAGCCGAGATCACACCGCCACTGCACTCCAGCCTGGGCAACAGAGCAAGACTCCGTCTCAGTAAATAAATAAATAAATAAAGAGGTCACTTGATAGAGGGAATGTTGGGACCATGAGGGTGCAGTCTAGTCCTCTTAGCATGATCTCAGGGAATGCTGAGATAGTAGGGGTGAGTCTAGTCTTGCTGGCAAAATCAAAATACACATACAAAGACTACAATAGAAAGTCCAACATCTGTGTTCTAGTCTTCAGCCAATATAGATCATTTTCTCCATTGAAAAATGGAAATATCTGTAAAAGGCTGTAGTAGATACAATGAGGTCATAAACATGAAATAACTTTGGAGGAAAATGCTCTAGATAAATTCAAGGTCTTTCACTACATTCTTAGACTAAATGTACCCAGCTTTTCTTGGTGATAAACAGTACTTACATTTCAATGGACAATATCCAAATAGCTTGTCTGTGTCATAGTCAGTAGTGGTTCCACACCAGAGCCATCCATCTGACCGCCCAGCACTCGTGCAATCTGCATACCACTTGTTTTCAAATTTGAATGGGAATGCACAGGTTGCTCCATTGGCGTTGCCCAGTAGTGTATACATGGCTGGAAAAACATATTGACTTGAACTTGGAATGTGAGTGATATTTCTGAACACTGACTTTCCAATAAGAAGCCTACTGAAGGAATTGGTCTTACTCTTCTGATCACACTTGGTGCACCCACACGGGGATGTTTGTTGTTGTTCTTATTTTTTTTCCTTCTCCTTCTACCCTAGTCTTTTGCTGGGTACATAGAGCAGTCTGTACTTAGCAAATAACTCTTAGTGCCACTTCATTTCCACTGTGTTTTGGAACATTTTCAAATGAGACTAATTTGTTAAGTTATACCATTTGAAAATGTTCCAATGGTACAATTCAAAGTGGTACCAATAACAGTGGAAAATGAAGTGGTACTAGTTAAAGTGGTAATAATAACTCACAGTACCACTTCATTTTCCACTATCTTTTCCGTCTTCCTCTATTGACACCAGCTTTAACTTCTAAATTTCCTCTGAAACAGTTTTCTCTCCTGATTAAAATCATGAAGCTTTGGAATCTCTAGATAAAAAATAACTCCTGAAATCAAGCAATCCTCTCGCCTTAGCCTCCCAAGGTGCTGGGATTACAGGCATGAGCCACCACACCTGCCAGCTTTATTAACTAACTCTATTTAATAATTACTGAGCCATTCTATACACCCAACACTGATGAGGCCAAAAGAATCCCAACTACCTCACTGACACATCATGTAACTGCAGTCAATTTACTCTTCTTACAGTCTGAACTTCCAAACAACCATCAAATCCATCTAAGTCTACAATTCTGGTTCCATTCTTCTAAAATAATTCCTATTTTCAAAATTTCCACCATTCCACCCCTCCCCATGTTCTCATCAGAGAAAAGAGACCCTACAATACATCCTCTCAACACTGTCTTCAATGTGTGTTCCCAATCTCACGGTCACACTGAGGAGCTAGAACTGAGGGACAGGATCATCTTAAGTGCTGGGAGATCTTTGGAGAGTTTGCAAAATGTAGTCAATGGACCCTATGCCACAGAATCACCCACGTCTTCATAGAAATCATTGAATAGATTCCTGGGCTTTTTCCCAATATACATATTAAGAAGCTAGTAGAAGGAGGAGCTTAGGATCTGTAGTTTTAACTAACTCTCCTATTGATTCTTAAGCATATTAAAGTTTGAGAACTATCAGCCCAAACCCTGTGCATATTTGTCTCAAAACCAGTGGGGAAACAGAAAGGGTAGGGGGTGAGGGAAGTATATTATATTTTAAAATAAAACAAAAATCCGATGTCTTAGCACCAATCTTCCTCAAGTTAAACTCTTCAATTAGCACAATTGACCCATCTGTGGAATTTGACTCGGTCAAGTTTAATTCACCCTTCTCCTTCCTTGTAAATTTCTATTGAGTTTCTCCTGAAAGGTTCTTTTGTGTTCACTTAGCTTGCCTCTCATATCACTTCTAAATCTATGTTTGAAAAATGCTTCAAAATAACTTCTTTCTGAGCCCTTCTCTCACCCTATTTCAATTCCTATTCTCTCCTGTTCTGCATGTAGATGGAAAATAGAAAGCTCACAAATTATCACTTTACAAAGAACTAAATTGCTCTGCTCAGTCTTAGCTGAGATAAGCTAGGTTCAACCAATCTTAGTAGCCCAGTAACATAGCAATTTTGGAAACAGGTTATCTCTTGTCCCCAAAAGTAGGCTCTTTCTCTGACCTTGAGGTTGTTCTGGATAACATTTCACAATAACCAAGTATCCAAACCTAAAATGTGATTATAACATCATCTGACTCAAGAGACCAGCCTTTGTAACAAGGCTTCAAGTTGTTTTGTATTTTTGTTTTATTTTCTGTGCAGCCACCAGATAATGAAATTTGGTCAATATAAGAAAGAACTAAATACTCTGATTTTATTTAACCTTCAAGAGGTCAAGAAACCAACTACATATAAGAGGATTCCTCCCACCGCATTGGTGGCATCACCTTCTCTGATGGCTAATTAAATAGACTGCATATTAATTTACAAGCTAATCCTTCACATTTTATAATCATCTAATTTTTACAGTCTCTAAATACCCATAACCTGACAAAACAAATCGGAAACATTTAGAACCCCATGTTGTCAAGGGATCTGCCGAGATTTCATCTTAGGCAATCTGAATTAGGAAAGAATGTCCTATGGATCATTTTTCCAGGGATAACTTAAATCAAAGGAAAAGAAATATTTGGCAAAATTCATTTATCACTACAACTTTATAATGTTAACTAGGAGGCTTTGGGTCAAAGACTACAAGGAAAATGATGTTCTGAAAAATGTAGCCCATAGTTAAAAGAATAAAACCTCAGAGAAAGTTAAAAGAATGCCTTCCCATTAATTAAAAATAGCTGAAGTATCATTCAGGACTTTTTACCGCACTTATTCACCATCATGTCTTCAAAATAGTTCTACAGAATAGTTGAAAACACAAAGATGCTGATCAATTGATATTTCTAGTACACACCAAATAAGAACATGATGATTTTCTTGAATTAGGTTCCAACTAAGAAGATGAGAAAAATTTGACACGAAGGTAAACATTCCAAGCATCTTACCTTCATAACCTCTAGAGCATAGATTGTCTGTGGTTCCATAGATCTTCCACCTGCTCCATAAACCCGATCCTTTGTAGAGCATAACATTCTTTTCCTGTCTATTGCCATAGTTAAAAAACAAATCTTCTCCTTTGATCCCCAAAAGTGTGTCATTTTTGCACTCCCATTTCTGAAATTCACTTTTTGAGTCACAGGCATAGAGAGTGATAGCAACCCAGTCAGTTTTTGATGGCACTCCCAGGCATAATTTAAACGCAACACTCATAATCTGAGATTCGGACACCCATCGGAATTTCTGTGATTCAGCATCCTGGTTGCAAGTCGCGGTTTGGACGGCACTGGGACTTACTGCTTCCACACAGCGCTTGTGATCTTCATTATAGATTAAAAATTGCCTGGTGTCTGTTTAAAAAGAAAGCAGCAGGAAAAGAAGAAGAAAGCAAGCATGGGTAAGTGGATTCGTGTAACAAGGATAATATTTTAGGTCGAAAGTTTCCAACTCTTCCATTTCCCTAAAGACTTAAGATTGCAGGAAAAGAGGTACTGATAACTATACCTGGGGCCAGCTCTCTTTGAGGATCCCTGAAGCTGGAGGGAGAACCTGGACTGAGGGCCTGCCAAGGTGCCAGCACTCAGCTGGATGTCCTTAAAATGTCCTAGTTCACTATGAGGAGTCTCCTGAAAAGGCCCACCTTACATGTCCAAGGAGTGGAACACACAAGGGAGATAACAGAAAGGAATAATATCAACGGGGAAAAGAAAATTTGGGTAAAATGAATACAATAAACTGTAAAATTAAATGCATGTCTGTCCTGGAAAAGATGTGTGTTTGCTTGTTGTTTTTAAAGGACAAGGTCTCGCTCTGTTGCTCAGGCTGGAGTGCAGTGGTGCAGTCATGGCTCACTGTAGCTTCCAACTTCTGGGCTCAAGTGATCCTCCTGCCTCAGCCTCTCAAGTAGCTGGGACTACAGGCTCACGCCACCATAATCAACTAATTTTTTAATTTTTGTAGAGATGGAGTCCCACTGTGTTGCCCAGGCTGGTCTCGAACTCCTGGCTTCAAGCAATCCTCCGACTTCAGCCTCTCAAAGTGCTAGGATTACAAGTGGGATCCACCTCACCCGGACTAGAATAGGATTTTGAAGTATGACACATCTCAACACATTTTGGTATTATTTGTTAATAATTTAATAGTGAAGTTTGCAATAAAGGACAAATAAACATAAGTTTTATATCATTGGAGATAATATTTTATGAGAATAACTTTAGAAATAACATTTTGTATATTCATAATTTGGAACTGGTGATTTAAGTAAATATGTAACGATGGCTTATACTTAACAGCACATAGCTGCTAACTGGCAAAACGGAACTTCCTCTTGCAAAAGAGGAACAAAGGATCTGGTAAGCATTTTTTTTTTCTTTAATTAAATCGAAATTGAATTCATGTAAAGGTTTCTCTTTTTTCTTTATTGTTAAGGAACATAGAAATGAAAGTAACCGAGTGCTTGACTTTTGTGGCATAAACATCCAGAAATTAAACACATCTTGTGACATTTTCCTAAATTCCATGTGCTCACCTTGTTCTTTCAAAATGAGCTGGTAGTAGTGCAGATGTTTGAGGTTCTCACTAAATGAGCTCATTAGTTTTAATTAAATAACTCCAGTGAAATCTTAAAAAGTTAGAACCACGCCACTAGCAGAGTCCTTCAGTGTTTCCAGAGCATTTTTGCAAACCGTATTCTGTTGCCTGTTCTGAACGCCGCAGGGAAGTTAGCACCACTTACACTCTGAGATCAGTTCTAGACCCATAAACTTAAAGCTTATAATAAATTCTTGCCTCAAAAGATTTTCTCCTGACACGCTTCTCTATATGCTCTTGTCCACACTAGTTCCAGACCTCCTACCTCTATCCTACCTTGAAATGATCATCTTAAAAACAAACAAACAAACAAACAAAAAACCTTTATAGCAACATCCAGTCTGGTGCTTGATCAAATATCTGGGTGCCAAGACCCAGCCATGTTGACACATAAAATTAACTACTGCAGTGTATTTTTGGGTACCGTCGATAGACTTCACTATTGTTTTAGAATGCAAATACAAGCTGAAAATCCAGGAAGACTCCTATACTTTTAGCTTATGGATCTTGAGGGATGGTGGTGCCAAGGATGAGAGAAGTTTGGCACTGTCTTACTTAGAGTGAGTAAGACTTACTCTCACTTCCTCTATGCTACCTGGGTTCCTAGTTCTCTGCAACTTCAAACCTCTGCCTGGGCTCCTCTGCTAGGTTACTCATTCATGCTGCTTTGATTTCTTGGAATTGGAACTCAAGCCTGCATCCAGACACCTGCCTCTGCTGGCTTCTCTGCAGTTGACATCTGTCCACCGAACATGCAATACCTGTCCCAGTCTCCTCCTGTCTAGCTGAGCTTCCTTCCACACCTGATCTCATTTTGTAACTGCTCATGCCCTAGTGGGACAAAATGAGTAATTTTTTACCTTGGCAATAAAATGAGAATTTTGATAATATAGGACTTTGCTCACCATGAAACATAGGAAATAGGAAAATGAAAACGGTTTTTTAAAAAACAGTGACTATGATCATTTACTTTATGCAAAGGTAAATTATCTTGTCTAATCTCAAAATGTAACGAACTCTGAAACTTTTGCCATAGATACCTGTAAACTCCACTATACTAGCCTCTAAATTTAACGTAATTTGTTTGTGTTATTCCACCTACTTTTTTTTTTTTTTTTTTTTTTAACCTGGACTTATCTTCCACTTTTCAGATTGCTTTGCTTAGTAATACCTCATTGTTAATAATAGTAAATATATCGGCCGGGCGCGGTGGCTCAAGCCTGTAATCCCAGCACTTTGGGAGGCCGAGACGGGCAGATCATGAGGTCAGGAGATCGAGACCATCCTGGCTAACACGGTGAAACCCCATCTCTACTAAAAATGCAAAAAACTAGCCGGGCGAGGTGGCGGGCGCCTGTAGTCCCAGCTACTCGGGAGGCTGAGGCAGGAGAATGGCATGAACCCAGGAGGCGGGGCTTGCAGTGAGCTGAGATGCGGCCACTGCACTCCAGCCCTGACGACAAAGCAAGAGTCCGTCTCAAAAAAAAAAAAAAAAAAAAAATAGTAAATACATCTTCCACCTTATACTTTGGCCATTTTCATTGCATTTTCAAACAACAGTCTTGTTAACTGGTCAAATTCAGTCAATTAAGCGGTTGGTAACTAGGCTTTTAAGAGAAGACATTCAAAAATCTTTATGCATGAATAGTGTTCCCTCTTCAGATGTTTTTACACTTATTTGACTTTTGTATGTTTAATTTTTATCTGCAGTCCATCTTAATTTCACTCTAAGACAGACAGCATTTAATGAGTAACATCCAAACTTCTCTTTCTCATTCTTGGCACCACCATCCCCTGAGATCCACGAGCTAAAAACCTAGGAGTCTTCCTGGATTTTTAGCTTGTTTTGCATTCTAAGACAATAGTGAAATCTACCAGCTCTACCCAAAAATACACTGCGGTGGTTAATTTTATTTGTCTCAACATGGCTGGGTCTTGGCACCCAGATATTTGATCAAGCAGCAGACTGGATGTTGTTATAAAGGTATTATTTAGAGCTGAGATGATCATTTCAATCAGCCAACTTTAAGTAAAGCAGCTCACTCTCCTCAGTGTGGGTAGACCTCATCAAATCAGGTGAGGGTCTTAAGAGAAAACAAACTGAGGAAGAAGAAGAAGGAGGAATTCCCCAAAGAACCTTGGCAAAGAACGAATTCTGCCTCTGGACTGCTTTATTTCTGTTTTCATTTATTTGTTCATTTGTTTTTGAGACAGGATCTTACTCTGTCACCCAAGCTAGAGTGCAGTAGTGCAATCACAGCTCACTGCAGCCTTAAATTCCTGGGTTCAAGCGATCCTCCCACTTCAGCTTCCCGAGTAGCTGGGACTACAGACCTGTGCCACCACACCCAGTTAATATTTTTTATTTTTACTGGAGACAGGGGTGTCACTTTGTTACCTAGGTTGGTCTTGAACTCCTGGGAGCAAGTGATCCTCCTGCCTCGACCTCCCAAAGTGCTGAGATTACAGGCCACCTCACCCAGCTTTAGACTGCTTCAGTCTCAAACTGCAATATCAACTTTCTCCTGAGTTTCCCGCATACTCCTCCACTCCTGCAGGTTTTGGACTTGCCAGCTTCCACAATTATGTGAACCAATTCCTTAAATAACTCTCTCCCTCTCCCTCTCTCTACCTTCTTTTCTCCCCTTTCTGCGTGTACATACACACACACACACACCTCTGACTAATACACATCCCCTAATTCATTCTCTTTGCTCCAACTCCATTTCCATCACCCCAGGCCAAGCCACCATGGTCTGGCTCCAGTCTTCCTCTCTTGAAAATGGAATCATCAAAAAAGATAACACCTGATCACCCCGTTTTTTGGGAGGAGCAGGCCTGACTTGTCACCTGATGCCAAATTGCAAAACCTACCCAATATAATAGGTGGCCTTCACTGAGCTGCGTAAGAGAGTGAGATTTCTTTCTGTTTTTCCCATCTCTCTGTCTCTCTTTTTTTTTTTTTGAGACGGAGTCTCGCACTGTCGTCCAGGCTGGAGTGCAGTGATGCAATCTCAGCTCACTGCAAGCTCTGCCTCCTGGGTTCACGCCATTCTCCTGCCTCAGCTTCCTGAGTAGCTGGGACTACAGGCGCCCGCCACCACGCCCGGGTAATTTTTTTGTATTCTTAGTAGAGATGGGGTTTCACCATGTTAGCCAGGATGGTCTCGATCTCCTGATCTCGTGATCCGCCCGTCTGGGCCTCCCAAAGTGCTGGGATTACAGGCTGGGATTACAGGCGTGCACCTGGCCTCCCATCTCTTTTGCAGATTGCCTGTGATGCACACCACATTCTGGTTGAATGCTCACTCAATAATAAAATTCTTTTCTTTCTCATCTACCTTTATAGAGAGGTTTTCTGGGTGGGGAGGAGATTAGGTTTCTAACTACAAGTCCTCAGCAACTTAAACCCTGCAAAAGGGAACCACTGTACCCAGGAAAAATACATCTAGCCCCTATATCATTGTTTATTAGCAAGGGCACAGTGACCCATCTGCCCTCACCACCAACTACACCACCTTTCAGCTCCTCAAACCCTCTAGGATCACTTCCGCACTGGTGACTTCATGTTTTGAGTTCCCTCTTTTTGGGATGCTCACTAAGACCATAGCTCAAGTGTCAACTTTTCTTTTCTTTCTTTGAGACAGACCCTTGCTCTGTCACCCACGCTGGAGTACAGTGGCGCCATCTTGGCTCACTGCAACCTCGGCCTCCTGATTTCAAATGATTCTCCTGCCTCAGCCCTCCGAGTAGCTGGGATTACAGGCGCGTGTCACCACACCCAGCTAATTTCTGTATTTTTAGTAGAGGTGGGGTTTCACCATGTTGGTCACGCTAGTCTCGAACTCCTGACCTCAAGTGATCCGCCCACCTCGGCCTCCCAAAGTGTTGGGATTACTGGCGTGAGCCACTGCGCCTGGCCAAATGTCAACATCTAAGAAGGCTGATCATCCTAACTCATTTTATTCTTTTATTTACCATATAATATCCATAACCATCTTAAAATAAATTATTCAATTTGTTTACTAATGTTCTGTCCGTGGCACAAATTAGATGCGTCAGAAAACGAATTCCCTGTAAGAGGAGACCTTCATCAGAGGCCAAGGAGAACTGCTGAAGGTTCTAAATCTCTTGTACCTTGTATGGGATGAGTCCCAGGCACCCAGTCGCCCAGTCCTCTACTGGAATATAAATTTCACAACAAGGGTGACTTGAGCTTTCTGATTTAGTGCCACAGTCTCTCTTTGGGGAGCATAAATAATCTCTCAACAAATAATTAGTTGAATGAATGAAAGAATATTTATTAAAGCGGAAGCATCTTGACTAGTAATCCAGATAAATTATTTATCTAATGATAGATTAATGATTACAGGTGTATTGAATATTCATTTTCCCCTGAAAGCTTATTTTACTGAAGAGGAATTTAGAAATGTGTATACTTACGAAAAGAGTACTTGGAAATGAAAAGGTTCTATTTCAATACACACTTATCTATTCTTGTTTCCTTTATTTATCTTTTGCCATTAGGAAGCAGTGTAAGTTTGATATTGCCTTTGCCAGACAATACAAGGAAATGTAAAATTATTGCTCTATGGTGATACATTCATCGTGCATTATTCTTCTCCCCAAATAACCAGCATGTCATTTTGCTTTTATCATCATCTCAGCAACACGTCTGACTTAAAATGTCATACTTCTTCCTCTGAAGGCGTATTCAAGACGTTGGCCAAAAGGCAGCTTGTGGCATTTTTACCAATATTAACCACACTAACATTTATAAACATCCTATTTTTGTTCATACTAATTATGTTTTTGTAATAGAAATAAGGCAAAGATGAACGGATGGGCACGTGGTTGCTGTTTTCATTTCTCTGCAATCTCATTTGTAGGATCTAATATGTGAGTTTCTTTTTTTAATGCTTACACAGCAGAAATTTATTTCCAGAATTGCAGTGATTCTCCCTCCATCCTAACTTGATCTTACTAATCTCATATTTATTTTTTAACAAATATTTGACAAACATCGACCACATGCTACATGCTATGCTAATGACAATACAATGACAAACAAAAGAGATAAGTTTCCTGCCACACTGAGTACACGCTCTACTGTGGTTAACTCAAGGGCAAAAATATCAAGGGTCAAAATACATTTAGTGAAGAAGCGATAAGTTTCAACCCAATGTCTCAGGTTAAAAATGATTAAAGACTAAACATCCAGTAACATAGGTGTGGATTTCTTTTTTTTTTTTTTTTGAGACAGAGTCTTGCTCTGTTGCCCAGGCTGGAGTGCAGTGGCACGATCTCAGCCCACTGCAACCTCCGCCTCCCAGATTCAAGCAATTCTCATGCCTCAACCTCCTGAGTAGCTGGGACTACAGGCATGTGCCACCACGCCCGGCTAATTTTTGTATTTCTAGTAGAGGTGGGGTTTCACCATGTTAGCCAGGCTGGTCTCAAACTCCTGATCTCAAGTGATCCACCTGCCTCGGCCTCCCAAAGTGCTGGGATTACAGGCGTGAGCCACCGCGCCTGGCCTGGATTTTCTTTTAAGCGTTTTAAAAATTATTCCACAACATTGAGCAAGTCATTAAATTCCCAAGCCTGCTAGCAAAGAAAATTAGCTTATTAAAGGTGATTGTTCAGGAAGATAAGTATGATATGCTACATTTTCTTACACATTTTTAGATTTTCCTATCAGTAAATAAAATGCTGACATGAAAACACAAAAGACAGTAACTTCTGGAAGATAGAGAAGCTGGATAAGAGGAAAAGCAGCAAGTAGCTGTAGCAGATGCCACCAGATTTATACTATTTCTCCTTGGCCTTCGCTGATTAGGTGCACGCAGACCCCACTCCCAAATGCCAGCACCACGTCTTTTGTCCTGGGGGCTTTTTCTGGTTATCGGAACTCTCTAGGCTCAAATGTGGCACAAATTAGATGGGTCAGAAAATGAATGCCCTGTAGGAGGAGGCCTTCATCAGAGGCCAAGGAGAACTGCTGAAGGCTCTAAATCTCTTATACCTTGGATGGAATGAGTCCGAGGCACCCATTCACCCAGAGCTCCTACGCTCCATCACCCACAGCAGTCACTGGGTATCCACACACCTTCCCTCTCTGTCTCACTTCCCCATTCCCCTGCCAGTGTTTCCTGGGCTCACTTCCCACATAAACTAACTTGCCCTCAAACCAAAGTGCAACTGTCTGAGGACAGCTTCTTGGGGAACCCTAACTAAGAAATATGCTCACCAGCCTTAGTTAAATAAATGTACCTATGTTTTCCCCAAAGACCCCAAATTAAGTGAAAAACAAATATTTACCCTGCACCTAGTACATTCAAGAAGCTACGCCAGGCGCTGGGGGCTGATGGGGGGGTGTTAGTCAGAGTCTTAGGCTTAGAAATGTTGAACAGGAGGCCAAGGCAGGTGGATCACCTGAGGTCAGGAGTTCGAGATCAGCCTGGCGAATGTGGCGGAACCCCGTCTGTACTAAAAATACAAAAATTAGCCGATGTAGTGGGGCATGCCTGTAATCCCAGCTATGGGAGGCTGAGGCAGGAGAATCTCTTGAACCCACAAGGGGGAGGGTGCAGTGAGCCAAGATCGTGCCACTGCACTCCAGCCTGGGCGACAGAGCGAGACACGTCTCAAAGAAAAAAAAAAAGAAAGAAAAGAAATGTTGAACAAAAGAAAAACATGGAGAATTACTTCATTTGTCACTTTGATCCTTCAGACCCAGAATATCCAGGGAAACTACTGATTTAGGTCATTGCAATTGGCCATTTGGAAAAGTACAAAATATGAACCCAGTATGGGTCTGACCACAAGGATAAAACAGGGGCCAAGAAACTCTTCCAACTTCCCTCCTACCACCTTAAAGATATGAATATCTACAACTTCCTGGGGCCATTCACTCCCATGTCAGTAGAAGAGGCTTCCTTCCTCCTGCCGACCGCTCTACCTGTGTCCTGGATTCTGAATCTCCTACCTCTCCACAGCTAGTTTCTCCTCTCACTCCTATTTCTTTAGTCTGAATGCCAGCCTCCCCAGATCCCCCTTAAGATAAATAAACAAAACCCTTTACTAGGTAAGAAGCTGACACTACACTGCTCTTTCTTCTTCCATGCATAGCACCACTAATGAATTAGTTCACCATAGGTATGTATCAAGCCAATCTGATCATGACAGAATCAGAGCTCTAGGGTTTGGCTCCCAGGTAACAGACTCCACTGCTCGCTGGCTGTGTGACCTTGGCCAAGTTCAACATCACTCTGTGCTTCCACTTCCCCATCTGTAAAATAAAGGGGGAAATAGCAGACCTCCTCATCGTCGTGAGAATGAAATTAGATCATCTAAATAAAGGCCTTAGAAGAGTCCCTGACACAGGAATTGCTTAATACATGTTCATTATTATTATTGTTAACTTGGCAAAATCAATCGTACAGTGTGAAATGTTTCAGAATAGGATGAAATGAAAGAGCAAAGAACTGTTGCAGCAGTCTAGAAAGAGGGACTGGCCCGGCGCAGGGGTTCACGCCTGTAATCCCAGCATTTTGGGAGGGCAAGGCAGGAGGGATCACCTGAGGTCAGGAGTTCGAGATCAGCCTGGCCAGCATGTACTAAAACTACAAAAATCAGCCAGGCATGATGGCACATGCCTGTAATCCCAGCTACTCGGGAGGCTGAGACAGAAGAATCACTTGAACCCGGGAAGCGGAGGTTGTGGTGAGCCAAGAGGGCGCCACTGCACTCCAGTCTGGGCGACAGAGTGAGACTCTGTCTCAAAAAAAAAAAAGAGGGACGGAAGGACAGAGAACACGGAACCACGGAGTTTCCAGCCTCAGGGGGCTGGGGGCGTGGTTAGGAGGGTTATGTTCTTTGGGGTTGACAGACTTGCAATCAAATCCTGGTTCCACCATTCTTTAGCTGTGTTGCCTTAGTGCTGTTAGCCATTCTAGCCTCTACTTCCTCATCTATAAAATGGGGATAATAATGCTGTCTGGTAAAGCTACTGTGAACTTCTAAATGAGATCATTTATGTAACGCACCCAGCATATCATTTGTATGTAATACACACTTGATAAATATTAATTCCCTCCTTTCCCCCTCTTGAAGTGAAAAGTCCAGAAAAATTGATACAGATAAAGGGATCCAAATCCTTCTTTTAACATAGTGTTATTTGAACCATATTATATCCTTCATGATCAACACACTCCAGGTAGTAAATATCTACTTCTTAGCCTCAGAGTCTGAAGATCGTAATGAAGAGTTAGCTCTGTTCCTTACTGACTACCTGACTTCTGCAAGCCACTGAATCTTCAGAGCTTCAGCTTTCTTACCTAGGGAGAGGTACACAGTGACATCTTCCCATCTGCTTTATGGAAGCTATGGGCCCCTTAGTTCTAAGTTTCTACTACAATTATTCACGTGCAATATTTGTAGATTAAACCAAAAGTTGCATAACTGTCAAAACCTAAGGTTGAGCACGGTGGCTCATGCCTGTAATCCCAGCACTTTGGGAGGCCAAGGTGAGCAAATCACTTGAGCCTAGGAGTTTGAGACCAGCCTGGACAACATGGCAAAACTCCATCTCTACCAAAAAACGCAAAAATTAGCCAGGCAGGGTGGCATGCACCTGTGATGCCAGATACTTAGGAGGCTGAAGTGGGAGAATCGCTTGAGTCCAGCAGGTCAAGGCTGCAGTGAGCTATGATCATGCCACTGTACTCCAGCCTGGGTGACAGAGTGAGAGCCTGTCTAAAAAAAAAAAAAAAAAAAAAAGCATATATATATATATATATGTGTGTGTGTGTATATATATGTGTGTGTGTATGTATGTGTGTGTGTGTGTGTGTGTGTATATATATATTCCAAAGCATAAAAGTTAGCTCAGCCTTCTAGATACAAACACTGAGAAAGATGGAGACCACATTTAAAAAGGAGAAAGGTGCTTGTATTTTTCTCCCACTTAATTCAATTTTGTGAAAAAATACATAGAAGAGCCAATATTTAACATAAGACATACAGTTATATTGGAATCAAAGTTTTCAAGAGTGATTGCGAAAAACCACTACTGTGATAATTACATATAATTATCTTTCTTAGCATTTCATTGAGGGAAAGGAAATAGAGGAGTATCAGGATTATACCATTAGTGTGATGTCAATGTCAGAACCACAGTTGGATCCCTTCCAGCCAAATGCGAGCTCCACAAATGGCAACAGGAATAATCTAATTTGTCCTTACCTGATCTAACAGCGCAGCAAGAAATCTAAGGGGAGGTGGAAGAGTACAAGCTGTTGAGCAAAGTCCTGGATCTGTGTCTCCCTGCTAAACAGTCGCCTTCTGGACATTTTACCTCCCTGAGCCTGGTGCCTCATCGATAAAATGATGTCAAAGTGCATTACTTCCAAGTTCCCTCTTGCTTTAAAGCTCCATGATTCTAAAGCTTCTCTGTCCACCAAGTCTCTCATTTTCATTTTCTGAAGATGTTCTAGGCTTTTCATGATACTACCTGACCCACTGTTTGAGTGCCTTCCCACAGCCTAGAAAAGCTCCATCCAGGGACTGATGGCAGCAGCTAGTAAGAGCCTACTGTTGGCTGGGCATGGTGGCTCATGCCTGTAATCTCAGCACTTTGGAAAGCCAAGGCGGGCAGATCACGAGGTCAGGAGTTCAAGACTAGCCTGGCCAACTTGGTGAAACCCCGTGTCTACTAAAAATACAAAAAAATAGCCAGGCATGGTGGTGGGTGCCTGTAATCCCAGCTATTCGGAAGGCTGAGGCAGGCGAGTCGCTTGAACCCAGGAGGCAGAGGTTGCAGTGAGCCAAGATTACACCATTGCACTCCAGGCTGGGTGACAGAGAGAGACTCCATCTCAAAAACAAACAAACAAACAAACAAAAAAAGGGCCTATTATTGGCATCTCTTCCCAACTCTGCCCCCACTGGCATCAAGTCAGTAGTTTGAAATCAACCATGGTGGGAATATTTACAGCATGGACATCAGTAAACAGCATAAATCAAACCAGTGCTTCCTCTCTTTTCCTTCTTGGAACCAGTAGTTACAGTAGTTAAGTTTGCCAATACACCACTACCTGTGAGCCAAACCCTCCCATTTCCAAGTTAAACTTCTTTGCTGTGGTCCAACCTCTGTGTCCCACCAGCTCTCATGGTACATCTACCACGATTATAACCCAACTGAGCTCAAAACCTTGCTGCTGAGTGATAAAAAGATAGCATGGCAAGAACAACAGTAGGAAGGGTAAGCATCTAGTCCTGTTAACCTCTAGCCTCCTGTACCCCTCCAGATAGAACCAGCCCATCCGTTGGGAGCAGCCCACAGAGACTTATGGTTCTAATGCTGTGGGATGCTCTCCTGAAGGTGGAAGGAAAGGTTGTGGATTGAAAAGAAATAAACCGATTGTAAGTAGGGAGACCTTCCCATGGGTTTTCCTGGTAGGCAGAAGCCAGGGGAGAGGTCTTGAGGCTTCACATAGCTTTAACCTGCTGCTAAGTAAGCAGGTGCTCTGCCTTTACAAAATTCCTCCAATCACATGCTTCTTGGGCCAAGAAAAGATAAAATAAAAGTTACGGGAGGCTGAGGCAGGAGAATGGTGTGAACCCGGGAGGCGGAGCTTGCAGTGAGCTGAGATCTGGCCACTGCACTCCAGCCTGGGCAACAGAGCGAGACTCCGTCTCAAAAAAAAAAAAAAAAAAAAAAGTTACAGGCTGGGTGCAGTGGCTCACATCTATCATCCTGCACTATGGGAGGCCAAAGTGGGAGAATCGCCAGAGCCCAGAAGTTTGAGATCAAACTGAGCAAGTTAGTGAGACCCTGTCTCTACTAAAGTTCCAGCTACTGTGGAGTTGGGAGCGGGCCAAGGCAGGAGGATGGCATTTAAGCCCAGACGTCAAGGCTGCAGTGAGCCGTGATCGCACCACTGCACTCCAGCCTGGGAGACAGAGTGAAACCCGTCTCAAAAAACAAAACAACACAAATTACAGGCTTTCAAGTAACAGGCTCCCTTGAATTTTTTGTTTGTTTATTCTCCAAGTAAACAGATCTTCAGTATCCTCCCTCTCTCCCCAATATCTGTGCCTATGAAAAGGAAGACATTAGTCAGAAGAGGGCATCCTGCTGTCAGGAAGAGGGAAACACTCCTGAGCAAACCGAGAAACACTATCGCTCAGAAGCATTATCAAGTCAGTTTAAAGAAAATTAGGCACGGTATCTGTGCTGCCCAATATGATAGCTAGCCAGCCACCTCATGTGACCACTGTACACATAAAATGACACTACTGTGAATTGAGACGTGCTATAAGTATACAATACTCACCAGATTTTGAAGAGTTAGTTTTAGGAAATGAATGGGAAAATATTCCAAATCAATTAAATGTTGAGTGATAATATTTCTGAGTTATTGGGTGAAATAAAATACATTAATAACATCAGGGCTTGGCACTGTGGCTCACGCCTATAATCCCAGCCCTTTGGGAGGCCGAGGAGGGCAGATCACTTGAGGTCAGGAGTTTGAGGCCAGTCTGGCCAACACGGCGAAACGTCATCTCTACGAAAAATACAAAAATCAGCTGGGTATGCTGGTGCATGCCTGTAATCCCAGCTACTTGGGAGGCTGAGGCATGAGAATCGCTTGAACCCAGGAGGTGGAGGTTGCAGTGAGCCGAGATCATGCCACTGCACTCCAGCCTGGGCAACAAAATAAGAGTCTATCTCAAAAATAAAAATAAAATTAATTTCATCTATCCTTTCTATTTGGTCTTTTTTTGTACTTCTTTTCTGCCACTGATTTTAATAGCTAACACTTACAAGGCGTTTACTATGGGTCGCACTCTGTTCTAAACATTTAACATACGGTTACTCATTGAATCGTCACAAGAACTGATGGGGGCAGGTAATAGTCTTCTTTCCATTTTATAGACATGGAAACTAAAGCACAAAGAAACAAAGTAGCCTGCCCAAGGTCACCAAGCTAGTGAGTGAGAGAGACAGGGTGTAAACCACACCGCCTTCACTTGTGTTTTTATAATCACTGCTACTCAATACTTATTATGATTTCAACTTTGCGGTACTAAAATACGCTCTTCCTAGGAAACTTCCTACCCACCTTCACATCAGTGCATAGAGTAGATCGTAGGCACAAACCGTTCTCTGCAAGTGTTTGTTGATATCACAGAAATAAAGGGGGATTGGAAACCAAAAAATCAAATTTGAAATCTCTTCTATATCATCTCTAAATAGAACCAGGAATGAAAATCCCCCGAGGCCCTCCCATCCTGAAGTTTAAGTAATTGAGTCTAGAGACTGGAAAATGTATTTGAGAATTTGAAAAACTCTGGAGCTGTTGCTAATGAGTAATCTCTAATCTCCAGAAAAAAAAGAAAAACAGGAATCGATCTGCTTATGCGGCAGTTTGAACAGTCTAGAGTACAGATAAGGATGAACTTTCTAACAATCAAGCGTATGAATGATTCTGGCAGAAAAAAACAAATGAGCATGGAAATTGCTTAGAATCACTTTTGGAGGGATGATCTGAGTTAATATCCTTGGACCTAAGACGCGGGGAGACATCAGGGCTGCCCTCCTTCCAGCCAGAGACACTCAGACGGTGTTTGTTGGCAGTGAGAGAGAAATAGTGTGAACTGAAAACCAGAAAGAGTAAACCACAGAGCAGGAAATTTCTGCACGAAGAAAACAGTGAAGGAACAATGAGCGATGAGAGAAGTCAGGAGGAGACTGAAGGTCTGTAGGACTCCAGGCTGGGCAGCAACCGAGACCTGAGATGCATCCTCCTCCCTCCTCCAGCTCCAGGCCTTCCATGCCTGGCCGCCAGGTGAAGGCAGCAGGCTTAGCTGTGGACTGCGTGGTGCAGGGGAACCCCGTTTCCTCCTCACAAAGGTGTTGGAAGGAACCCATTCACAGTAAGCCACAAAACGAGGGTGTGGTCCCGGCCCCCCAAGTCAGAAAGCCCCTGCCTCAGAGCAGACTTACCCAGTAGCAGAACAGCACCCGGAATCACAGAGGCAAAAACCAGGAGCAAGGGTAGCCTCATGGCCCAGGGGTTATCCTCTCCTTCTCCTGATGGAGAGGAGGGCGGAACAAAGACGCAAAACAACCAGGCCCCCGACTGCCTCTCCACCTAATCCAAGTTCCCAGAGCTGCCCCGCTGAAAAAACTAGAGAGGAAGCCCTCCCTTTTAAAGGGCTCCTGAATTTAGGGAAAGCCTCCACTAAGGAGACATCCTGTCACATGAGGGTGGCTGGAAAACAGGAATTCAAAGTCGCAACTTTGCTTCGTAAGCTAACTTCTGAGAAAAGCAGACACAGAGGAAGGGGAGAAAGGGACACGTGTGGGAGAGGAGTGGCGGGGTGGGGAGGAGAGAGGGCGATGGTGATGGTGAGGAGTCAGGAAGGAGAGAAGTGAAACAGCTGGGAGCTCCCGGCCTGCTCAGATGGGGCTGGGTGGAGATCAAGCTGCAGGCCATTACCTGTGCCGGAAGAGGGAAGACGGAGCTTCCCCTGGGAGGCAGCTGAGTCAGGGGTCCCTCAGCAGACAACCTCCACTCTGAAGTGACAGCCACACGGGCCCTGGAAAGGACAGTTTTACGCTGGAAACAGTTCAGAGTTGAAGCTCATCCCCCTGTCTCCACATTCAGTGCTTAGAGCTTTTCTTTTTTTTCTTGGAAAGTTTCAAGAGAAATTTCCATGGAGCTTCATTTCCTCCAGGCAGAAGAAAAGTGAAAGGGAGGCTATGCATAAAAGGGAATGTCAGTTAGGCCAGAAAGGAGAAAGTTCTAGAAACCTTTTGCTAGAAAGTTCTCTAGAAAGTCAGAAAAAACAGTGGCAAAGGATTTGCAGTAAAGCCTTGCTGCCCAGCCTCAACCGTCGCGGTGCTCTTCAAGTTTAAGAGGCTCCCCTTGCTAGAAAAAGAAAAGCTGCCCCGGCACAATGGCTCATGCCTGCAATCCCAGCAGTCTGGGAGGCCGAGGCAGGCAGATCATCTGAGGTCAGGAGTTTGAGACCAGCCTGGTCAACATGGCAAAGACCTGTCTCTACGAAAAATACAAAAGTTAGCCTGGCGTGGTCGTGCACACCTGTAATCCCAGCTAGTCAGGAGGCTGAGGCAAGAGAATCGTTAGAACCTAGGAAGCGGAGGTTACAGTGAGCCAAGATCGCACCACTACACTCCAGGCTGGGCGACAGGCAGGAAATTCCATCTCAAAAAAAAAAAAAGAAAAGAAAAGAAAAAAAGAAGAAAGGAAAAGGAAAAGAAAAGAAAAAGAAAATCTGGTAGTTTGGTCAAAAGGTATATCTTTATTTAAAGGCAAGTGGAATTCTTAGAATAAAAAATGTTTCTAGATCTTTCATTAAGCAGAAAATAACCCTCCAAACATCTACGTTGTCATTTTTCAAAAGTAAAACATGAATTTAGAACATTTTAAAGCAGAAACTGACGATTAGCTGGCCAAATCATTACTAGAGTGTGGAATATGTTAGTAATTCAAAAAGAAGCTACTGGAAACATTGTAATTTTTAAATTTTTTTAAATGAATAGTTTTATCTTCAAACGGAAAGCCTCCACATTCAATGTCTTTGTGATAAAGTTGAAAAGTTTCCATCCTAATAAAAATGTGATATAGTTCTCTTACTGATTGTTTTTAACATGTACATTTGAGATCATTCTGACCAGAAGGAAAAAGATAGTGAAAATGTAGGACAGAGAACCAATGTTTCTTTGTCACTAAGCCTGTACCTGACTGAAAAAAAAAATGGTGGTTATAGAACAGAACAGAGAAAACAAAATGTTTCTTTCTAAGACATTGTTTCACTGACTTATTTAAAAAAATAGTTTAAATGGGTCATTTGTGGCTTTCAAATATAAATAAATCATATACAAAAAGTTACTGCCTAATTTAGATTTATATGAATTTCAGAAGGAAATACAATTTAATTGAATCTTGTATATAATCACATTCAGGGTTTGTTTATTTTTTGAGACAGAGTCTCGCTCTGTCACCCAGGCTGGAGTGCAGTGGTGCAATCTGGGCTCACTGCAACCTCCACTTCCCAGGTTCAAGCGATTCTCCTGCCTCTGCCTCCCAGGTAGCTGGGATTACAAGCATGTGCCATGACGCCTGGGTATTTTTTGCATTTTTAGTATAGACGGGGCTTCACCATGTTGGCCAGGCTGGTCTCAAATCCCTGACCTCAGCTGATCCACCCGCCTCGGCCTCCGAACATGCTGGGATTACAGATGTGAGCCACCATGCCTGGCCCAGGGTTTGTTTTTGAATTACATAAGTGTGTATATCACGTTAGTAAAATTAAAAATTAAGATCAGGGCCGGGCGCGGTGGCTCACGCCTGTAATCCCAGCACTTTGGGAGGCTGAGGCGGGTGAATCACAAGGTCAGGAGATCGAGACCACAGTGAAACCCCGTCTCTATTAAAATACAAAAAAAAAAATTAGCCGGGCGCGGTGGCGGGCGCCTCTAGTCCCAGCTACTCAGGAGGCTGAGGCAGGAGAATGGCGTGAACCCGGGAGGCGGAGCTTGCAGTGAGCCGAGATTGCGTCACTGCACTCCAGCCTGGGCGACAGAGCAAGACTCCGCCTCAAAAAAAAAAAAAAAAAATTAAGATCAGTACTAAAATCTGTGAAGTTTAAACAAAATGCAGTCAAGCACCCTACAAAGAATTTACCCCATGACCTTGACCTCATTGAAACAAAGATTTATCAGGGTACAAGAGGCCACCAGGGCAAAAAAGAATCCAAATCTTGGGGAAGGGGTGTCACAGAAGATGGTGGTGTAAGAAGCTGCAGGAATTCATCCCTCCATCTAAGCAGCCATCAAACGGGCAGGAACTAAACTGAAGCAACTGCAGATGCTCCTCTATTCATGATCGAATTAGGCCCTGATCACTCATTGGGAGGTGAAATATGGTAAGTCACAAATGCACTTAATACACCTGACCTACCAAACATCACAGCTTAGCACAGCCTACCTTAAACATGCTGAGAACACTTACATTAGTTTCCATTTGGACAAAACTGATATGGACAGGAGACAGAGAAGTGCTAGGTAGAGAAGGGCGGGATCCCTGACGAGGGCTCCACCCTCAGACCTGGGCCCATGGACCTAAGTGAGAACAGGCACTCCTGTTTTCATGCCCAAATGTTACATTTCCAAGACCGCTCTGGCTCACCACACTCCACATCCTGTGCCCATAAAAACCTGAGACCTTAGCGGGCACAGACACAAGCGCTGAACATTGAGAGGAGTGAAGGAACAGACCAGTGGAGAGCAGTGGGGTGGCACAGCAGAGAAAGAGAGAAGGACATCTGGACGCCAAGGGGAGTTTGGCCAGGGTTGGTTGGAGAACAGTCCGGCTGCTGGGCAGCCTGGCTTCAGGGGAAGACCACCTTCCCACTCCATTCCCCCCTTCCAGCTCCCCATCCATCTCGCTGAGAGCCACCTCCACCACTCAATAAAACCTTGCACTCAACCCTCCAGCCAACATGTGATCTGATTCTTCCAGGACACTGGGCAAGAACTCAGGCTGTCACACTGGCTCTCTGTCCTTGTGATAAGGCTCTCTGTCCTTGTGATAAGGGTCTACTGAGCTGACTAACACAAGCTGTCTGCAGATGGTATAGCTGAAAGAGCACACCGTAACACACGCCCCCTTGGGCTTCAGGAGTCCTGGATGCTGCCATGGGGCCAGAGCCCAAAAGCACTCCCCACAGCTTCTGCACCTGCCCATCTGCATGCTGCATGCTCCCCCTAGGGGTTTGAGCAGCAGGGCACCAAAGGAGCAAGCCTCATTCCTGTCGCACGCCCTGCGAGGGTCATAAGGGAACTCTTCTATTTCAAAATCATCTAACTCAAAGCCTATTTTATAATACAGTGTTGAGTATCTCATGTAATTTATTGGATATGGTACTAAAAGTGAGAAGCAGAATGAGTGTGTGGGTATTCGAAATACAATTTCTACTGAATGCACCATTTCTATTTTCGCATCATCATAAAATGGGAAAATCATTGTCTAACCATCTTAAGTCAAGGACCATCTGTATTTTGAAACTAGTCTAGCCAAAAACTTGGAGCATCCAAGGGAGAACTTGATAAAGAGGCTGGTACATTTCAGTGAATTTCAGCCTCTCCCTGTGGTTATGGCTGTGTCAGGCAGCTGTGAGGGGAAGCAGCCCACACACCCAGTGCACCTTGGTGAGGCCAGGCCGGGCAACAAGAATTTAGCCCTCCAAATGTCAGGGCTGTGTGTTCTGATTGGTGCTTTTATTTGCTTTCATCACTTCTCTTCAACCTAGTACTCAAAGTTCTAGTAAGAGCACGTAGGGAAGAAAAAAATAAATAAAAGCATCCAAATTAAAAAGGAAGAAGTGAAATTATCTCTGTACACAGATGGCCTGATTTTAAATATAGGAAGTCCTAAAGCTTACACACACATGCACACGCACACCACTCACACACAAATACACACCACACACACATACACATCACACACACAGACACCACACACACACCACACACACACACATACACCACACACATGCACATACACACCACACACACAAACACAAACTGTAGAGCTAATAAATTTAACAAAGTTGTAGGACACAAAATCAAAACACAAAAATCAGTTGAATTTTGATACACCTGTAATGAACAATCTGAAAATAAAATTAAGAAAATTCCATTTACAATAGGATCAAAAAGAATAAAATACTCAGGAATAAATTTAACTACACAGCCAAAGACTTGTCCACTGAAAACTACAAATGATTGCTGAAAGAAAAAGACCTAAATATATGAAAAGATACCCTGTGTTCATGAAATGGAACACTTAATATTGTTAAGATGTCAATATAATCTATAGATTCATGCAATCCCTATCAAAATCCCAACGATTTTTTTTGCAGAAATGAAAAACCACATCCTAAAGTTCATATGGAATTTCATGGGAGTCTGCACAGCCAAAACAATTTTGAAAAAGAATGAAGTTGAAGGTTTCACACTTCCCGATTTCAAATCATACTACAAAAAACAGTAATCTAAACAGTGTGGTACTGGCATAAGGATAGCCATATAGGCCAATGGAATAGAATAGAGAGGCCAGAAATAAACCTATGTGGGCAGTTGATTTCCAACAAGGTGCCAAAAGCATTCAGTGAGGAAAGAACAGCATTTGTGCTGGGAAAACTGGCCATCCAAAGGCAAGAGAACGAAACTGGACTGTTACCTTACACCAAATGCAAAAATTAATCCAAAGTGGATCAAATGCTAAACATAAGAGCTAAAAACTATAAAAGTCTTAGAAGAAAACGTCAGGAAAGAAAATCTTCACAACATTGGATTTGACAATGATTTCCTGGATTGGATACCAAAAGCACAAGCAACAAAAAAGTAGATAAATAGGCCTTTATCACAATTAAAAACTGTGTCCATCAAAGAACACTATCTAGAAAGTGAAAAGACAGCACAAAATAGAAAATATCTGTAAATCACATATCTGATTAAGGAATGAATATCCAGAATATATTAACAACTACAACTCAATAACCACAACAAAACCAAATACAAAATGGTCAGTGGACCTGAATAGACATTTCTCCAAAGAAGACATACAAGTGGCCAATAAGCTAAGCACATGTAAAGACGCTCAACATCATTAGTCATTAGGGAAATGTAAATCAAAACTATGATGAGATACAATTTCACACTCAAAAGAATTATTATTAAAAAGAAAAACAGAAAATAACAAGCGATGGTGAGAATATGAGAAATTGGAACCCTCAGGCATTGCTGGCGGGAATGTAAAATGGTGTAGCCATTGTGGAAAACAACTTGGAAATGCCTCACAAAGTTACACATATAATTATCGTATGATCCATCAATTCTACTTCTAGGTATATACCCAGAAGAACTGAAATTAGGGACTCAAACAGATATTCGTACAACAATGTTCAAAGAAGTATTACTTAGGATAGCCAAAAAGTAGAAGCAACTCAGGTGTCTGTTAGCAGATAAACAAATGTGGTATGCACTTACTGTGAGATATTATACAGCTGTAAAAAGGAATCCTGATACCTGCTACATGTACAACCTTTCAACATTTTGCTAAGTGAAATAAGCCAAACATAAAAGGACAAATATTATGTGATTCCACTTATGTGAGGTACATAGAATAGGTAAATTCAGAGAGATAGGAAGAAGAGAATTTACTAAGGAGTGGGAGGTGGAGGATGGAGGGGATGGGAGAGTTATTGTTTAATGGGCACAGAGCCCACTGGATGTTGGATGATGAAAAGTTCTGGATATACAGAGTGGTGATAGTTAAACAACATGGTGAATATATTTAAAGTCAATGAATTGTACAGTTAAAATGACTGCAATAATAACTGTGTTATGTATCCTTTACCACGTTTTTTTTTTTTTTAAATCCAACTCATGCCATCCTGTTTACAGCCTTCTACTAAGTTCTGGTTCTGAATTTTGGTTAGCTATTGATGATGGTGGTTATTTTTAACTAGTCCTTTCTTCAAGCTAAAATATAAAGGAAATTCTCATTTTTTTATTGGCAAGATAATCAACTGTGTCATTTCCTCCTAGACTTTCTCAAACATCGGCCACCTCCTACCTACTCAGTTTCATGTAAAATGAACTTAGTGTCTGCTTTGCTCTGAAATAGTTCCGAGAAAAACAGCTGGGCAAATTTTTTCATAACCTGTGACATCATTTCTCACAGATAAAACTGCTAAGCCATTCAGAAATGGTGTTTTCAGTAAGGCTATCTTTTAATGAACAAATTTATTCAAATCTTATCAACATAATTCCTATTCAGCCAAAAGAAAAGAAAGATATTTTGAGTAAAATGTAAAATTTAGATGTTCTTATACCTCATATTTTCAATCCTTACCAAAATATAGCAAAACATCAACAATGCATTTACAGTTTAATAGAAAACGACTATATCATAGCAATCCCATTTCTTTGCATTCAATTACTTACATAAAATTAGGCTTCAATTGTAACTGTCTTCAGAGAATATATTTAGATTTATTGTAATCTACAGTGTGTAGATTCATACTATTTGAAGGACCTTTGAGTTTTGTATTTCTATAACCAATACTTTGTTTCATTTGGTTCTGTTTGTCTTGGCACACATCGTTTTAATATACTAAATTTTACAAGGTAATTTAATTGAAGGCTATTTGACCCATTTAATTTTTAAAACAATTTTTTTTTTTTTTTTGAGATGGAGTCTCGCTCTGTCACCCAGGCTGGAGTGCAGTGGCACAATCTTGGCTCACTGCAAGCTCTGCCTCCTGGGTTCATGCCATTCTCCAGCCTCAGCCTCCCCAGTAACTGGGACTACAGGTGCCTACCACCACGCCCGGCTAATTTTTTGTATTTTTAGTAGAGATGGGGTTTCACTGTGTTAGCCAGGATGGTCTCGATCCCCTGACCTCGTGATCCACCTGTCTCGGCCTCCTAAAATGCTGGGATTACAGGCGTGAGCCATCGCGCCCGGAATGACCTGGATAATTCTTGGTGGTGGAGTATGTCCTGTGCATTTTAGGGTGCTTAGCAGCATCCCTGGCCTCTACCCATTAATGCCAGGAGATGCTCCCCAGGAGTGGCAAGCAAAAATATTTCCAGATATTGTCAAATGCTCCCTCGGGGGCAAAATTCCCCCCCACCTCCACTGAGAATCATTCAATACAGCAGCAGAGTGATCTGTGGAAACCTAAGTGAAAACATGTTACTCCTCTGCTCAAAACCTCTGATGGTTTTCTGTTATATTCAGCCAACTTCTTACAGTAACCAACAAGGTCCTATACACATTGGGCCTCTGGTTCTCTCTCTGACCTTATTACCTGCCATCTCTCCCTGGCTCATTCTGGTTTAGCCACCCCAGGCACTACACTGTCTCGGGACCTGTGCACTGGCTTGTCCCCAGTGCTGTTCCTACAGATATTCCAGTGGCCCTCTCCCTCCCTGTCATCAACAGTCTGTTCAAACATTGCCTCCTCCATAAGGCCTACTCTGTCCAACCCCACTAAAATGTAACACCACCTCACTCTACCACTTCCAATTGATGGCGGCGGCAGGCCGTTTGGAGCAGCTGCTGACATTACACCAGCTGCACCAGGGAGGTGTGGACAGTGGCAGCAGAAGCAGCTGTGGGAGCAGCAGTGGTGCCCCCCATCCAATTGTACCGCCTCCACCCTCGCACAGCCAGGCAGGACCCGCTCCCAGGCCCAGAGCCTCCAGTGTGGCCTTAACCTCACTCCTTGCCATATCTTGGGAACCTGTGATTACCCAGCTGAAGACACAGCCAGGAAAACATGGAGGGGAGGTGGAAAGGTCCTGGAGCCCAACCCTGGGGGACCCCACCAGAGCCTGTCACCCTGGGAGCTGCCGCAATGGGGCCAGGCCAAGTCACCCACCGGTGGAGGAGCAGTGTGGTTGGGCATGGAGTGGGGGGCAGAGAGGGGTTCCAAAGCAGAGCTGGGACTTGGGTGGTGCCATATTCCACAGAGACGGCGGGAGCTCCCCAGCCACAACTGCAGCTGCCCAAGCCATGGCTGCAACCTGGGTACCCCTATGCTCTTGGGAGCTGGGAGTAGGCAGGAGCCCCATCCTCCCAGGCATAGCTGCAGCTGCCCAAACTGCCACTGTGGATCCAGGCATCTCCCTGCACCCAGGAAGGCCCCTCTTACACCTGCAGGCTCAGAAGTGCCTCCTCCTGCTGTCTGGTTTCTCCCTGCTGTCAGCACCCACTCCGATAACAGAGCAAAGTTGAGCCCTAGCCCGGGAGCTGTCACAACCTGGCTGGGGGTACACACACTCAAGCAATGCTGGTCTGCCAGCTCCCTGCCACCTCGGCCCCCTCCAGACTTTGGGCACCAAGAAGTGTGGGAGGGAGGCTAAAGAGGAGCTGAGGGCAGCTGGGCACTGACCTGCAGGTGCCCCTTGACATGAACCACCTGAGCTCCATGAACAGTGGCAGGAGGCACACAGGCTCCTGGGCAGAAGGTAGCAGGTCCCCAGTGAAGCCCCGCCTTCAAGTTAGAGAGGGCCTAAAGGCTGAGGGCTGGGCTTTCAGTCCCATGGACCAGAGTGAAAACTTACGGTACGTTTTCCAAGCCTGCCTGTGGCTGCCCATGAACCAATCAGCAAGCACTTCCTCCCCTCTAAGGCCCATAAAAGCCCTGAACTCAGTCAGACTTGAGGAGACAACAGGATGACCAGCTGCAGAGAGGAGCTATCTTCTCTGCTGAGAGCTGGACACTTGTTAGGGCACCCTTGCTATGGACAGGAGATGCCCTCTGCAGGTCTTCTGTAAGGTGGTCTATTGCTCAGTAAAGCTACCCTTTGTCTTGCATACCCTCCAGTTGTCTGTGTAACTCATTCTTCCTGGATGTAGGACAAGAACTTGAGACTCACTGAATGGCCGGGCTAAAAGAGCCATAACACAAACAGGGCTGAAAACACGCCCCTTGCCTGCCACATTGTGGGTGACAAGAAGGAGACAAGAGAGAAGGAGAGAAGAGAGGAGAGAAGAGAGAAGGAGAGAAGAGTTGAGGCCTTTTGGGAAACCCAGACCTAGGAGCTCCCCAAACCAGGGCTGTGACACCCTCTTTAGGGTTCTGCAGTTCCTGGCATCTTCAAACTTCTGGATACCACGCCACATTCCCGTGTCAGTCGTGGAAGCTGCTTATGACACACCTGGTGCAACCACAGCCTCACAGGAAGCTGGTGCCCATGCCAACCCCTGGAGCTGCCTGTCCTGCTATAGCCGACTGGACCCCACACTTGCTCACACGCCTCTCAGTGCTCTGTGCCTGGCTCACCCTTGACAGGCATGGGATCCAAGCTGGTAGCAGGAGCTGAGCACAGCCTTCCAGGCTGATTGGGCAGAAGCAGCCCAGCAGGCCAGAGCAAAACTCAGGCAAAGGCACCACTGGCCATAGAGGTTTCTGGCTGATGAAGCCAGATCCCACAACACAATCTCCAAGTTTCATTTTTTTCACATAGCACTTATCAACTTAGGTCATAATATATAATTTACTCATTGTATGTATTATTTATTTAATCTTTCCCTACTACAATAAAAGCGGAGATTTTTGTCTATTTTCTTCGTGGCTCTTCCCCCAGAACTTAGCATGGAGTCTGGCACATAGTAGATGCTCAACAAATGTTTGCTGAGTGGAAGAATAAGTAAATTAAAAGTCTAATATTTTCTCATAAATACAACATTTTCATTTTGTCAGTGAATCCAAAATGGATTGTAATTAGTCACCATTTATAAATTTGAGGAGGGCAAGTTGATAATATTTTGTTTAGTATTTTACTTTTTGTTCATTTGAAAATGTCAGTTTCTGTTTATTGGACACCACGGCTAAGAATATTTCTTTGCATGAGTACTAGTTAAGGTAACAGAAGTTCACATGACAGAAGCATGCTTTGGCCGATTTAAGCAGAAAAATAATTTATCGAAAAGATATTGGATAGCTATTATGGAGCTTGAGAATCAAGTTCAGAAAGTTCTCAAAATCAAAGGGAGCCATGGTCAAAACCTTGTCACAGAACTACTTTCCACAAACACTGTTTGTGGAAAAACAATTAACAATAGAAGCAGTGGCT
>NW_016804580.1:2009797-2036968 GCF_001698545.2 Rhinopithecus bieti | reverse complement strand
TGAGCATGGAATGTTCTTCCATTTGTTTGTGTCCTCTTTTATTTCATTGAGCAGTGGTTTGTAGTTCTCCTTGAAGAGGTCCTTCACATCCCTCATAAGTTGGATTCCTAGGTATTTTATTCTCTTTGAAGCAATTGTGAATGGGAGTTCATTCATGATTTTATGTGCCACATTTTCTTAATCCAGTCTATCATTGATGGACATTTGGGTTGGTTCCAAGTCTTTGCTATTGTTAATGGTGCTGCAATAAACATACGTGTGCATGTGTCTCTATAGCAGAATGATTTATAAACCTTTGGGTATATACCCAGTAATGGGATGGCTGGGTCAAATGGTATTTCTAGTTCTAGATCCTTGAGGAATCGCCACACTGTCTTCCACCATTGTTGGACTAGTTTACAGTCCCACCAACAGTGTAAAAGTGTTCCTGTTTCTCCACATCCTCTCCAGCACCTGTTGTTTCCTGACCTTTTTAATGATCGCCATTCTAACTGGTGTGAGATGGTATCTCATCGTGGTTTTGATTTGCATTTCTCTGATGGCTAGTGATGATGAGCATTTTTTCGTGTGTCTGTTGGCTGCATAAATGTCTTCTTTTAGGAAGTGTCTGTTCATATCCTTCACCCACTTTTTGAGCATCAAATATAGCATCAACAAAATTTTATAAAATTATAAAATGATTTTATAAGTATAATACAATATAATTATTAGACTATACATTAATAGCCTAATCATAGATTAATTTTTAAATGTACTTTCCTATAATTAACCATAGTGGACTTTTTTTTTTTTTTTGAGACAGAGTCTTACTCTGTCGCCCAGGCTGGAGCATAGTGGCAAGATCTCAGCTCACTGCAACCTCTGCCTTCTGGGTTCAAGGAATTTTCCTGACTTAGCCTCCTGAGTAGCTGGGATTACAGGCGTGCACCACTACTTTCAATGGCAAAAACCTCAATTACTTTTGCACCAACCTAATAATTTTAATAATATTGGGCTGGGCACGGTGGCTCAAGCCTGTAATCCCAGCACTTTGGGAGGCCGAGACGGGCAGATCACGAGGTCAGGAGATCAAGACCATCCTGGCTAACACGGTGAAAACCCGTCTCTACTAAAAAAAAAATACAAAAAATTAGCCGGGTGAGGTGGCGAGCACCTGTAGTCCCAGCTACTTGGGAGCTGAGGCAGGAGAATGGCGTAAACCCAGGAGGCGGAGCTTGCAGTGAGCAGAGATTGTGCCACTGCACTCCAGGCTGGGCGACAGAGCCAGACTCCGTCTCAGAAAAAATAAAAAAATAAAAAAAATAATATATATGACATTTAATTACAGTGTAGAACTATCAATGTTTTCCCAGTGTAATTTGTTGTAATATCTATTAAATCCCATAGACTTGCACTCTGTAAACATGTATACACTCTAAGTAAAATATTAATTTAAATTAAATTAGCTACTCAATTTTCCTCCTACACATAATCTTTTGTATATGCCTTCATTATTTGTATAAAGTGTTGTGACTTCCGAAAATATCAGGCACATTCATATTAAAATATCAGATAAAAGTGCATTCTAAATTCAAGTAATACTTTTGAGTTGATCTGAGCACTGTTGCTAAGTTTTAATATAGAGATAAATGTATGCTTACATAAAATATTTTCATATTTAGGAATATCATAAATGAATCCCTTGATTATAGACTTTTCTTAATAATAAAAAGACACCCATGGCAGAATTCAAAAGAAATTACTTGTATTATAATTTTTTTTTTTCTGAGACTCTTGTCACCCAGGCTGGCTTGCAGTGGCACAATCTCAGCTCATTGCAACCTCCGCCTCCCAGATTCACGTGATTCTCCTGCCTTAGCCTCCCAAGTAGCTGAGACTACAGGCGTGTGCCACCACACCCAGCTAATTTTTGTATTTTTAGTACAGACCGTGTTTCACCATGCTGGCCAGGCTGGTCTTGAACTCCTGGCCTCAAGTGATCCTCCTGCCTCGGCCTCCCAAACCGTTGGTGCATGAGCCACTGCGCTGGGCCTTGTATTATAATTGTTTTAAGTTATAAGTCTTGTAAGCTCCTGCAGGGTTGATTGATGAAGAGAGAGATGCATTGTTAAACAAGATGCCCTCAGGCTCTCCTTTAAGGAATAAAGATTAATAGGCCACTCAGAAAAGTAAATACATAATGTAAGTATGAATGAAGTGCTGTAATTCAGATTCTATGGGAATTCAGAGGAGAGACACTCAAATGTCCATGAATGGAGGCTTGTGTCCATTTTAATCTATGTATTCAGCAGATTGATCACTTTTGAATACAATACTGCTCGATGAAAAAGTATAGTCTGAAGTAACCTTCAGATTGTATGTATTATTTTTCACAAAAGCAAGGTTTAAATGATTATTCCCAGAGGGTGAGCAGGGCCACAGAAAAGAATAAAACAGGAAATTTCTAAAAATGCATTGAGATACTTGTTTCTTGGAGACTTGGTACCATTCCAATGCTTAGCATTTATCAGATTATTATGGTTTGCCAGATAATGTGCTCAAAGGATTCTTTACCCTTTAACCCTCCTAACCCTATTAATGTAGTACAAGTATTGTGTTCACCTTTTAGATGTGGAAACGGGGACCCACAGAGGTTAAAGTACCTACCTCAAATCAGAAAGCTGGAAGGTAAGCTTTTAACAACTCTGAGTAGATCTTCTTTTACAGTGTGAGAAAAATCCTAAAACAGAGGGAAAGGGAGACAGGGCGGCAGGGGGAGAAGTATTTGGTGGAGCGCAGAATAACACAAGGTCAAATTCTCTTTTATTTTTTTTTTAGATGGGTGTCACTCTGTTGCCCAGTCTGGAGTGCGGTGGCATGATCATAGCTCACTGCAGCCTTGACCTCCTCAGCTCAAGCAATCTTCCTGCCTCAGCCTCCTAAGTAGCTGTGACTACAGGTGTAGATCACCATACCCAGCTAGTTTTTGTAATGTTTGTAGAGGTAGGGTCTCTCCATGTTGCCCAGGGTGGTCTCAGACTCCTGGACTCCAGAGATCCACCTGCCTCGACCTCCCAAAGTGCTGGGATTACACGTGTGAGCCACCATGCCTGGCCATATGTCAAATTCTTAAGCTATTTGTTATCACAGATCATTGAAGAAACTGGCTATATAATCATTACTCTTGCATACATAAGCCTCTCACAAATCTCTCCAGCATCTGAAAATTCCTATCAAATGAACGGCGCTGACTGGGAATATCAGAGAGTGTCCCAACAGGGTGAAAGCAAGTTGCATGACTTCGTATGTAATTATCTTATAACATCAATATATCCATGATATGGCATCACATAAGACACTGATACATTGGCTATTGTATTTGTAAGCTGAACTTTTAATTTTAAACAGGGCTTGTACTTTGATTATTTATCACAATATCAAATTCCACAAATAAAATATTCTTTTACTTTGAAATCTCTGTCTTCACTTTATGGCTTTTTAATATGAAATTTTATATAATTTTATATTGGTATTATTGATGTACCTTGACTTCATTTTACTAAACAACACTCATATTAGTACTTCAGTACTGGCAACACAGCTAAGCCTTAAACTGAGCCAAATATCTATTAAAGTGAATTGCTTTTTATGCTGAAATCAATTTATTGAATAAAAGTCCCTTGCCACAATGGAATAAAGAATATAATTCCATGTTTGAAGGAACAACAATTTTCAAATTTTTAAAAAATATAATCTGGCCAGGCGTGGTGGCTCACTCCTGTAATCCTAGCACTTTGGGAGGCTGAGGCGGGCAGATCACCTGAGGTCAGGAGTTCGAGATCAGCCTGGCCAACATGGTGAAACCCCATCTCTACTAAAAATACAAAAATCAGTCAGGCGTGGTGGCAGGCGCCTGTAATCCCAGCTACTCAGGAGGCTGAGGCAGGAGAATCGCTTGAACCTGGGAGACAAAGGTTGCAGTGGGCTGAGATTGCACCATCACACTCCAGCCTGGGGAACAAGAGCGAGACATTGTCTCAAAAAAAAAGAAAAAAGCTTAGTCTAAAAATTATTCAATAATTTCAGGTGTGTTCTTTAAAACTAAATTGACTCAATCAATTCATATAATCCTCTCTATATAAAAGATAAAAATCTTATTCTTGGGCTAACTTGATGGAAAAGCTTCTTAGTTTTTTAAAAGGCTCTATTAAAGAGTATTCTTAGAAAAAGTGTGGTGTACATCAGTGGTCCCCAACCTTTTGGCACCGGGGCCAGTTTTGTGGAAGACAATTTTCCACAGTTGGGGTGGGGGTGAGGGTGGGTTCTGGGATGAAACTGTTCCACCTCAGATCATCAGGCATTAAATTCTCATAAGGAGCTCAAGCTAAATCCCTCGCATACACAGTTCACAACAGGGTTTGGGCTCGTATGAGGATCTAATGCCACTGATGATCTGACAGGAGGTGGAGCTCAGGTGGGAACGTTCAGTTCGAGGCTCACCACATGCTGTGCAGGCTGCTTCCTAACAGACCAGGGATGGGTACTGGGACCATGTTCCAGGGGTTGGGGACCTCAGTATACCTAACTAACTAAAATTAACTGCTAACCCTTTCTAGAAATACCTGAAAGTCAACTTACAAGAATATTACTTTACTTAAATTTAGCACCTTTTGTATATGTAAAAAAAAAAAAAGTATGCTAGAGTTAGTAAAATGGCTTATTCTCTACAATCTAGTCATTTCCTTTATAGTGCAAAAACCTACACTCCAAGAAAAAAAGAAGGATTACAAATGTACACACAGGTATCACAAAGAGGCCTTACAGATCCCATTTTCTTTTTAAAATGGAGACATTTCAAAGGCAGAAAAAAACCTGAGTCTGGTTAGGTAATTGAAGTAAATGTAAGAGAGAGTCACGAGGATATTTTTACACAGGCCCAGCACGGGTGTGATAGTCCCCAGGGCAATGATTAAACCAAGTCTAACAAAAACAAATGGTAAATCTTGCAGCAGGATGCTCAGGCAATTGAGAAGAGGGTTTTGGGGAGTGAATGTAATTCGAAGGAGAGAAATAAAACTGAATATGTAGACTGGGTATAGCCAGCTTGACTTGTACACTTTGGGGTGACCAGCCACACGCACCATTTCTATCGTGTCAGACCACAGGAGAAAGCTCCATAAGAATAATTCTGCCCTGACATCTCGCCGGGACATCATTTTCAGGATTCCAGAGTCACAGGAGGGCTCCTGGGGTCCCGTGAACACAGACAACTGGCTCCATGTCATGGCTCCTGATGGCAGAGACAACTGGGTGCTGTTGGTTGCCTGGGGAGATGCAGCGTTTTCTTGACTTTGCCTCACTTGCTCCGTCACCGTTTTTATGTGTTGCAAAGAGCTTGAATGGGTGTGCCCATTTTGGCTACCTGCAATTAACAGATTTATTTACATTTCAGTTTTTAAAATGTATCCATTTTGGCTCAAATGTTATTCAAATTTAAAATTCCATTTAAAGGTGGAATTCTCCATATTCTTTTGTTTTTCACTTAATTTAATTTAATTTTATTTTAAGTTCCAGGATACATGTGCAGGACACGCAGGTTTGTTACATAGGCAAACGTGTGCCATGGTGGTGTGCTACACCTGTCAACCCATCACGTAGACATTAAGCCTCACATGCATTAGCTATTTATCCTGATGCGCTCCCTCCCCACATATTCTATTATTTGAGGCCTATTTTACCCATGGAATTTCAAGATAACACTGAAGTAGCACGCTGAAAAAACATAGAGGTGGGGAAGGCTCTTGGTGTCTTGGTATTTTCCTGGATTCAGATCCGAAGTCATTTTTTACCACTCCATAATAACAGACATTATTGGTTTCTAAGCTATACACTTTCACACATTATTATCTCATTTAATCCTCAGAACAAAGCTGAGAAATAGGGATTACTATCCCATTTTACAACTATAGAAACTGGGTCTTGAGAGGTTAAAGAACGCTGATATTCAAATGCAGTTAGTATTGGGCAGAGCTGGAATTCACACCTAGATTTGTTTGACTCCGATTGACAAACTCTTAACTTTATGGCTTCTATTACCTGTCTAGATACAATAGATCATGAGTTAATTATAAAACATTTGAGCGTCACAAAATCAAATGAATCTAAAAGTCCCCCAATCCAACCCTGTCATTTTGTAAGACAAACACCCTGTCATTTTATAAGAAGGGACTCACAGAGATGACCATACCCCAGATCTCCAGGCATGAAGTTTGGTGCTAAGAGGGAATCCATTGCTTTTTTGTGTGTTGTGTGTGTGTGTGTGTGTGTGTGTGTGTGTGTGTGATAGAGTCTTGCTCTGTCACCCAAGCTGGAGTGTAGCAGCATGATCTCAGCTCACTGCAACCTCCAACTCCTGGGTTCAAGCGACTCTCCTGCCTCAGCGCCCCGAGTAGCTGGGATTACAGGTGCACACCACCATTCCTGGCTAATTTTTAGTAGAGACGGGGTTTCCGTGTTGGGCAGGCTGGTTTCAAACTCGTGACCTCAAGTGATCTTCCCCCCTCGGTCTCCCAAAGTGCTGGGATTACAGGCGTGAGCCATGGTACCCGGCCTAGAGGGAATCTATTTGACCACTAGAGATTCCTAGTGAAGAGTGACATGCCGAATCTAAGGTTTTTAAGCTGTTCTTTTGCAAAGATTCTTGAAGTGATCATTAGGATTGGTTAACCTAAAGCATCTCTTCTGTGGCCATGGTCAACACACCAATGATCTGAATGAATAAGGCACGTGATGCAACACCATTGTGTGTGTGTGTGTGTGTGTGCGCGTGTGTGTGTTCCTCTCCGTGTATACATGGGTGTTGAGGTTGGATTATGTACAAATTCTCAAATCTCAAGACCTAAAACAATGTTGGTGGCATTATTTTTATGCACAGAAGGGATAATGTGTTCTTTTTCAAACATTTATCCACTAAAACACCATTTTGGTTGCTAAGAAATTATCAGGACTTGACAAAGTTTACTCAGCAAACATGCTGAGCTGCCATATGACGTGATAAGACAAAATTTAAAGGGAGTCATTAGACTGAATAGCTCTAAAGGTCAAAGAGACAAAGTCAAAAACTTGTTGAAGCGCATGGAGCTGAACATGAAAACATTTTACAATAAATAAATTACTATTGATAACTAATAAAATGCTTGACTACTATAAGTAGGAGTTTGTTTAAAGGACACAATACATTTCTAGTTTCTTTTATACAAGTAACTAATTAGTTTTAAAGTTTAAGTGTGAATTGAGCATTTTTGTAAACTAAAAAGATAATCTAAATTCTTGATGACACATTACTTCCAGTATGAATCATTGATAGGTAAATGTCAGCACCCATGACCTTAGAAACTTCTTTACCAATATTAGAATTCAGCGGCCTGAGTGGGAATCATCTTAATAAATAATACTCAAGTAAGGGAGAAAATTGTATAACAATTTATTATTCTTAAATTCATAAAACCATCTTTTTACACTCAGATGCTCATTTGTATCTATTGCACTTCTTATATTATTTAAAAAATTAATATAGAGCCAGGCATGATGGCTCACGCCTGTAATCCCAGCACTTTGGGAGGCCCAGGCAGGTGGATCACCTGAGGTCAGCAGTTCGAGACCAGCCTGGCCAACATGGTGAAACCCATCTCTACTAAAAATAAAAAAATTAGCTGCGAGTGGTGGCGGGTGCCTGGAATCCCAGTTACTCTGGTGGCTGAGGCATGAGAATTGCTTGAACCCGGTAGGAGGAAGGTGCAGTGAGCTAAGATCGCACCACTGCACTCCAGCCTGGGCGACAAGTGAGACTCCAACTCAAAAAATAAAATAAATAAAATGAATTTAAAATCAGTATAGAAAATATTGCCTTAGAATATGTCATGTCCTAGAGAACTTTTGTTCCCCTCTCTTGATAGGTGAAACTGTCATAACGAAAATCCAAACGGCTTTGTCAACATTCAGAACACAGTGTGTAATTTGGGCTTTTGAAAGATGATTGCAAATTCAGCATTGTTTCAAAGCCAGGAAGTGGAAACCCCAAAAGTGACACATTAACATTTTTCTAAACAGTCAGTGAGAGTCTTAACATTTTAGATGCTAAGAGCAGCTGCTATGAACAATGAATTCTTAGCTGGAGTTTGGTTTTAATGAGATACATGCGTATGAGGTGAAATTAGGTCTTTGAACTTCGTATCTTTACACAGTTCAAGGGGTACACGGATTCTGCTTCCTCTTTTCAAGTGAGAAATACTAGAACTATTAACTGGAAAGCTTTGATGGCCTCCCAGGGGGCTGGGGAGAGTTAAGGAAGCTGAGAAATCTTTTGGTCATTGGAGGGGACTAGCAAGTACATCTCGGAGCAAAGTACAGGCTCATGGATTTGATGCTATTCCCTTTAGCTCCAGGATGAGTTTTCTCTCCAAATGAGTACTTTCTAAATATCCACTTAGAGCTGGAATTCTTTTTCCTATTGTTGTTAGTTGTTATTTGTTCTGTGTGGGTAAAACAATATTCACTGGCACAAAATCCATAGAAGACATAAGCGTAAAGAGAGAGATCTCCTCACCTCCTGAGAAGCGCACACTGCCCTTTAAAAAGTAAAAATAGCAGCCTCTTGATACAGTTTCCCACATCTGATTCTAGTTGCTGAAATGACTTTTGATCGTTACTCTGTAAGCTAAATGACCAAGAAAATGTCATTTTGTTAGCAGACAAGAGGCTAAGTAGGCAACTGTAACATACTTTACTTAGTTGTTTATTTATGGATTTATTTTTACCTCTAACTTTTTCCCCAAAAGTTTTCAACACCTAACAGGGGGAAAAACAAAACAAGGCACACGGTAACAATTCAGTAGTGAGGCATTTTCTAGAGTGTGCATTCCTCTTGTGAAGAGAACAAGAAAACAGTATGTTATCCAAATAAAAACGGATGCAGGTACAGTGGCTTATGCTTGCAATCCCAGCACTTTGGAAGGCCGAGGCCGGGGGATCACTTGAGGCCAGGACTTCCAGATCAACCTGGCTAACGTGGTGAAACCCCTCTCTACTGAAAATACAAAATATTAGCCGGGCACGTTGGTGCAGGCCTGTAATCCCAGCTACTCAGGAGGCTGAGGCAGGAGAACTACTTGAACCCAGGAGATGGAGGTTGTAGTGAGCCGGGATTGCACCCCTGCACTCCAGCCTGGACAACAGAGTGAGACTCCATTTCCAATAATTAATTAATTAATAAAAGAGAGAAGAAAAGAAAAGGAATCACAAAGAAAAGCACCTAAAAACATCCAGGAAGAAAGCTGATGCTAAAAATGCATTCATTAGACTCCGAACGGCCTGTAATGAGCAAATACGAGAGTACCGTACCAAGCCTGGGCTAGACACTGGCAAATGGCGTCCCAAATAGCATGGAAGTAGTTCCTAGCTTCATGACTCTGAATCTCCTACAATCACACCAATAAATATGGAATAACAAATGGTGGCCGGGCTGTAAAGGAAATTAAATTCTGTGATGAGAGATAATCAAAGGGGATTCACTGGGGAGTCAAAGGAGGCTCGTCTGAGACGTGACAGTTAAGCAGAGATAGGAAGCATGAGTAGGAATTGATTCAGTGAGGAATGGAAAAAAGAACTTGCAGGTAGTGGGAATGGCCTGTGTAAATATCCTTCAGCTAGCATGAACTGAAAGAAAGGAGTTTGGTGAAAGGTGGGGGATGCAGAGAGGAAGTGGGAGAGGAAAAGAGCTGGTGACTATTAAGAACTTTCTACGTATCAGGCACTGTTCCAAACCCTTTATATGCTTTAACTCACTTATTAAAACCCTATGGTTTTCCCGTTTTATCTTACTTTATGTTATTTTAGAGACAGAGTCTTGCTCTGTTGCCCAGACCGGAGTGCAGTGGCACAGTCATAGCTCACTACAGCCTCCAACTCCCAGACTCAAGCGATCCTCCTGCCTCAGCCTCCCAAATAGCTGAGACTACAGGCTTGCACCACCATACCTGACTAATTTTTTTTTTATTTTTACTTTTAATAGAGACATGGATGACTTGCTGTGTTGCCTGGCTGGTCTCAAACTCCTGGACCCAAGTGATCCTCCTGCCTCAGCCTCCCAACACACTGAATTACAGGCATGAACCACTGCATGCCGCCTATTTTCCCATTTTAATGATGAGTAAACTGAGGCACAGAGAGATTATGCACTATTTCCAAGGTCACACAGCTAGCCAGTAGAAAAAGCAGAACTTGAGTCCCAAACCCTTAACCCTTGTACCACACTCTCTGTGGCAGAGACAGATTATAGAGAGTCCTATGGTCCAGGATAAAAGTTTTGGATTTCTTTCTAAGTTTATTAGGTTGGAGCAAAAGTAGCTACTTAGAGGCAAATATGAGGCAGTAGAATGAAGACACAGAAGGCAGCTGATGTGCAAAGAGATTGTTACCAGTTCACATCAGTCAAAGCATAATTACTCAGAAACAAACATGGCTAGTCTTAATTAACAAGCCCCCAAATCTATTTCTCCCGAGGGGAAAATGGTTAGAGAAATCTAAAAACGAATGATGTAGGCATAACACTGAGAAAACTATCTGGAGCAGAAGAAAATTACCAGTCCTTTTAAAATGATTTCTGAAAAAACATGCAGCACACAAAGCACCGGTAGTCATCATAATTTCAGAGGACAAGGGGAAAAAGGCAATAAATTAAAATACACCTCAAGGTAAATTAGAAACACTGTTATTTATTTATTTATTTACTTATTTACTTTAGAGACATGGTCTCACTCTATTGCCCAGGCTGGAGTGCAGGGGCACAGCCATAGCTCACTGCAGCCTCAAGCTCCTGGGCTCAAGCGATCCTCCTGCCCTAGTCTCCCAACTAGCTGGGACTGCAGGCTCACTCATTCATCCATTCATTTATTCACTGTCTCAAACACTTAGAATGTCTAAGATCCTGTACTAGGAATTGTGGAAGACACAACAATCAAAAGGTAAGATTCTCACCCTTCTAGCAGCTTCCATTCAAATACAGCACTCTGGACTAAACCTTAGAAAGCAGAGCTTCACCATCATCATTTATTTATTTATTTATTTATTTATTTATTTATTTATTTATTATTTTTGAGACACAGTCTTGCTCTACCCAGACTAGAGTACAGTGGTACAATCCTGGCTCATTGCAGCTTTGATGTCCTGGGCAAATGTGATCTACCCACTTCAGAATCCCAAGTAGCTGGGACTACAGGCATGCACTATGACTCCTGGCTCATTTTTTAATTTTTTGTAGAGATGGGGGTCTCACTATGTTGCCCAGGCTGGTCTTGAACACCTGACCTCAAGCAATCCTTCTGCCTCAGCCTCTCAACGCTCTGGAATTACCGGCATGAACCTCCATACCCAGCTAAACACTGTTATTTTGACATACTCTCACTGAGGTAGGGAAGACAAGTAATACTGCCAAGCAATAAATGATGAAATGGGACATCTACCTCACAGGTCGGTTCTAATGAAGGAATACGTCAGTATCTGTAAAGCACTTAAAAATAGTGTTTGGCATATAGAATGATTATTTATGTGTTAAATAAATAAAAAGTAGCAATAGTGAAATAATTTATTGTTTTAAATTAATTGGGACAGAATAGAATATATTAGAATGCAGTAAATAGTAAGAGTGACTGTAATTTAACTTTGGCTATAGTTCCACTATAACTCATTCTCTGGTATATCAGGGGAGGTCACAAGTTTGAGAAACACTGTCACACTACAGAGACTAAACAAGATCATGAGTTTAATTCTCATATTTGCCTGTTCACATCACAAAGGAAAATGCTACCCTACAGATATAACCCACACAAGTGAAGGCAGCTTACAGCAACTAAGAAGAGCCTCTTGTATGTATCTCTTCCTAATTCCATGATCAGTGTTCAGTGATATCACCGGTAGCTTGAAATTGGTCATAGTGGGAGAATTTACACCACAGACGTTGGCAAATGCTACAAATCAGGACTTCCCCACTCCTCAACCCTACTCCACAAAGGTAATTGATTAAACACTGATCAGTATACTACTGCCTATGCTCAAAACTGTGTACAAGTTTTCACCAAATAATAATAATGAATTCAAGATGAATATTCAACCATCATCAGTTCTGGAAAAGCCTGTGGGCATACATTCTCAGCTGTGAAATAGTTGTGGCAACTTTCTTCACAGAAACCATGAGATTGTTGTCCAGTAAATTCAAAAACCCTAAGATCCCATTTCAGTTCCTTGCCACTCATTGCATAAATCTGACAATAAATAAATGTATCATTTCTGTATCTTATACAATGTAAATGTTAAGAGAATTATTTTGTCAGAGGACACAACTAGAAAGCTGGATGATTTAAATTTTTTTAACTTCTTTTTTTTTTTTTGTAGAGATGGGGTCTTGCTATGTTACTCAGACTGGTCTTGAACTCCTGGACTCAAGCGGCTCTCCCACCTTGACCTCCCAAAGTGCTGGGATTACAGGTGTGAGCCACCATGCCCAGCCCACTGGATGGTTTAGAGATCATTTTTCCCTGTACTGCTGCTTTACAGACTTATCTAACACTGGACAAGTATTGCTAAAATCTTAATATTATCCATTTTTAAATATTCTATTTTTAAATATTGAAAAAATGTTCCCATTTAAAATTCCTAATCTTCAGTTTTTCAATCATATTGTGGTCCTCCTCCCCAAGAGATACATGGTTAGACTGGAAAATGTTATTTAATTTATAATATATTTTATACAAAAGTAATTATATTATTTATGTGACTTATGATATATATTTCTAGATATATTTTACTCAAAATATATAATATATAAATAAATGCATGCTGAATCCTTCATGTTCTGTTATTCTTATCAATGTCCCTGAAACGTTTATTTATTTTATAATATATATAAAAATAATATACTATTGAATATTTGTAAAGAAAATATATACAGTAAGGTAAAATGTCAAGATGCATATAGTTATCTCATTGCCAAAGAGAAAAATCCTACACTTTGAAATGGTCTGAAATGCCTCTACCCGTATTTCCTCCTTTACTCCAAATACTCAGGAGTTTTAAGTGCTTGGATACAGACAGGAGCTAGCAATCCCAGCAGGAGCTGGATGACAGAAACTGATGCCTAATGGATTAAACCTGAGTCATTGCATTCTGAAGAACCTCCGTCAGCCCAGTTTATGCATATTTACTAGTGTAGTTTAAGAGCCCTGGAGCGTCTAGACCAGGAGATTCCCAAAAGGCAGCGTCTGCCTGTTTCTGCTCAGCTTTGTACCCCCAGCACCGGTGGAGTGCCTGGTATTGGTATGGCACAGATCCACCATAAAGATTTGCTGAATAAAAGGTGGGAGGAACCTCTTTTCTGGAATCTATTAGCATGAGGGAGCAATGAGCATCCTGGGGGAAAAACCTGCACTAAGGCAAAGAAGTCAAAGCATGAAAACTCGGCCCAACCATTGACTGGTTCCCACAGAGTCAATGGGTAAAATGTGGAGCTCTGCACAGAGTCTACCACTCAGATGCCCTTCTGGCCCAGTCCTGGAGGGAGCCCCGTAAGCAAGGCCACGAGGATTGATTCCACTAACGCACCCTGGAAGACATCAGAAGCACCTGGCAGCACAGGCTGGGGACCTGCATCGCTCAACAGTAAGAGAGGATGTAATGCGATATCAGGCCCCACAGAGGGTGCCAGTGCAGTCTGGCATGGCACAGTCCGCAATGCTTGGGCAGACAGCACCAACAGCAGCAGCAGTGCTTCAAAGCATGCCAGAGACCATCCAGGCACCAGTAGCATCAGGGGTCACCAGGCAGGAGGAAGAAAGGGCATGTTTTAATCCGTTTTCATGCTGCTGATAAAGACATACCCAAGACTGGGAAGGAAAGGAGGTTTAATTGGACTTACAGTTCCACGTGGCCAGGGAGGTCTCACGATCATGGCGGAGGGTGAAAGGCACTTCTTCCATGGCGGCAGCAAGAGAGAATGAAGAAGATGCAAAAGCGGAAACCCCTGATAAACCCATCCGATCTCATGAGGCTTATTCACTATCATAAGAATAGCATGGGAAAGACTGACCCCCCATGATTCAATTACCTCCCCTGGGAACCTCCCACAACACGTGAGAATTCTGGGCGATACAATTCAAGTTGAGATTTGGGTGGCGACACAGCCAAACTCTATCAGGGCAGATGTGTGATTTCAAGAAGATTGTGTTTGTGATCTCATAAGAAGAAGTCCCTGAGAACCTCCAGCTCCCCCAACTACCCACCTACCCACCTATGCACACACATCCAGAAACAGAAGGATTTAGGGTCCCAAAATAGCAAGTGGAAGCAGAGCATGAGAAAAGTGGTGTTCTTCTAGATAGGACCTTACTATTAGTATACATACGATGTCAACAACAAATGATCAAGAACATCAGCTAAGCCAGTGACTTATGCTTGTAATCTCAGCACTTTACGAGGCCGAAGCAGGAGGATCACTTGAGCCCAGGAGGTTGAGGCTGCAGTGCACTGTGATCATGGCACTGCCCTCCAGCATGGACAACAGAATGAGACATTCTCTCAAAAAACAGAAGAGAAAAAGAACATCCACACATTATGCAGGTGATCAGCTCTCTTTGACCTAAGATATGAAAATGTAAATATTGAAAATCAGTGACCTATGCCTTTAATTTCAAACTGGGGCCATAAGCTTTTCTTGGCCCATAATAATATGGAACACAAGGCTTGGTATTATAAAGTAACACATGCTGAATTCTTGTATTCCCTTATTCCTATCAGTCTCCCTGAAATATTTGTTTCCAAAGTATTCTGTGACTTACAAGTGTCTCATTTAATACACTAAAATTATTCACAATTATTTTGACCACTTAGAAAGAAAAAAAAAATTTAATGCCAAATTGTTAACATCATATAAAGCTGTCAAAATCAAAGGGAGCCTTCACTGAAAATTTTGATAGCACCTGACATGCTACGTCTGTTGGCACCCAACTCGCTCCAATATAGCTTTTGGCCCAATCTCATGAGTGTAATCCAGACAGCTGGCACTTCATTAAAAGATATAAATCAGAAATTCTACCCTTCTCTTACCCCAGTCTAGTAGATGGCCACTTATTTCTTGAGAAGAGGAAAAAAAATCCTAGAACTAACATACTTTCCTGAAACTTCCTTCTTCTAAATAGCAAACGGAGGGTAGGAAAGGAAATACCCTCCCCAGTTTGGCCCCGGACACAGTGTTCCTCAAACTCACCCCTGAGCACATTGCAAAATAACACATTATGGAAATCCAGCTCACACTCGGGGCTCATCTTGTATAATAAGCTATTTCTTAAAAGGAAATAAAGAGGAACTCAAAATGCCATTCATTTTATGCAGAAAAAAAAGCTGCATCCTTTTTTTTTTTTTTTTTTGGGTTTTTTTTTTGGTTTTTTTTTTTTTTTTTTGGTTTGTTTGCTTGCTTTTGTTTTTTTTTTTGTTTTTTCCTTTTAACCTCTATGACATCTCTTACATACTATTTGGTTAAAATGCCATGAGTCACATTTCAAGAAAATTTGGAAAGCCAGTTCCCTTAAGAATTTGGATTGACCCGTGCTTGGATTGACCTCTCTGCTTTTAACTTGATATTTATGACAGCTCCTAGTACTTCCTATAGTAAGGGGTTCTCAGAGTGGGCATGAGAATCGATGGCAGAACTTTAAAAAATTACAGATGTCAGGTTCTGTCTTCCAGCCTGTTGAACGGTAGGTAGAGCTCATGCATATGGATTGCAAAGACACTTTGATGATCTCTGGTGCAAATCCATGGCTAAGAATCCCTGTATTTGTGATAACCAGTGGCCCCCGATTCAATGGCAATAGCTTAGATGTTCAATAAAAATTATCGTTGGCATTCATTTTCAGAAATTATATTTTGGTAAGTCAATATCAAGAAGAAATAACTCAGAGAGAAACGGTTCCTTTTCCTTCTTCCTTCCTGCTCTGCAAACTCCCAAACCTGGGTCAGTCCTAACGCTTCTATCTTTTCAACCTGCCAGGCCCAGATTTCTGAAACTCAGTGAGAAAAAACATATAATCTGGATCAGCCGCAGAACAAATTCCTGGTTCCAGTTTGTGCTACACATTCAACATCACTCATCCATCTGTCTCCCTGTCTCTAGCCCACTTCATCTTCATTCCCCACAGCAGTTACCCCAGAGCGTCCCCCTTTCTTGTGGGTCCTCTCCCTTCCATCCATCTCCATTGTTCTCAGCAGAAAATTTGCTTCCTATTTCATGAAGAAATTGGGGCATTATCTGGCATAAATTCCCCTTGCTTGCTTTCTCCCTATCCACTCCTATTATTTTCCCAATTGTCAATCATTTGGGAATTGCTAATTTTAAAAATTAGTAGTGCCTGGGCCTCACTCCAGAAAATTATGATTTCATTAACCGGGTGCATCCTAGACATCCAAACTTTCAAATTTCCTTAGTTGATTTTAATGTACAGCCAAGGGTAAGAAGCACTGCTCTTAATTAGAGATATAAATCAGGGTCTCTCAACGAGGTTTCCTTTTTTAAAATCCAAATATGCCTAATCCCATCCCCAGAGATTCTGATCCAGTTCATCTGGGGCAGCTGTGCTTGGCACTGATATTTTTAAAGAACTCTATTAAGTGCTTTTTTATATGTTGGAAATACCGGAAGAAATACAATAGAAACAGAAGTCTAAAAACTTTGCCAGCTTAGGTAAATAAACATGTTGGCTATCTTGTCTAATTTATTGGTTATTTATAAATTAACCAATTTGTACCCTATAGATAATTCAATTTTTCTTCATTAAACATTTAAATGTTAACTGCTTTGGGAAAATAATTGGTAAATAATTTTACTTGTAGTGCAAAAAAGACTTTTAAGCATAACTACACCATACAGAAATACTAATAGCTTGGATGACATCAAAATTTTAAATTCCCTATATGAGAAACACCATAGTAAAATTAAAAGGCAAATGAGAACCCTGAAATATACACTACACCTACGATAGGCAAAACTTAACATCCTCACTATTTATAGAACTCATGATTCAGTAGAAGAAAAAAAGGAAGTAGAAGAAGAAGAAGAAAAGAAAAGAAAATGGCCATACCAACAGAAAACAGATCAAGGATCTAAATATAGGATTTTTAAAAACTACAAATAGCCAATAAACCTATGAGAAGATGGCAAACACAACTACTACTTTAAAAAGCAAATTATAAAGGTGGTAAGGTACTATTTTGCCTATGCCTATGATACTATTTTGGAAGAGAAGAAATGGAATAAATTTCCACTGTTGCAAGGTTGTAAGGTTAAGGAGAAACAGGTATTTCCTTACATTGCTATTTAGAGGGTAAGTTCTTTAGAGGGAACAGTTTAACTACACATATCACAAACCTTAAAACCTTGCATGGACTTTGAGCCAGAAGTTCTGCATCTAAACATTTGACCTAAGGAAATAAATAATCATCTATACTGCTGAGGTGCTTGCAGGCACTGACTCAAGTTTCTGGTATTAAAAGACCACGCAGAAGGCATTGGATGAGGGCCATTGGGAGCAGATTTATTTGAAAGCCTTACCCTGCCGACATCATACCCAGCACCTCTCGCTGATGTGATAGTGGAAACCGCCTCCTTTGCAGGGCACTGAGGTTTTCCACTCAAATAGCCTGTTGACCTCACCTCTAGCCAGCCATCTCTGAACATGCAGCTCTTCCTAATGCGGCCAAACCCCTCTTGCCACACCACGCGGTACATACGATCCCTTTATGGGCCCCTCTACATTCCCAGCATGTGTAGCCAGTCCCTAGTAGTCACTTTCTTCTGGCAGTGTTCTTGCTGAGGAGTCTGGGCATGAGCAGATGCTCCAGGTCTTCTGAGGACATTCTGCAGTCATCATCCTGATATCATTCGGCTCCCACCCAGAGGCAGTTAACTCTCTCCATACCCAGCTTCTGTTTTGCCAGTCACCTCACTGAGAGGTTTCTGACTCCTACACGTAGCACAGGGTGCTTTAAACACAGCCCACCTGCACTGCACATGGACACGCACTTTAACCATGACTTGTCTGCCCTGCCCAACTGAAAAGCACATCGCCTTACGCATTCTAACCATATCCTTGTCCTTCTCAACCCTTTTACTTCTGAACGAGACTTATAATAGCAGGGTTTATCATAGCTAAAAACTGGAACAAATCTAGTTGTTCAACAACTGGGGATCTGCTAGCTATATTATCATGGTTCATTAACATAATGGAATATAATTCCACCAATAACACCTTCTACACAATAGAAGACGTAATAATGAGGCTGGGCACAGTGGCTCACACCTGTAATCTCAGCAGTTTGGGAGGCGAGGTGGGTGAATCATTTGAGGTCAGGAGTACAAGACCAGCCTGGCCAACATGGTGAAACCCCATCTCTACTAAAAATACAAAAATTAGAGGGACATGGTGGTGCACGGCTGTCGTCCCAGCTACCTGGGAGGATGAGGCATGAGAATCGCTTAAGCCCAGGACCACAGGCTGCAGTAAGCAGAGATCATGCCACTGCACTCCAACCTGAGCAACAGAGCGAGACTGTCTCTAAAACAAAAACAAAACAAAATAAAACAAAAAGAAGATGTAATTATGAGAATGATGCCCACCATACATTAAGAAAAAAAAAAAGAGTTGCAGAAGAGGTTTTCTTAATAGATGAATGTACATCAAGATGCTATCCAGTTATAAATTTCTAGCTTGTAGGGTTATGGTTCGTTTACCTTTTCTTTTTCGTTTATCTCTATTTTATAACTTTTAAAATGAGTATGTGTTCTTTTGGAAAATGAAACATTAGAAAGAAAAAATTCAATATGGTATGTCAAAAGCGTTATCTGTTTTTCAAAGGTGTTGAGCCTCAAGCCAGTGTGTACCCCACCAAGATGGGTCACTCTGCCTTCAAAGCTGAAATTGCCCAGAGCAGCAGCAGCAGTCACGAGACCCTAGATGGGGGCTCACTTTGCCTCTAGGTGGTGCAGTCATGACTGCCAGGGAGCTGGGCCTGGAGAGAGAGTTGGCAACCTATCTATCTCTCCATAGAAATGGTAGCGTCCTAGAAACAGGTATGGTTACAATGCTAAATGAAGCCCTAGATTAATGATTTTTAAACATTTAGCAGAGGAACCTTTTTTTTCCCCCAAATGAAATCTCACATAAAACATCAACACTTAAGCACACAAAAACATTGTTGATCATGATGAAGCTCTCCCTTCTCCCAAACACACACATACGACACACACACACACACACACACACACACACATGCATGCATGCATACATGCATGCAAATTTTCTTTCCTTTTTTTTTTCTTTTGAGACAGAGTCATGTTCTGTCACCCAGGCTGGAGTGCAGTGGTGCCATCTCAGCTCACTGCAACCTCCGACTCCTGGGTTCAAGCGATTCTTCTGCCTCAGCTTCCCCAGTAGCTGGGATTACAGGCGCCTGCCACCACGGCTGGCTAATTTTTTGTATTTTTAGTAGAAATGGGGTTTCACCATGTTGGCCAGGCTGGTCTCAAACTCCTGACCTCAGATGATCCCCCCACCTTGGCCTCCCAAAGCGCTGGGATTACAGGCGTGAGCCACTGCACCCGGCTGCATGCAAATTTTCACAGTTACTCTTGAAGTGATATTATAGGTTTCTGAAATGACAAGTTAATGAACAGTAGTCGGTATTAAGAAGGCAACTTGCCTCCCAGCACCAGGTTTGTGGATTCAAGGTGTGAAATCCAACCAAGCTTAATTTCGATATAGGAGTTAAGAAGAAGTTATTTAGGCAGATATGAGGGTGCGGGAGTCCTTGGTAAGGTTTTCCTTTTAATGAAAAGCACCCCCAAATCATTTTCTTTTCTAACAAAGAGCAGCCTGTAAAATCGAGCTGCAGACAGAGACAAGCAAGCTGGAAGCTTGCACGGGTGACTGCCGGCTGCTGTGCCAATAGGAAAAGGCCACCTGGGACTAGGCATGGTCAAAATGGTGGCTCCATCTTCCTTCTCTTTGCCAGCTGTGTGTACAGTGAGGCGCAGGCAACATGGCACCAGCCAACTGGAAAGCCTATTTGCATAATAAGATTGGGGTGGGGTGACCAGCCTTTTCTGGGCACTATGTAAACATCACGCCCAGTCCAACCAATCTGTGAGCCCTATGTAAATCAGACACCACCTCTAAAGCCTGTCTATAAAACCCAGTGCACTCTGTCACGGTCCGGAATTCCCATTGAGGAGCCCCTCTGTCTCGAAAGAGAGAGAGCTGCTCTCCTTTCTTTTGTCTATTAAACCTCCGCTCCTAAACTCACTCCTCGTGTGTGTCCACGTCCTTAGTCTTCTTGGTGCGAGATGATGAACTTTGGGTATTTACCCCAGACAACAACACTGCTTCATTTTCACTTCCCAAACATGGCCATTTGCTACATACACACCTTAGTTCTTGGAGACCCAACCTTTCTCCTATGTAGAAAACTTTCTTTACCATGTCTACCTATAAGCTCCTGCAAATCCAAGATCTTTCCTTTAGTCTTTTCTTACCTTCAACACCTTAGATAAAATGAAGTTTTCCTTCATTTGTGGCACCATAGTACTTTAGCTATTATAATCTATTGTACCACTTTGTAACAGGGTGTCTGGCCTGGGCTGCAAGTCCTATTCAAATAAGTCTCGAAGGTAGGACTGAAAACTCCCTCTGTAATCATGGACACTTTCATGGGTCTGTTTGCACCCACTGGTTTTGATGGGGGTTAAGGAATCTAGATGGTAATAGGTAGAGGACTCTAATGGTGGCCAGGAATGAGGTTCAGACAATATAGCTAAGCCCGATTTGAGGACCTATGAGACCCCCATGAAGAAAAGCTGCCTCAAAGAAGGAGTCTGGCTCTGCCATATTCAGCCACAAGGTCTATAAGTGCGAGGGGAAGTGGTGGTTTGCAGGGGAGTAGAATGGCCGTTATCTGAAATCACTGAAGCCCAGCCAATCTGTTGGTACATATACACTCTAAGGGCTAAACCGTTGTTGTTTCCAAGCAAAAACAGTTGTTCTAGTGCTCTGTTTGAGACCTCCTTAGAAAACTAGAACTCAGTGGCAGGAAGCCAATATTCCCACTAGCAGAAGAAAGGAAGTCAATCTAAAGCACCAGCAGCATATCCACCAATATCCCAGACACAAGCAACAGCAGCACCAACAGCATTTAGAGCAGAGCCAAGCAGGAGTGGTAGAAAATAGCAGACGCCGAGGGGTTTGCACATGAGAGTAAGAAACTGAGTGTAAAGCAGATGCAGCAGTGTCGCCAGCGGTCTAGACCAACAAATAAGGGCACAGGAGACCCACCGTGAGTCTGGTGTAAAATGGGAGCAGCAGGTGGGCACAGTGGCTCACGCCTGTCAACCTAGTGCTTTGGGAAGCTGTGGCAAGCAGATCACTTGAGGTCAGGAGTTAGAGACCAGCCTGGCCAACAGGGTGAAAACCCATCTCTACTAAAAATACAAAAATTAGCCAGGCATGGTGGTGCCCTCCTGTATTCCCAACTACTTGGGAGGCTGAGGCAGGAGGATCACTTGAGCCCAGGATGCAAAGGCTGCAGTGAGCTGAGATTGTACCACTGCACTCTAGCCTGGGCACCAAAGCGAGACTCCGTCTCAAAAAATTAATTAATTAATTAATTAATTAATTAATTAAATGGGAGCAGGAAGAAGACAGTGAAGAAGAGGAGATGGAAGTCCTCTTCTTCCACAGGCTATTCTTTGTATTCTTATTATTTGTGCACGTGACTGGGGATTGGCATTCCTAGGTATCACATACATCTGTGAGATTGCCGTGCTGCAGAGATCCACACGTCAGAAAAATGCTCCCATACGTGACGCAACCTTCATGAAACGATGCAGTTAGAAGCTGCTGCATGATAATTACTTAATACTGAGAAATTTCCACTGGTAATAGGAGGTTAGTAAAAAGGATCCCTTGATCCAGTGAAGACTGTTTTAAGCATAAGCATATTTCATCTGCAGAATAACTTTTATTTAAAATTTTCGAAAAGGAAAAGCTACACAAAGATAAAAGTTTTGTAGCTTGGAATGAAGATGGTTAGGATGCTATAAGAGTGTCCATAAATCCATGCATTGTAGATGATGTTAGTTTCATCTAACGTAAAGTCCAGACTGCTACTAGCTAACAGACATGGATGCATTTCAGACTATCTGGAAAGAGCAAAGAACATATTCACTTTTCCCACATTCCTGAAGGCAGTCAAATTATTCTAGATCTTGTTCATCCCCCACCTCTAGTCAATTTTTTTAATTTGCAAGTACCACCTGTAGTGAAACCATATTTATGGTATATTTGCTTAGGTTCAGAATTATGTATTTAAGATTTACACATTAATGTATTTATATATTAATTCATGTTCCAAGGAATAAATGATAAAACCTCATGGATTCAAAAATTACATAATTTATATCATTAATCTCATGTTAAAATCAGTGTAGGAGACTATTTGGGTTCGAGGTTTGCATAAAAATTAAAAGTATGTATCGTTCATATTTACGAAGGCATTTCAAGTGACTGCTAGTTTTTTTAAGTGTGAATTTATTAAATGGCTGAACTATCAAATCAGACACTAATCTTCCTAAATTTGGATGGAGAACAACAGCTCAAGAAGAAGGCTCTTCAAGTGAGAAGCAGTTGTACAAAATGTTCTAGAGTCTTCTCCCCCAGATCTACTTCTTTTTTGACTTATTTCAGGTCTCAGTGTCATTGTTGAAGTTATGGATACAAGGAAAATTCCCCTTTAAAAATCCAACTAATGGTTTGCCATGGTGGTTCACACCTGTAATCCCAGCACTTTGGGAGGCCAAGGTGGGTGGATCACCTGAGGTCAGGAGTTCGAGACCAGCCTGGCCAACATGATGAAACCCTGCCTTCACTAAAAATACAAAAATTAGCCACACATGGTGGTGCATGCCTGCAATCCCAGCTACTCGGGAGGCTGAGGCAGGAGAATTGCTTAAATCCAGGAGGCAGAGGTTGCAGTGAGCAGAGGTCATGCCACTGCATTCCAGAGCAAGACTCCATCTCAAAAAAAATAAAATAAAATAAAATAAAAAATTCATCACTAACAAAATAAAATGTCATTAACTTATTCCCGAAAAGATACATGTGTCTTTCTTTTTTAAAAAGACCTTTAAACTTGCACAGGAAAGTTATATTAATATAGAAAATACAGAGTCATCAGAAACCATCCAATTTAAAGCTGGTTGCAGGTGTGCACACCTAGAATCCCAGCTACTCAGGAGGCTGATGCAGGAGGATCTCCTGAGCTCAAGAACTCTAGATCAGCCTAGGCAACACAGCGAGACTCCAGCTCAAATTTAAAAAAAAAAAAAATCAAATTTAAAAATAGATTTGAATTTTTAAGGAATCTAGAGATGTAGCAAAGGATTCGGAGATTCCCAACTCTCCTGAGTTTAAGACAAATAATCCTGACTCTGGAGGGCAGATGTGACTTGGGTGGGCTTTCCGCTCAACAGATGGCCCCAACTGCCATCTTATCAACCTACATGTCACCTGTGTTATGTTAGACATAACAGACCATCATCTCCCTCCCAAGGATGAAGTAGAAAGTGACAGGCTCAGATTCTGCAATTTCCTAGTGGCCTTCACCTCAGTTTTGCTTTCCACCTGAGCAGCAAGTGACTGGAAGGTACTGGTATCTGACCGATAAATGACTGACGGGCTCCAGTGGTGACCCCGTCACTCTGAAGCTGTCTCCTGAGCCTCACCCAGTTGACTCCATTCACCCCATCAGAAAACAACTGACAAAACTTACCCATTTCAAATGTACAACATGACAAAATCTTAGCCACAGGGTAACTAGCATACAAATATTGCCAATTAAACACAGATATTACCACATGAAATTTAATGAAAGTTGGAGTAATTTATGAATAAATAAATAAAATATTCCGTTAACAAAATACCTTTTTGTAAGGGCCAATCTGTATTTAGTTTCAACTCATTACTTTGGAGTAGATGTGGCATATCTTGTTGGGTTTTCTTTAAATTTTATTTTTTTTATAGGGATGGCATCTTGCTATGTTGCTCAGGCTAGTCTCAAACTCCTGAGCTCATGCCATCTTCCCATCCTGGCCTCCCAAAGTGCTGGGATTACAGGCATGAGCCAGCACACCCAGCCATAGCTTGGTTTTGTTAGTGCGATCTTTGGTATTTTTATAATTTACAATTAAAAACACATAACTGGGGAGGGGGGAGGGACAGCATTAGGAGATATACCTAATGTAAATGACGAGTTAATGGGTGCAGCACACCAACATGGTACATATATACATATGTAACAAACCTGCACGTTGTGCACATGTACCCTAGAACTTGAAGTATAATAATAAAAAAAAAAAAAACATAATTATCTAGGACACAACTACCACAGTCATATTAATTCCTGTAGTAAAAGTCTCCAAACTAAGCTTTTTATTAATTCATTTGAACATATGGTTTAAGAGACTTCCTAGAAAATATGTATCTAAATAATTTACTTGGATAATTTCTTGCTGGAATAAACATTAAGGTGTTTGGTATTAACTATTTGAAAATTTTTAATTTATCAGTACTATCAAAATGCAGATAGGAAACAAAGCAGCTATCTAGCTATCAAGGTAGGTTTAAAAATAATTATGTTTAGATATCTTCGTTTACAGTCTTCTATCAGTAATGTTAGCCCTAAGAAAAGGTATCCTTAAACATGTTGTCACATAACAGAGTGGCAGAAAGGTGAAAGACATATCAAACTTTAAAAAATATTCATATTTAAAAGAACACTTACTCTTTTGACTCCCTCTAAGAGGATATATCCTGAGTTTTTCAATAATATCAACCACGATCAGGGATAACAGAACCAGAGACACGGGTAGGTCAGGTAACATATCAGGTAAGACATCAGCGGACCCATTAATGCTCTTTTGAACCTGTTTAGAGAAAACCATTCAGAAGCATTAAATTATTGTGCTTTCTTTGCTCAAAATGCTTTCAATAGTCTGAATGCAGCACTAAATTAATTATAATTATTTACTAAAAAACTAGAAGGTTGGTTTTTAACTTGTCAGGTTTTAAACTCCACAAGGTATTGAACCATTTCTAAAGCAATCATAAAGACTCATATCAATGGAAGCCTATTTTCAGTTAAAAACAGACCTTGGTAAATACATGTAAAAATATAGTAGTGGGCTCCTTGTAATATTGTAGGGGTAACTCCTTCCAACTCTATCGCTGAACAGAGTTTCTAAGAATCCAGTCGCAAAGAGCTAAGGGAACAAATATTAACATTTAGAATCTTCCAAGAAGACAGAACTCAGATAATTCCGGCTAGACTTTGGGACACTTCCTTCGCCTGCTTAAAGTGTTTACAAAAAGCTATGGCAAGAGCAGGTGTGGTGGCTCACACCTATAATCCCAGCACTTTGGGAGGCCAAGGTGGGAGGATTGCTTGAGCCCAGGAGCTCGAGACCAACCTGAGCAACAAGGCCCATGTCTATGAAAAATTTAAAAATTAGCTGGGTGTGGTGGCACACACCTTTGGTTTGAGCTACTGGAGAGGCTAAGGTGGGCGGATCACTTGAGCCCAGGAGGTTGAGGCTGCAGTGAGCTGTGATTGTGGCACTGCACTCTAGCTTGGGTGACAGAGCAAGACCCTGCTCCACCAAAAAACAGAAAGAAAAACAAACCACAATAACAAAAAACTATGGAAAGCATTGTATTAATGATGAAATATTGAAAGTTTTCCCTCTGAAATCAGGAATAAGACAAAGATGCCACCATGACCATTTCTGCTCAACATTGTCCTGGAGGTCTTAGCCAGGGTAATGGGCCAGAGAAAGAAATAAACAGTGTAGGCTGGGTGCTGTGGCTCACACCTGTAATCCCGACACTTTTGGGAGACGAGGCGGGTGGATTACCTGAGGTCAGGAGTTCGAGAACAGCCTGGCCAACTTGGTGAAACCCCGTCTCTACTAAAAATACAAAAAAAATTAGCCAGGCATGGTAGCACATGCCAGTAGTCCCAGCTACTCAGGACACTGAGGCAGAAGAATCACTTGAACCCAGGAGGCGGAGGTTGCAGTAAGCTGAGATCGCACCATTGCACTCTAGCCTGGGTAACAGAGTGAGACTCCATTTCAAAAAAAAAAGAAAGAAAGAAAGAAAAAATTAACAGTGTAAATATTGGAAAGAAGAAAACAAAATGTCATTATTCATAGACTATTTGATTGTACATAGAGAAAATCTCCCCAAATGGATAAATTATTTCTAAATACCAAAGACAAAAGAGTTCAAATATATGAGTTTTTTTTTTTTTAAAAAAAGATACTATTCAATGCCACTTCAATCAATATTCCAACTTTTGTGGAAAAGACAGGCTGATACTAAACTTTATATGGAAATTAAAAGGCAGGAAATTCTAGAAGAAAAGAACCAGCTAGGAAGATTTACTCTTCTGGATATAAAGAACTAGTATAAAGCTTCAAGAACTAAGACAGTGTAGTGTTGGCATAGGAATTATGTATATCTGCACTTGATTTATAACAAAGGTGGCACAGCAGAGAAAAGTGGGCAGGATGGACTTTTTAGTAAATGGTGCTTGGTTCATGGAATGTTATATGGTGAAACAAATTAACTCACTGCTGCACAACATATACAAAGATCAATTCCAGACGTATTGTGAATCTAAAAAAGAATGAAGAAACAATACAGCCTTCAAAATATAATTAGAAGGCCGGGCACAGTGACTCACGCCTGTAATCCCAGCACTTTGGGAGTCCAAGGCGGGTGAATCACTTGAGGTCAGGAGTTCGAGACCAGCCTGGCCAACATGGTGAAACCCTATCTCTATGAAAAACACAAAAATTAGCCGGGTGTGGTGGCACACACCTGTAATCCCAGCTACTTGGGAGGCTGAGAGGGGGGAATCACTCGAACCCAGGAGTTGGAGGTTGCAGTGAATAGTGATTACACCACTGCACTCCAACCTGGGTAATAGGGCAACACTCCATCTCAAAAAAATAAAAGAAAAGAAAAAAATTATATATAT
>NW_016804580.1:1973269-2009446 GCF_001698545.2 Rhinopithecus bieti | reverse complement strand
AATATATATATATATATAAAATTAGGGAAAGATTTTCAGACTTTGAAGTTCAGATTCACAATGACAAAATCTTCTGCAAGTGACCCAAGCGCTACCCATAAAGGAAAGAAATAGATAAGCCGCACTATTTTAAGTTAAGAACTTCTTTTCATGAAAAGATATAAAAGTGTGAACACAAGTTACAGAGAGGAAAGATATTTGCAATACATATAATCAAAAAGGGCTTGTGTAATCTGAATATGAAAATGAGTCTTCCAAATAGATTTTTAAAAGATAAGCAACACAATAAAAAATGGGCAAGATGAAAAGATGCTCAACCGCAGTAATTACTGGAGAAATGTAATTTAAAAGTACAATGAGATTCAGGATCGTACCCACCAGAAGAGCTGAAATAAAAAGACACGATGATGCCGGGAGTGGTGGCTCACACCTGTAATCTCAGCATTTTGGGAGGCCGAGGCAGATGGATCACCTGGGGTCAGGAGTTCGAGACCAGCCTGGCCAATATGGTGAAATCCCATCTGTACTAAAAATACGAAAATTAGCCAGGCGTGGTTGTGGGCATCTGTAATCCCAGCTGCTGAGGAGGCTGAGGCAGGAGAATCACCTGGATCTGGGAGGCGGAGGTTGCAGTGAGCCAAGATCACATGCGCCACCACACTCCAGCCTGGGCAACAGAGCAAGACCCTGTCTCCAAAAAAATAAAACACAATGCAAGTGTTGGTGAATGCTCCTTCTCTGCTGGTGGGTTCTATAGAGATGCTATAGAAATCAGTACAATCTGTGTGGAAAGCTGTTTGACCTTATCTCTCACAATGTAACATTTCAGTATCTCATGATTCATCAATTCTGCGCCTGCATATGTAACCAACAAAAATGTTTGCATGTGCACACCAAAAGACATATTCACAGATGTTCACATCCGCATTATTTGTAATTGCCAAAACTGGAAACAACCAAGATGGCGACCAAGAGTAGAACACAGAAGTAAATTATGACCTTTTCATAAAATGAAATATTCTACAGCTGAAAACGAATGAGCTTCAGGTATTCACAGAAACAAATGACCCTTACAACCATATTTTAAATAAAAGAAGCCAGACATCATTTGATTTCTCCTTGGAAAAATTTCAAAAACAGGCAAACTAGTCAGAAGTCAAGTTAGAAGTGACTTCTGGAAAGGAGGGAAAGGGAGTCATTGAAAGGAGCATAAAAAAAAGAATGAGCAAGCAATGGGTTTCTGATACAAAACTAAAATAAAATACTAAATGCAAATAAAGGAGCATGGGCATGGAGCTGGCCAAGGTTTCCTTCTTGACCTTGACCTGAGCGATGCTTACCCAGGGGTTGCTTTGTGGTATTCCATTGTTACTGTACTTTTTTCTTTCGTGCACTTTTCTGTTTATGTGTTATACTTCGGTGAAAATTAAATAAGAAAAAAAGGAAAGGAAAGGAAAAGATGTAACAATGGATGAGACATCATAAAAAAGAACCAAAAAGGGCTATCGAGCTCCAGATATGCCATCAGTTTACCGCAGTGATGTTTCTTAAAAGGTTGTAAACTAAATTTTTAGTTTTTGGGAACCTTCCAAATGATTTACAAGGTCTTTGGGAGGGGAAAAGACAGATCTAGATTGAAATATTCATCTGTTGCAGTTCACTGGATACAAAGCACATCTGTGTGGCCTCCCAAAATTATTCTGTGCATTCATACATTGTCTAATGTAGCATCTATGATGTATTCTAGCAGCACCTATGATGCCTTCTAACAACCATGTAATTTCTAATGTCATACATTACTTGGTACTGCCCTGTCTCACAACACTTGTGATACTTGTTCTAATTTCCTGTTTATATTTCTAATTTCAGAAAATTCAACCAGAGACCCTGCCATATTTCCTGAGTCCCCTATGCCCTGTACCTAACATTGCCTGGCCTGTAATATACACTTAATGAATATTTGCTTTACATATAAGTGAAATATCACAAGGCAAATTAAGTAACTTAAGTAAATTAAGTATGCTTTGAGAAAACAAAAGTTATCTTTCACAGCACCTTGCAAATCAAGAGGATTAGTGGGGTATTCTTCTCTGACCTTGGATAATGAAGTACTTACAGCCTGAAAGTTTTGCCTAAGATATTCCTGCCCTGCAGGTATCTATCCAAGACCTACTGAAGCTATATTTGGTCAAAATATAAACTCATCATTATTTTCAAATAAATAACACATGCAAATTATTATCAATGGACATATTATCAAAGGTATTAAAACAGAAACGGTCCTTCCCTTAGATCTTGTATTCATTTAGAATTGAGGACAATCATGAAAAACATCAGGTTGGCAGAAAAAACAAATACAGATCAACTTTCACATTTTTCACTTTTTAAATGTTCAAATATCATTTCTGTCTCTCACACACAAACACAAAATTAATTTTTAAAAATTGGCTATTAGACTTTGCTTCACAATCACAGAGGTAACAACGATCTTAGTACTTTAAATAACATATGTTGCAACCTGGAAGAAGACTGGATTACATAAATGTCAAGAACTTTGTTGAGCATGCTGCTCTATCAAATTCCAATAACAAGAAATTATAAAATCTCATAATCTTGTAGCAGAAGAAATCAAAATTCCATACCTCAGTCACTGCTATGGAAAAGGTGAGGCAGGGCAGTGTGGTGAGGACCACACACATCATCAGAACAGGCCTCCTAGCAAAGGAGAAAAAATAAGCCAAAGCAATCATGGACAAGATCGACAGTTCCTCTTACATTCTGCTAATTTTGCAGTTCCTGTTCCATTCATCTATAGTTTTTCTAAGAAGCTGCTGCTTCCCTATTTCCATTTCCCAAATGTTTGCGTATGGCAAAGAGGAACCCGTGCAGAAACCAGAATGCTTCTTCTAGAACAAAGGGGTGAGAGATTTCCAAATAATTAGCAAACCACAAACTATTAAAAGCATCAAATCACAAGTCAAATGAAATTCAACATGTTCATAATTCATTAATTAAAATCCTGCCCAAGAGGTGAGGCTGTAATGACCAACTGAATAAATGAACAGCGTGACTTTCAAGTTATATTATGTGCCATGTTGTAAAATGTATTTTTCAAAAGTACATTTAGAGATGATAAACTATTGGATATTTAAAGATCACTTAAAACATTTAAATTTTTTTTACTAGAACCAAAAAAACTATACATACATAAAATGACATAATTTTCAAACTTGTTTTTGGACCACTTCTTAAACCTTGCATGATCAACCAATCCAATAGCTATTGAGAAATAATACACAGGAAATAGTATATCTTATGACACAGAAAATTTAAATGTGGCCGGGCGCGGTGACTCACTCCTGTAATCCCAGCACTTTGGGAGGCCGAGGTGGGTGAATCATGAGGTTAGGAGATTGAGACCAACCTGGCTAACACGGTGAAACCTCATCTCTACTAAAAATACAAAATATAAGCCAGGCGTAGTGGCGGGCGCCTGTAGTCCCAGCTACTTGGGAGGCTGAGGCAGAAGAATGGTGTGAACCCGGGAGTTGGAGCTTGCAGTGAGCCAAGATTGCACCACTGCACTCCAGCCTGGGCGAAAGAGTGAGACTCCGTCTCAAAAAAATAAATTAAATAAATAAATAAATAACTAAAACAGAAAATTTAAACGTATGTTTAGCATTCTTAATTTATGGGACAACAAAGGATACTTATTCAAAGGTTTTCTACAATGAAATATTTACCTCCTCTTTGATTCGTTAATATGTATTATGTTCATTCCATTTATATAATGTTTTCTATGTACAAGCAGTATTGAATGCTTTCAAATTATTAATTTCTCCACATTCATAAAAAGAATGAAATCATGTCCTTTGCAGCAACATGGCTGTAGCTGGAGGCCACTATCCTAAATGAATTAACACAGGAACAGAAAACCAAATACTGTATGTTCTCACTTATAAGTGGGAGCTAAATGTTGGGTACTCGTGGACCTAAAGACGGGAATAGACACTGGGGACCATTACAGAGGGGAGAGTGGAAAGGGGGCAAGGGTTGAAAAATTACCTATTGGGTACTATTCTCACTACCTGGGTGGCGGGATCAGTCACACCCCAGACCACAACATTAAGCAACATACCAGTGCAACAAACGTGCACACGTACCCCCTGAATCTAAAATACAAGCTGAAATTATAAAGAATAAAATAATAGAGAACAATTTCTCTTTGGTGCTGTCTTGCCTACCCCATCCCAGCGCCATCTTAGACGTCCTAGGTGTAAATATAAATTAGAAGATGAGATTACCCCTCTCTCATGGCCAGACCTAGTACAACCTGGCTAAGACTAGTCTGATGGAATTTTCAACTGGTAGCTTTCTCTGTTTGTCTGAGCTGAGATCCAAGTTTCTACAACACTAAGTTCTCTAAGTAAGATTGGACAAGTCACTCATAAAGATCTCTTCTTCTCAACTTGACCTCTAAATGATGGCAATGCCCCAGAGACTATTCCCAGACCTGTTCTTTGTCTATATTATCTTCCTGGATTATCTCATCCAGGCTTCAAATCCCACTCATTTGCCCAGGACTGCACAACATATTCTGGCATTTTTCCTGAACTCTGACTTGTCTACCCAATTGTTAGACACTTCCACTTGGATGGCAAAGACACAACTCAGACTTACCATGTCCGAAACAGAGCCCAAGTCCTCCTCCTTACTTGTTCCAGTCTATCATCTAATCCTGTCTGATTTACTGCCAAAGTCCGTTTCAAACTCCTTTTCTGCCAACACCGTAGTTCATCCACTGTCACCTCTCATCTGCCATATTTCCTAACTGGTTTCCTGTTGGTGGTTCTATTCTTGCATAGCAAAAACATTGTCTTCATTTTTTTTTTTAATGAAATCATGCTTTTAAAATGTAAAACACATCTTGTCACTGCTCCAACGTTGGGGAAAGGAAGGAGGTTATTCGTTAATGGGTATAAAGCTTTAGTTTTGCAAGATGAAAAGAGTTTCGTGGATGGATGGTGGCAATGGTCACACAACATTGTGAATGTACTTAATGCCACTGAACCGTACCCTTAAAATGATTAAGATAGTAAATTTTATATTATATGTTTTTATCACAATTTTTAAAAATCTTTGATGAACACACAATGCGATTAGAATCAAATTGAATCTTATTACCCTAGTCTACATGCTGTACATGATGTGGTTTCTCTTAATGCTTCTACTCTCATATATAGTATAGGAAACACATACAGGCACACACACACACACACACACACACACATGCACACACACACGAGTTGTATACATAGCCCTTATGACTACCTAGAAATCTGCTGATTCTTTGTTTATTGTTTGTCATCTTCCTCTTTCCTCATCCCCTGAGGTAAGTTCTGTGGAAGCAGGGACCGTATCTGACTTATTTGCTACTTTATTTCCAGCATCCAGAATAATGTTTCTGAACCATTTTTGTGCGATGAAATTTCTGAGAGTCTAGTGAATCCTATGAACCCTTCTCAGGACAACATTTTTAAATGAGTAAAATGAAATACACAGATTTTAGAAGATAAATCAATTATATTGAAATTATCCAAATTTTAAAATTACCTAAAGTCTTTCATTATTATATACAATTTATGGTTCTTTTTTAAAGAATTATGTAGTAATCCAGATTCTTTTTAAAGTTTAAACTTGGATGAGAAACAATTTACATAATTTCTTTCATTAACCTCATAACAATATATGTGTCTATCTATGAACATGTCTTTTTCTTTTTTTTTTTTTTTTTTTTGAGACGGAGTCTCGCTCTGTCGCCCAGGCTGGAGTGCAGCGGCGCGATCTCGGCTCACTGCAAGCTCCGCCTCCCGGGTTTACGCCATTCTCCTGCCTCAGCCTCCCGAGTAGCTGGGACTACAGGCGCCCGCCATCTCGCCCGGCTAGTTTTTTGTATTTTTTAGTAGAGACGGGGTTTCACCGTGTAGACCAGGATGGTCTCGATCTCCTGACCTCGTGATCCACCCGTCTCGGCCCCCCAAACTGCTGGGATTACAGGCTTGAGCCACCGCGCCTGGAGAACATTTCTTTTTAAATTTTCTTTGGAGCAGGCCAGGCCTGGTGGCTCATGCCTGTAATTCCAGCACTTTGGGAGGCCAAGGTGGGTGGATCACTTGAGCCCAGGAGTTTGAGATCAGCCTGGGCAACACAGCAAATCCTCGTCTCTACAAAAAAAAAATACAAAAATTAGCCAAATGTGGTGGTGTGTATCTGTAGTCACAGCTACTTTGGAGGCTGAGGCAGGAGAATCTCTTGAACCTTAGGAGTCAGAGGTTGGAGCAAGCCAAGATCACACCACTGCACTCTAGCCTGGATGACAGAGCCAGACTCTGTCTCAAAAAAAAAAAAAAAAAGGAGTACTTAAGATCTAGTAAAAATTGTAATCACTCATAATTTCAAGATAGTGAAGATCATAAACCATATACTGAAGTCTCTCCTACAACTGTTGTGTCGTATGAAAAGATCTGTGATATATGGTCTGAAAAGCTCTATGTAATAAAGTTACAGGTCCTACTAATACTACTGTGGTTTGTTACCAACATCCACATCACAAAAGATCGGTAGCTTTCAATTAGAGGTTAATGAAAGAAATAATGTAAACTGTTTCTCATCCAAGTTCAAGAACTTCATGATGCTAGAGAATGTCCAACACATAGTAGGAATTCAATAAATACTAAATGAATGGACTCATTAGTAATTAAATAACAACTTATGTTTTATTTAACCAGAAGTTACATTAACCTGTGTTTGAAAATCTTGACTAGGATATGCTTATACATATATATATATATATATACACACACACACATATACACACACATACACACACACACATATATATATACACAAAATATATATATATTTTTTGAGATGGAGTCTCGCTCTGCCACCCAGGCTGGAGTGCAGTGGCTGATCTTGGCTCACTGCAACCTCTGCCTCTCAGGTTCAAGCGATTCTCCTGCCTCAGCCTCCTGAGTAGCTGGGATTACAGGTGCATGTCACCACGCCCAGTTAATTTTTGTATTTTTAGTAGAGGCGGGGTTTCACCATGTTGGTCAGGCTGGTCTCAAACTCCTGACCTCATGATCCACCTGCCTCGGCCTCCCAAAGTGCTGGGATTACAGGCATGAGCCACATGCCAAAAAGATATGTTGAAATCCCAAATTCCAGTACTTCAGAATGTGATCTTATTTGGAAATAAGATCTTTATGAAGATAATCAAGTTAAAATAAGATCATTAAGGTGGGTCCTAATCCAATATGACTGGTGTTCTTATAAAAATGGGGAAATTTGGTGACAGAGTTGCACAGGGGAAGACTATGTGAAGAAACCCATGATGTACCATGTGATGATGAAGGCAGAAATCAGAGTGATGCATTTACAAGCCAAGGAACATCAAAGATTGCCAAAAACACACCAGAAGCAAGGAGAAAGACATGGAACAAATTCTTTCTCATATCCCTCAGAAAGAAGCAATCCTACCAATATCTTGATCTCAGTGTTTTCACCTCTGGAATTTTGAGGCAATAAATTTCTGTTGTTCAAGCCATCCAGTTGGTGGTACTTTGTTATGGCATTTCTAGGAAACTTACACTAATTTTGCGACTGGAATGTGGAATGCTGCTGTAACAAACACCTAAAGATGTAGAAGTGGCTTTGGAATTGAGTAATGAGTAGAGACTGGCTGAGTTGTGAGATGCATGATAGAAAAAGCCTAGATTGCCTTGAAGAGACTGTTGGTAGAAACACAGGTGTTAAAGGACATTCTAGTGAGGGCTCAGAAAGAAAAAGGAGGGATATAGAGAAAACTTTTAGCATCTTAGAGAGTAGATATATTGTCATGAACAGAGTATTGTTAGAAATATGAATGCTAAGTTACTTCTGGTGAGGTTTAACATGGAAATGAGGAACATATTATAGCAAACTGGAGGAAAGGTGATCCTTTCTATGAAATGGAAGAAAATTTGGCTATACTGTGCTCTGCTGGATAGAAAGTAGAACTTGCAAGTAATGAACTGAGATATTTAGCTGAGGATGTTTCTAAGCAAAGTGTTGAAGGCACAGCCTGTTTCCTCCCTGCTATTTACAATAAAATGTGAGTGAAGGAAGTGAGATAAATTGAAAAGGAATTTTTAAGCAAAAAGGAATTAGAACTTGAAGATTTGGCAAATTCTCAGGCTATCCATATTGCAAATGATAAGAAAGCAAGTTTGGAAGAGAACACCAAGGTTGTGGTTTGTGAATCCAGTCAACCATCTCAGCAGAAGTATTGCTGGCCTGGACTGAAAGTGGCAGAGATAAGATGAAATGAAGAAACGCTGTTGGACTTCTAGGACTCTAGGGAGCAAATGGGTTGATAGAGCTATTTGGCTGCAAATGTGTTATCTTTCAGAAAAGAAAAAAATGACTTTGACAGTGGTTCCAAAGCCAGGGAGACTGGTGCTACAACCACAAACCCAGAGGTGCTCAACTTAAATCCATAGGGCAGAGCCATGACCATCCAAGGCTGAGGGGTTGGGGCTGCTGCCCTCACAGGCCTGGATGATGGGCTCAGAGGAATCAGCAACAAGACACAGAGGATTATTTTTAAACCTTAAAAGCTAATGGGATTTTCCTTCCTAGCTTTTGAACTTCCGTGGGACCCATGACTCCTCTTTCTCTTCCAAATTCTCCCTTTCGGAATGGTAATGTCTATCCTGCTCCACCATTGCATGTGGGAAGCAAGTAACTTTTTGTCCAGCTTCACAGGTTTGCAGATGGAAAGAAACTCTGACCCAGGAGGAATCATATCCCACGTCTTGCCTATAACTTGTTGGGATGATTTAGAGGGAAAGGTTTGGGATTTTGAGTTGATGATGTGTAGTTGAGATTTGGGACTTAGAATTGATGCTGGGATGATTAGGACTTTTGGAGGTATTGAGATGAATGAGTCTATTTTGCACACCAAAAGAACATGAATTTTGGGAGGGTCAGAGAGTGAAATCCTACGGTTTGAATTATATACCCCAAAACAGACATGTTTAAGTCCCAATCCCCAGTATCTCCGAATGTGACCTTATTTGTAAATTGGGTGTTTATAGAGGTCATCAAGTGAAAATGGGGCATAAAGGGAGACTCGTATCCAATATGACTGGTGTCTTTTAAAAAAGGGAAAATCTGGGACCAGGCATGGTGCCTCATGCCTGTAATTCCAGGACTTTTGGAGGCCAAGGTGGGCAGATCACAAGGTCAAGAGATTGAGACCATCCTTGCCAACATGGTGAAATCCCTTCTCTACTAAAAATACAAAAATTAGCTGGGCATGGGGGCATGTGCCTGTAGTCCCAGCTACTCGGGAGGCTGAGGCAAGAGAATTGCTTGAATCTGGGAGGCGGAGGTTGAAGTAAGCCAAGATCGTGCCATTGCACTCCAGCCTGGGAGACAGAGTGAGACCCCGTCCCAAAAAAGAAAAAAAAGAAAGCGGGGGTGAAATCTGAAAACAGACATGCAGGTGGGGAAGACTAAGTGAGGAAACATAGGAAGAATGCCATGTGAAGATGAAGGCACACATCAGAGTGATGCATCTACAGATCAAGGAACACCAAAGATTGCCAGCAACTACCAGCAGCCAGGAGAGGGGCATGAACAGAGCCTTCCTTACATCTCTCATAAGGAACCAACCTGCCGTCACCTTGATTTTAGACTTCTCACCTTCAGAACTTTTAGGTATTTCAGAATTTGAAACAAATTTCTGTTGTTTAAGCCACCAAGTTTGTGATACTTTGTTACAGCAGTCCTAGGACGCTACTACAAGTAATGGGATTTAGGTTAGAAATATCACAGACACTTCTTTGAAAGACTCTTCATGCTGCAAAGAATGCAAGTTTGCGACCATAGTACGATTGGCTAAAGAAAAGGACACGTGGCCGGGCGCAGTGACTCAAGCCTGTAATCCCTGCACTTTGGGAGGCCGAGACGGGTGGATCACGAGGTCAGGAGATCAAGACCATCCTGGCTAACACGGTGAAACCCCGTCTCTACAAAAAAATACAAAAAATTAGCCGGGCGAGGTGGCAGGCGCCTGTAGTCCCAGCTACTCGGGAGGCTGAGGCAGGAGAATGGCGTGAACCCGGGAGGCGGAGCTTGCAGTGAGCTGAGATCCGGCCACTGCACTCCAGCCTGGGAGACAGAGCCAGACTCCGTCTCAAAAAAAAAAACAAAAACAAACAAACAAAAAAAAGTACAAAAAACCAGCCGGGTATGGTGGTGAGCGCCTCTAGTCCCAGCTACTCGGGAGGCTGAGGCAGGAGAATGGCGTAAACCCAGGAGGCGGAGCTTGCAGTGAGCTGAGATCCGGCCACTGCGCTCCAGCCTGGGCGACAGAGCGAGACTCTGTCTCAAAAAAAAAAAAAAAGAAAAGAAAAGGACACGTGGGCATGGTGTAATTTCCACATGAAAGACTGAGTTAGGGTACTGCCCATAGACCTCTGTGTGCATCATAATAAACTGGCAATGAGAAGGACCCTCCTAGGAATGGGACCCATTAAGGATGAACTAAGTAAGCTCAGCCACGTTGGGTTAAAAATTCTTGTTTGTGCAGCAAGCATTCTGGCCCTGAGATTTTTCATAGAGGAAGCATGGTGGGTGGAAAGGATCAGATGAGAACTTGGGAAATGACTGCTCAGAAACATAAATCCTTTTACCAAACTCATGAAGTTAAAGTTTCCGTGCCCATCTTTCAAGGCTTTCAAAATCTAGTATTAACGTTCCAACATATCATAACGCTCGGCTCTTTACGACAACTCAGTGAGCTCATATTATACCCCAGGCTAAGCGCTACAGGAAAGAATTTTACCTATGACAACCCCACAACAACCCTCTGAGTGAGGTATCAACGCTACAGCAATGAAACTGATGTTGAAGGCTGAATTAATTTGCCCAAGATCCCATGGCTGGGAAGTGAAAGATGAATTCTAATCCAGGTCTTGTGAACTCCAAAACTCACAGCCTGAACCACTCTGCAATGCTGCCAACCCATTTCTCACCATTCGCTCCTTTCTAAGCAAGTAGGTCTTTTCCTACCCCTTAAATAATTCACTATGTCAACTCATTCCTCATATTCACCCTCCTCCTCTGGATGCCCTCCCACACCCAGCTTTCCAAGCTCAGTGCAAATCAAGCTTTCCTTACGAGACACTCTCTGATTACTCCAAAACATAGTGCTTTTCTAATAAACCTGAGTCCATAAACCACATGTACTAAAAAGCTGCTGAGTTCAAGGCACTGTGGTGGGTTGATGGGGCAGGGTGGAAAGGGACAGGTAGGAAGGATGGATCAAAAAAGACATCTCCCTTACTGTCAGTATTGAGGGTTTGTTTTTGTTGTTGTTGCTGTTGTTTTCTTTTTTTAATAGAAAGACAGGGTCTTGCTATGTTGCTGAAGCTGGTTTCAAACTCCTGGCCTCAAGTGATCCTCCCACCTCAGCCTCCCAAGTAACGGAGACTACAGTCATGCATCACCATGCCCAGGTAATTTTTTTAAAATTTCCTGTAGAGACAGGGTCTTGCTATGTTGCCCAGGCTGGTCTCAAACTCCTGGTCTCAAGCAATCTTCTTGCCTCAGCCTTCCAAGGCTGTGCCCAGTCACTACTAAGTTTTGATGATGCTCTTCTCTGGGATAATAAAGGACTAGTGGTGGGCCACATAAAATTTGGTGATTTGTTGTACAGTGGTTTATATCACTTTCTAGTTTTTTCACGTACAACTATCTAGACTCCACAGTGGACTACAGAGTCCCTGAGGATGGAGGCAGTACCTGAGAACAAAGGCATGTACCCGCAGTAGCCTGGAAATAATGCTGGCTAACATGAAGAATTCGGGTAGGGAGGCTGGGCATGGTGGCTCATGTCTGTAATCCAAGCACTTTGGGAGGCCGAGACAAGTGGATTGCCTGAGTCCGGGAGTTCGAGACCAGCTGGGCAACCTAGCAAATCCTGTCTCTACAAGAAATTTAAAAATTAGTCAGGTGTGGTGGTGCACACCTGTAGTCCCAGCTACTCAGGTGGCTGAGATGGGAGGATCACTTGAGCCTGGGAGGTTGAGGCTACAGTGAGCTATGATCATGCCACTGCACTCCAACATGGGTGACAGAGCAAGACCCTGTCTCGACAAAAACCTAAATATATATATTTACAAATATATATATATAATGAAACCTAAATATATATAGATATACATTTACCTATCTGAATTTCTTTTATATATACACACACACACATATATATTTAAATATACCTATATATATTTAGGTTTCATTACTAACATATATTTATAATACATATATTTAGATTTTGTCTTTTTAATATATATATTATATATTTAGGTTTTGTCATATTTATATTAATATATATGAATAATATAATATATATATTATATGAATTCAGAATAGGTAAATGTAACCTATTAAACAAACCCATAGAGCAGACTCATGGATCACTATTAACCTGGAGGATTTCTAGTAAAACTAGGTTTAGTCAATCATACACTCTGTTATGAAATAGGTGACGTAATTGCAGTGGAAGCTAATAGCATTATATCAATACATGAAGTCAGTAGCTGCATCAAGAGGATATCAGCGTGTCACTAAGATAATATCCAGGCATTAAAAATCCAGCCAGCATCCCAAGGAGACTTTCAAAAGAGTCAAAGGTCGAGAAATCATGGGATAGGAATGGCTGATGGAACTCTGCCCACTGGAGAAGAGAAAACTTAGCAGACTGAGATGTGGCGTGGTTGAGATGGCAGAATGATGTCACTGCCTTCAAATGTTGCAAAAATTTAACATAGATACAGTAAGCTCAGAGAAGTCACCCCTGGAGACACAATTTGGGGAGTTGTCATCCTGCAAGGGGCAGTTTACATTATGCAAGCTGATGGGAGTGCTCAAAAAACAATAGAAATGGGGAATAGGCAGTGACGGGCACAGCTCCTGGCCATGGAGAAAGAAAGGACAGAGGAGGCGAAGTCTACAAATGGATGGGAAAGAGAGCTACATAGTGATAGGTTTCGTTTCAACATAAGAGAATAAGGAAGGCTGTACTACGCAGAGCCACAGAAAGTAGTGAGTTCTCTGTAGAACCAGAGGTATTTGCATTGTGAGAAATCATTTTGTAGATGAACACTAAGAGTTTGCCCAGCTCCAGGATGCTGTGGAATAATGTCAATATTTGATTTACAAGCAAGGAGAAGAGGAGATTTTTAAGGGGTGGGGCTGAGATACAGAAAATTTCTTTTTTTCTTTTTTTTTTTTTTGAGACATAGTCTTACTCTGTTGCCCAGACTGGAGTACAGTGGTATAATCTCGGCTCACTGCAAACTCTGCCTCCCGGGTTCAAGTGATTCTCCTGCCTCAACCTCCTGAGTAGCTGGGACTACAGGCACACGCTGCCACACCCAGTTAACTTTTGTATTTTTTAGTAGAGATGGGGTTCCACCATGTTGGTCAGGCTGGTCTTGAACTCCAGACCTCAAGTGGTCCACCTACCTTGGCCTCCCAAAGTGCTAGGATTACAGGTGTGAACCAGCATGCCTGGCCCAGAAAACATTTTTTAAGAAGAGAATTACCCTATTGACAAGGATTGGGAGGGAACTCGTGGGGAGAAAAGAAGCAAAAGGTAGGAAGACCAGTGGGTGAAGGTTGCCAGAGTCCAAGCGTTAGTTAATGAAATCGTCTTCATTTTTCCTTGAACAGAAATGATCAGGACAAATCAGGTCTGACACTGGATTTGAATATATGAAAATTTGGGGGACCACATCAGAAACTGAAGTTTTGATGGTCTGGAAATAAGGGCCTAACTGGGATGAGAGAAACAGTCATGGAGAACAAGGAGCTGATGCAAGACAGAGGAAGAGGAAGAATTACCAGAATGTGGTGACTTCCTGCATAGGATGAGGAGAGAAAAGAAAAAGTAAATATACTCCTGCTGGTTTGCTGTGTGATATGGCTTGACTGGGTCTCCACCCAAATCTCATCTTGAATTGTAGCTCCCAGAATTCCCATATGTCATGGGAGGGACCTGGTCGGAGGTAATTGAATCATGGGGTGGGTCTTTCCTGTGCTGTTCTTGTGATAGTGAATAAGTCTTACGGATCTGACAGTTTTATAAAGGGGAGTTCCCCTGCACGTGCACTCTTGCCTGCTGCCATGTAAGACATGACTTTGTTCCTTATTTGCCTTCAGCCATTATTGTGAGGCCTCCCCAGAGATATGGAACTGTGAGTCCATCAAACCTCTTTCCTTTATAAATTACCCAGTCTCAGGTATGTCTTTATTACCAGCATGAGAACAGACTAATACACTGGATTTAGTAGGGCAAGGAAGATAAAGCCTGGAGTCAACTATGACAAAATTATTGATCTTTTTCATGTATAATGCCCAAGACCAAACTGTAAAGGAAATATGGATAGCTTAAACTCTGTGAAAATAAAAGTTCTCCATATCAAAACACGAAAGTAAAATTAAAAGACTAATGATAACTCTGAAATGTATGCTACATCAAATTCAACATCCTTATTGCTTGATGATCTTGTGCAATTAAAACAAATGAACATCCTTAATGTTTATAGAACTCATAAATCTGTAGCAAAAAAAAGGACATACCAACAGAAAAGAGATCAAGGACAAAATACATGATTTTTAGAAAATACAAACAGCCAATAAATCTATGAGAAAATGTTCAACACGATAGATAATAGATTCACTAACAGAAACTGGAATGTTCTGAGAAGTAAACTGGTAAGCAGCAGTGTGTAGTTAATGGGGTCTTACCAATTAATGATCTCTCAGAGGTGCTGAAAAGTGAGCTGCATTTCCTTCAGGTTAGCCCGTGTGTCCAGGAGTGCACAGATGTCACTAATGCTGTGTGTTTCAGTTGTAGGGGCCAACGCGGAGCAATAAGGTGCTCAAAACTCCCTTGGGGCAGTCCTAGCTCAACTACTCATTGGCTCTGTGATCTTCTAACTCCTGTGCCTCAATTTCCTCATTTATAAAGCAGAGACTATCATTGTTCTTGCATATCAAGATTAGAAAATCAACTAAAATAACACAAACAATGTGTTTAAAATTATGCTTGGTACATAGCACTTGCTCAATAAATATTTGTTCTTACTTTACTGCAACTACAACAGCTACTACTACTATGATCACCACCACCACTACCTAAAGCAGATCAACAGCAAAATCTCATGGAATATATCAAAAACTTGAGCCAGGTAAAATGTTGCTCAAAATGGTCGGGTCTTTCAAACTTGCCCTTCCCAGGATTCCTGACATGTTCATAGTCTGAATTAATCATACTCCAAAGGACTCAAACGAATGCCCGAAATATAGCTCTAGGTCCCAAGACAGTCTGGGAATCTCCACAAATATTCTAGGATTATCCTGCTGCCAATGTACCTTCTCAATGAAGATCTGCTTCCGTTTCAGGCTAGCCTTGTATGTAGCTCAGTGTTATCACAGATTTACTGATATTCCAGGAAAAGAACCCTCTTATTTCCTGGAATACACAGTTTGGTGTGTATATAAATAGCTTTCTTCATTCCCCCAAGCATCTCCCTCGTTGATTATGAATTTTGGCAGGCATCCCTAGAATGGAGCCATAATTTCAGAAAAATCAGGAAGTGTTAATGAGAGAAGGGAAAGTACTGGATTAAAGTTCAGCCTCCAGTACACTTTAAGCTCTCTGAAATTGTTTCCTCCCTCACAAAATGGGAATTATGTCTGCTTGGTCAACTTTACAACACTGACATGAAGGCCTAGTGAGAAAATGAAATGAAAAATGTAACACAATAAAACATAAATATGACATAAAATAAAACATAGTAACTCTGTGAATGTAAAACATGCCTGAGATACTAATGATCTCACTCTATTGGTGTTCATTCTTCTCAAAGAATAAAAGAAACCTGCAAAATTCTCCAAAATTGAGGAATATTACTGACAGCACATATTTTTCCTTCAGTTTTATTGTCACTTCTACCACTTTTCAGAGTCATTCTGGAGATTTAACATGATTACATTTTTAATGAAAACAGTAAATTCAGTCTGAGGTCATAACACTTATATTCATTGAATGATTACTACAGACCAGTTGCTACACTAGGAACTTTACATGCATGATCTTACGAAGTTTCTTGAAACAGCACCCCAAAAAAGAAACTTAAGTTGTCCCTGTTTTGCTCATGAAAAAATTAAGGCTCAAAGAATTCAAATAACTCACATAAGGTTTCACGGTCAATGTCAAAGCTAGGATTTGAATCCAGGCCAGTTTTCTTTTATATCTATTCCTGGGCACACCCTTTGCTGACTGATGACTCACTCCCTCCTGAAGACCAGCCTCACAGGGCTCATGACACCAGCCTGGACCTTCAGGGAAGCTCTCAGATAAGCCTTATCAACATCAAATCATGAATGTTCAGGGTCTATGAAATTGCTCATAAACAACTATTTGACTATTCCTCAAAAATACTTCATATGCTCAACCCTTAACTTTCTCTAGTAGCAATTATTTTTGCATTATCTTCATGTAGCAATCAAGATATGACACTCCATATATTACCCCATGTATTATAAGAGCCAAATACACCTCTGGGTGAAATATATATTAATGACATTAAAAGCATTGCATTTTCTGGCTGGACGTGGCGGCTCACGCCTGTAATCCCAGCACTCTGGGAGACCAAAGTGGGCGGATCACTTGAGGTCAGGAGTTGGAGACCAGCCTGGCCAACATGGTGAAACTCTGTCTCTACTAAAAGTAAAAAAATTAGCCAGGCATGGTGGCACACGCCTATAATCCCAGTTACTTGGGAGGCTGAGATGAGACAACAGCTTGAACCCCGGAGGTGGAGGTTGCAGTGAGCTGAGATCATGACACTGCATTCCAGCCTGGGCAACAGATTGAGACTCCGTCTCAAAAAACACAAACAAACAAACAAACAAACAAACAAAACACATTGCATTTCTCTTGAAACACACTTGGCATTCAAAGTCAGAAAAAATAAAGGAAAAGAAAGTTGCATGAGATAGAGAAAGTTGCATGAGATAGAGAAAATTGCATGGAATTAGACAGACCCAGGCTCACAAATCCTAGCTCCCCCATTATGTAGCTTTTTTTTTTTTTTTTTTTTTTTTTTTTTTTTTTTTTTTTTTTTTTTTTTTTTTGAGACAGGGTTTTCCTCTGTTACCCAGGCTAGAGTGCAGTGGCATGATCTCAACACACTGCAGCCTTAATCTCCCGGGCTCAAGTGATCCTCCCCTTTAGCTCCCAGAGCAACTGAGACTACAGGCACGCACCACCATGCCTGGTTAATTTTTTAATTTCTTTGTAGAGATAGGGTCTCACTACACTGCCTTGGCTGGTCTTGAACTCCTGCGCTCAAGCGATCCTCACACCTCAGCCTCTCAAAGTCTTGGAATTACAGGCATGAGCTACCATGCCTGGCTCCACCTGCTAGCTTTATCAATTGACAAAGTTAATTACTTCAAGTTCCAGTGTCTTTGTCTATAAAATGAGAACACTAGCGTCTACACTTCACTGAGTTGTTGTAAAGTTCAAACTCAATAGTACAGAAGTTGTAAAGCTCCTAGAACAGTGCTCAGTAGCTATTGCTTCTCTTCTGTGCCAGTAAAAGATAAGTATATGATAATGCTCACGAATGTGGCCAGAAGGAAACAGTTTCAGTTTCACTGAAATTACAATTAACCTGTCCACTGTCTAAACACTATTTAAAACAGGTGTAGCCAGCCACACCCGCAAACAGAAACTAAACACTGGAAGTGTATTTCCCAAAAGAAATCACTGAGAGATATAGTTATGACAAAACACTTTAGCACAGGGGAGGTACCTGAGCCAGATGTACGAAATGAAATCTGAGCAGACACCAGAGGTGACTAATATACCACGTGCACTGAGGGGCAAAAACGAAAGCCTACTCTGTTCCTTAATCTCAATTGCCCCAGGAGAATGAGACCTTGTCCTTCAAAGAGGCAGTCTGGGACAGTGGCTAGAAGTATCCATTACGGAGTCAGATAGACCTAGGTCCAAAGTCTGCCTCTTCCACTCTCTCTAGTTCACTGACTTCGGGAGAGTTGCTGAACCTCTCCGATCGGCAATTTTCTCTTGGGAATAATAATGATAAACTCATAAACATTCTACTTTAGGCTGGGCACAGTGGCTCATGCCTGTAATCCCAGCACTTTGGGAGGCTGAGGCAGGCAGATCACTTGAGGTCAGGAGTTCAAGACCAGCCTGGCCAACATGGGGGAAAACCTGTCTCTAAAACACAAACACAAAAACAAACAAACAAACAAACAAATTACTCGGGTGTGGTCGTGCACACCTGTAATCACCACTACTCAGGAGCCTGAGGCAAGAGAGTTGTGTGAACCTGGGAGGCAGAGGTTGCGGTGAGACGAGATCGCTCTTCTGCACTCCAGCCTGAGCAACAGAGCTAGACTCCATCTCAAAAAAAAAAAAAAAAAAAAAAAAAAAAAAAAAAAAAAGGCTACTTTATAAGGTGAAGCAGATATTTCTCTCTTTGTTTTTCAGAGTTGGGGGTCTCAGTCTGTCACCCAGGCTGGAGTGCAGTGAGTGGCACAACCATAGATCACTGAAGGCTCAAACTCCTGGGCTCAAGCCATCCTCTTGAATAGCTGGGACTACAGGCATGCACCACCACGTCCTGCTGATTCTGTAATGTTTTTGTAGAGTCGAGGTCTCACTATGTTGCCCAGGCTGGTCTCTAACTCTGGGCTTCAATCAATCCTCCCACCTTGACCTCCCAAAGTGTTGGGATTACAGGTGCAAGCCACTGCACCTGGCCTATGAAGTACATATTTCTGTGCCACCTCATATCAGTACTTACATGCACATAATCAATGACCTGTAAAGAATCAATTATAGCCTAATAACAACAGTAAGTTATCTGTGAAGGTTTGCTGTCTAAATGACATTCAGAATCTAGAATCCTAGAGATTTGAGTCAATGTGAAAACAAAAAATCAAAACACAAAAAAACCCAAGAGCTTCTTCCTGGGCCGTGGCGGGCCAGTTTCCCATTGGTTTATTCCTGTTGTCAGTTGAACTTTCCACCATTCCTTTAAAAATTCCAACCCAGCCAGGAGTCTTGGATGATCAAAGCCATCCCTACAGGGTGTGAGAGGTGCAGGGTCAAGCCCAGCTCTAAGCTACCTCTTTGGTGACCCTGGGGCTCTGGTCAAGGTTTGGAAAGCCCCTAAACCCTGCTGATAAAAGCAGTGCCAACAACAAAATGCTTTATTTCTGGAAACCCCTTAAGACCCCTGCTCGCGGGGAAATGAAAGTCTCCTGGCGAAGTTCCCAGAAGCGGCCACATCCAGGATTTGCACCTAAAGAGAGCACCATGAACTTCACATGTCAACTCTCCGTCAGCATCCTCCCAGCCTCAGCAATGGTATTTCTAGCTCTCTTGCAGAGTCCATTATTCTTACATTTCTGCACTTGCATGTGTGCAAATTCCCAGTGCTTCACTTTTCACATGTGTTCTATGTTGTTCGCTTTCAAAATAAAATATCAGCCGGGCGCAGTGGCTCACGCCTGTTATCCCAGCACTTTGGGAGGCTGAGGCAGGCGGATCACCTGAGGTCAGGAGTTCAAGGCCACCGTGGCCAACATGGTGAAACCCTGTCTGTACTAAAATAAAATAAAATAAAATAAAATAAAATAAAATAAAATAAAATAAGTCAGGAGTGGTGGCAGACCCCTGTAATCCCAGCTACTCAGGAGGCTGAGGCAGGAGAATCACTTGAACCCAGGAGGCAGAGGTTGCAGTGAGCTGAGATTGTGCCACTGCACTCCAGCCTGGACAATAAGAGTGAAACTCTGTCAAATAAATAAATAAATAAAACATCAGTATGAAAGAAAAATTAACTTATCAAAGAAAACAGAGATGTCCAAGATGAGTAAGAATCAGATCTGAAGATCTGAAAGGAAAAACACATTGATATCAGAGACTTGTTCTCAATACTCTTAATGTGGATCAGTACACCCATTAGCTAATCTGCTAGTTAAATCAACATTACATCCTGATTTATTTAAAATATCTCTGTATTGTTATTGAAGTACTTTCCTCCCCTACAAGGGCAATAGAATTTACTAACATAGTAAATTATTTATTTTTAAAGTCTAAGTAGGCCAGCTTTGGTGGCTCATGCCTGTAATCTCAGCACTTTGGGAGACCAGGACGAGCCCAGGAGTTTGGAACCAGTCTGAGCAACACGGCAAAACCTCATCTTTATAAAAAACAAACAAACAAAAATTAGCCAAGTGCAGGTGGCACACCTGCAGTCCCAGCTACTCAGGAGGTCAAGTTGGGAGGATCACCTGAGCCCCCTGGGGATGTCGAGGCTGCAGTGAGCAATGATCAAGCCATTGCACTCCAACCTGGGCAACAGAGCCACATCCTGTCTCAAAATAAATAAATAAGTAAATAAAAAGTCTAAAGGAACCAGTTGTTTTAAAAATCTTAGTTAATGGTCAAAGTACGCCTTAGGCCTGCAAAATGCAATGTCAATAATTAAAAATAGACTTACTTTCAGTTTTATGCAAAATTAAAATTCTACATTACCATCTTCTGATTATGATTTGTGTAAGTTCACTCTGATGAGTTTATGTAGTCTAGTGTACAGGAGAATTAGGTCCAACATTTACCACTGAGAATAGCACGAACTGGCATAAACTCCAGTCTTACTAACCCATCTCATGTGCTATTATCACTCAGTATAAATGACTGTAGAAAAATTTTAGAAGATACCATAATATCCATACATTTACAGAAGCAGTAATTATAGTCTCTCATTAATGTCACATTCTATCCTTATGCTCTGCTCACATCCTTACCCACAGTATGTTAGAACATACCTTTCAGCAATACTTATACACTGTTAGTGGGAGTCTAAATTACTGTAACCATTGTGGAAGACAGTGTAGTGATTCCTCAAAGACCTAAAGACAGAAATACCATTTGACCCAGCAATTTCAGTACTGTGTATATACCCAAAGAAATATAAATCATTCTATTATACAGACAGATGCACCTGTACATTCGTTGCAGTACTATTCACAATGGCAAAGACATGAAATCGACCTAAATGTTCATCAGTGATAGAAGAATGGATAAAGAAAATGTGGTATATATACTCCATCGAATACTATGCAACCATGAAAAAGAACAAGATCACGTCCTTTGCAGGGACATGGATGGAGCTGGAGGCCATTATCTTTAGCATACTAATGCAGGAACAGAAAACCAAATACCCTGTGTTCTCATTTATAAGTGGGAGCTAAATGATGAGAACACATGCACACACAGAGGGGAACAACACACACCAGGGCCTTTCAGAGGGTGAATGGTAGGAGAAGGGAGAGGATCGGGAAAAACAACTGATAGGTACTAGGCTTAATACCTGGGTGATGAAATAATCTGTACAACAAACCCCCATGACATAAGTTTACCTATGTAACAAACCTGCACTTAAAAGTTAAAAGTTAACAGACAAACAAACAAACATATCTTTGAAAGTATCACAGGGATTCCCTGCTAAAGAATTCTTTTATGGGCTGGGCATGGTGGCTCACTCCTGTAATCCTAGCACTTTGGGAGGCCGAGGTGGGTGGATCATTTGAAGTCAGGAGTTCGAGACCAGCCTGGCCAACATGGAAACCCCATCTCTACTAAAAGTACAAAAATTAGCTGAGCATGGTAGTGCATGCCTGGGAAAGAATCTGTGCAAACAAACCCCTAATGACACAAGTTAACCTATGTAACAAACCTGCGCTTGTGCCCCTGAACTTAAAATAAAAGTTAAAACAAACAACAAACAAACAAACGTATCTTTGAAAGCATCACAGGGATTCCCTACTAAAGAATTCTTTTATGGGCCAGGCATGGTGGCTCACTCCTGTAACCCTAGCACTTTGGGAGCCTGAGGTAGGCAGATCACTTGAGGTCAGGAGTTCAAGACCAGCCTGACCAACATGGCGAAAACCCATCTCTATTAAAAATACAAAAATTAGCTGGGCGTGGTGGTGCGCGACTATAATCCCAGCTACTCAGGAGGCTGAGGCAGGAGAATCACTTGAACCAGGGAGGCGGAGGTTGCAGTGAGCCAAGATTGCCCTACTGCACTCCAGCCTAGGTGACACAGCAAAACTCCATATCAAAAAAAAAAATTCTTTTACTTACCATCCTTTAATTTTTCTGTAAATATAATGTTTCTTGTGCAGGAGAACTTTTACAGGAACCCAGATCAGTAGAGTCACTAACGCAACATAGGCAACAGAACAGGAGACGATCAGCCAGTAGGGTGTGTTGTCAGATCTAGCCGTTGCTCCCTGGTAGGCGGTGGCAAACTGTTCCATGATCACGAGTGTGGGGATGGAGAAAGCGGCAAACTCTAGGAGCTCAAAAACCATGAACTTAATGAGCCTTCCAGAAGCCATCCTGAGGAAAGGCAAGCTGCCAAGGACCTGGGACTCCCTCTTTGACTGTGGGCAGCATACGGACCCACAGATACTGAACTGGGATCAAGTTCCTTGTCCTCGGATCGCTAACCAGTGACTTTTTATTCTTTTATTGACCCTCACATGGTTCAACGATCTCCTAACTTAACAACCATGGTCTCTTAAAGGAACAGGGCCACTGTGGAAGTGATCACTCAACATATTTGCACATCCATTATTAGAAGTCAAATGAACTTTAGAGCATGCCTCGGAGCATGGGTAAAAGCAGGGTTTTAAAAAGGTGTTTATTGCTAATATTAGCACAAAACCATTTGTGTAATAGTCAACTCTTGTTAAGTAAAACTGCTGGAATAATATAATTTTAGAGTTAAAGGGGAATAGATAGAATCCAACTCTCTATTTTCACATAAAAGCACATTCAGGCAAAGGGAGATACTCAAACCTAAGTCTTCATCTTGGAAAACCACTCCTCCCTTTCAAGTGCTTGAAAAGGGAGTTTAAATTCACTTTATCAACTTTCTAACCAGGATCCTCCCTAATACTTAAGATATTCATTCATTATTGTGCATTAGTTGCCATATAACACAAATTAATGCTATTTTTGTTTTGCTGCCCAGCAAACTGAAATGGTGACATTAGAAGCCTGTTATCAGGATTTACACACTAACAGCTATCTGTGACTGGCTTAAACGCATATCAAATATTTAAAGGATGACAATTGTCTCCATGAATATCATTCCTTCGAAAAACATACTTAAGACCGGGCACGGTGGCTCACACCTGTAATCCAAGCACTTTGGGAGGCCGAAGGGGGCAGATCACCTGAGGTCAGGAGTTCAAGACCAGCCTGGCCAACATGGTGAAATCCTGTCTCTACTAAAAAATACAAAAATTAAGGCCAGACACAGTGGCTCATGCCTGTAATCCCAACACTCTGGGAGGCTGAGGCAGGCAGATCACCTGAGGTCAGGAGTTCGAGATCAGCCTGACCAACATGGTGAAACCCCATCTGTACAAAAAAAAAAAAAAAATAGACAGGTATGGTGGTGCATACCTGTAATCTCAGCTACTTGGGAGGCTGAGGCAGGAGAATCACTTCAACCTAGGAGGCTGAGGTTGCAATGAGCCGAGATCATGCCACTGCACTCCAGTCTGGGTGACAGAGCAAGACACCTCCTCAAAAAAAAAAGAAAACCATATTTGAGCACTTACAATGAGCATTTTAGTATGTGTTAGGGTATGAAGATGAATGAATGACAGAAGTTCCTGTTCTGAAAGTGCCTGAGGTCCAATGGAGGAGATAAACTGAGGAACCACAACAAAAATAACCGAGGTCAGAAGACTGTAAACGAAATGCTACAGGGACACAGGTGAACTTCACCTTGCTTCACCTTTGGTTGTGGGGAAAGGATGGGCACATAAACATGGTCAGGATGGACAGGGGCACTGTGGTGTCAGTGACATTTCAGACACAGCCAAGGAGGCTGCAGTGGTTAGTGAGAATCTGGTGTGGCACAGCAGGAAACAGGAGGAGGCAATGTTAGAAAAATAGTTTGGGGGGCCAGGTGGGGTGGCTCATACCTGTAACCCCAGCACTTTAGGAGGCCAAGGTGGGTTGATAGCTTGAGGAGGCCAGGAGTTTGAGACCAGCCTGGGCAACATGGTAAAACATGTTCTCTACAAAAAATACAAAAAATTAGCCAGGCACAGGGTCACATGCCTATGGTCTCAGTGACTCTGGAGGTTAAGGTGGGAGGACTGCTTGAGCCTGGGAGGTTGAAGTTGCAGTGAACTGTGATCGTGCCACAGCACTCCAGCCTGAGCAACAGAGCGAGATCCTACCTCAGAACAGCAGCAACAAAACAGGTTGCTGTAAGAATGTCGTGTCCCATTAAGGATTTGTGGGGGGCGGGGGTGTAGCCAGCAGTGAAAAAGCAAAGTTTTCTGAACACAGCAGTCCTTTGGTCATCTGGAAAGGAGGCTCGATGCTGATGTGGAGAAAGGACAGAGCAGTGCTACCCTGGAGGCAGGAGGCCAACTGGGAACCAGAGAGGAGCCTGGGCTAGAGGTAAGAGCCCCCCAGCTAACACAAATGGAGCAGGAGTGATGAAGTGGGCGTCACACCAGCAGACATTGAGCCCCGTCCCTTCTGTGGCCTTCCCTGTGCCTACTGTCACACTGATGCAGACCCATATTTCTCTAGGCTTCTCTCTCTCAAGGTCCCTGGCAGAAGGGGCCCTGGGCTGCTGGAGTTCCAGGGTGCGTCAGAGGCTCCTGGTGTGGCTCTGAGGATTGACGCTTTCTGCCCTCCCACTGCCAGACAATTAGTCAGCTGGTTCTTCAAGCCATCTAGTTATTTTATTTGAACCTGGATTTTGAACCCATTGAAGTTTAGCAGAAATTCTTTCAAGCCAAAGAAGAGACTTGGAAGAACAGTGATAAAATATGAAAGGATGGGGTGGAGGCCCATCTGAGCAGCAGTTCTGTTGTCAACTACTTCTTTTTTTTTTTTTTTTTGAGGTAGAGTCTCGCTCTGTCACCCAGGCTGGAGTGCAATGGCATGATCTCAGCTCACCGCAACCTCCGCCTCCTGGGTTCAAGCGATTCTCCTGACTCAGCCTCCCAAGTAGCTGGGACTTCAGATGTGCGCCACCACGCCTGGCTAATTTTTGTATTTTTAGTAGAGATGGGGTTTTGCTCTGTTGCCCAGGCTGGTCTTGAACTCCTGACCTCAGGTGATCCATCTGTCTCGGCCTCCCAAAGTGCTGGGATTACAGGTGTGAGCCACTGCACCCAGTTGCCAACTACTTCTAATAACTTACCATTGTCATCAATGGTCAGTATCATTCCTGATGAAAATGCCTATTTAAATGATACTAGATATGAATTATATTTTAACCTCCTAACACTCCATCTTGAGTTACTAGCGCTCTGTTGAATCATAACATCTGCTATACATTTTGTGTATGAATAGGAATTATTGAGCATTTGAAGAGAGTTATTGAATAGCTTGACTCTTGAGAAAGAAGTCTCTTGACTATAATTCCATTTTGAATGCTCAATTTTTATTTCCATTTATGAGAATTTAAAACTGACACTAGCTTTCTATTTCTCACCTGTGACTTTCCTCTGGTTCATAATCTTCCTCCACCTTTATTTTTTAATTTTTTGAGACAGAGTCTTGCTCTGTCGCCCAGGCTGGAGTGCAGTGGTACGATCTCAGCTCACTGCAACCTCTGTCTCCTGGGTTCAAGTGATTCTCCTGCCTCAGTCTCCCTAATAGCTGGGACTTCAAGCACCCACCACCACACCTGGCTAATTTTTGTATTTTTAGTAGAGACGAGGTTTCCCCCTATTAGCCAGGCTGGTCTCAAACTCCTGGCCTCAAGTGATCCCCAAAGTGCTGGGATTACAGGCGTGAGCCACTGCTTCCGGTCACCTTTACCTTTAAAGATGACCCCAAGAGTGTTAGCATTCATGTGACGTGACCTGTGACCAGTGTTTTCTACCTCCTGGAATGCTCTGGTTACTGGCTGTGGTTTCTTTAGGAGAAAGGCTGTGATTCTCGCTTTCTGCCCGCCACGAGCCCAACTCCATGTAAAGAAACAGTTGAGTGTGTCCACATTGTCCTTTGAACACCTCCTGCGTGCAGATCCTGGCCGTCCCTGTTAACTCACACTCTGCTTAGGAATTTAACACAAGTGCCCCACAAAGACCCGAGGACGTTGTTGGAGTAAATACACTGGGCAAGTTAGGGCTGGGAAGGGTGACCTACCCACAGTCCATCTCCCTCATCTCCCTTTTCCAGCCACATCTTCTTGAATGAATGGGTCCTGGGCCATAGAGTGTCCAGCCATCTAAGTGTAGCCTGGCACAAACCAGGTCAATTGGATTCTCACTCTTCGGAATTTGAACTCAGAAACATGGGGAGAATTTGTTAAGTGGAGCAAAAGAAGGTCATGAGTTTGAGTCAGAATTAGAGCAAGCCAAACTCTACGGGCTGGAACCTCCACTCCTGGCATGTTGTCAATTCTATCTGATGAATGAACAAATAGAAGCCAGGCGGTGAGGGAATAGAAGAGTGAGTTGAGCAAGGAACCTGGGAGTGAGAAGGCTAGGACAGATCAACAGGGAGAAGCAATCGCACCAAGAAAGACCAGTCTTTACAGGGCCCTGAGTTGTTGAACCTTCCAGCTCACATGTGTCCTTACAAAAGGTGGTCTTTGTTCTTTGCAAGAGAAAGGGCTTGAGAATAAGACAAAGGAGTGTGTTTATGAGCAGAGGCCAAATACCATTCAGAAACCCCATGGAAAATCACCAGAAAATACAGGAGAAAGGATGGAGAAAACTCAGAATTAATCAGAGAAGGCTTCTCAGAGGAGGTAAGCTTTGTATCGCTCCTTCTGTTGACTCAAAGAGGTAGCTATATACCGCTACAGTAATTTTCTCTGTATAGTGTAATAAAATTTCCTTTGAAAAATTGTTCTGGCTAGGTGCAGTGACTCACACCTACAATCCTAGCATTATGGGAGGCCAAGGTGAGAGGATTGCTTGAGGCCAGGAGTTTGAGACAAGCTTGGGCAACATGGCAAAACCCCGTCTCTACAAAAAAAAAAAAAATTAAAAATTTAGCCAGGCATTGTGACATGCACCTGTAGTCCCAGCTATTCGGGTGGGAGGATTGCTTGAGCCCAGGGGTTCAAGGCTGCAGTGCATTGATTGCACCTGTGAACAGCAAATACATTCTAGCCTGCGGTAACAGAGCAAAACCCTGTCTCTAAAAATAATAATGATTTTTTTCAAGGAAAAGTAGTTCTAAGAATGTTTACGATGTAGTAAGACAGGGAAGAGGATAGGCGAGAGAAGCAAGTCGTAGATGCTATGTCTAACAACATGAATGGTACAATCTTTTTGCTTTCAAATATTGTAGTTGTAGGTTTCTACGTAAATTTTAAAATCCAGGAAGATACTTGTCAAACTGTTCATAGCGCTGTCCCTGGAGAATGGGTGAAGTGGGGTGGAGGGAGTTTAATAACAATTTTGTGCTTTTCTTTTTTTTTAATCTTTCCTCCACCAGTTTGCTTTCCCTTACTTTACAGAAGCCAAATAATCTGGCGTGTACCCGGGAGGCGGAGCTTGCTGTGAGCCGAGATCGCGCAATTTCCCCCCAGGGCGGGCAACAGGGAGAGTCTTTGTCTAAAAAAAAAAAAAAAAAGAAGCCAAATAATCAAACTGCCCTTCAATTATTCTTTTAATGGTAGTACTTAAGAGCAGTGAAACAGTTGAGAGGCAAGCAGAAGACAGCAGACAGGCTTGAACCACTGTTTTCTGGCTGGGCCTTTGGGTAGAATTGGATTGTCCTCTCCTGCTTTCATAGGAAAAGCCTGAAAAGGGAAGCTTCATCCTTCCACAGACACTTGTTTTCTCTTCTGCTCCTCTGTGCAACCTTTCCTAACGCTCCTTTTCCAAGCAGAATTAAGTCTTCCCTCCTTTCTCAAAACACCTCTTTTTTTGAGACAGAGTCTTGCTCTGTCACCCAGGCTGGAGTGGAATGGTGCAATCTCGGCTCACTGCAACCTTTGCCTCCCAGGTTCAAGCGATTCTCCTGCCTCAGCCTCCTAAGTAGCTAGGATTATAGACATCCATCACTATGCCCAGCTAATTTTTATACTTTAGTAGAGATGGGGTTTTGCCATGTTGGCTAGGTTGGTCTTGAACTCCTGACCTCAAGTGATCCACCCGCCTTGGCCTCCCAAAGTGCTGGGATTACAGGCGTGAGTCACTGTGCCCAGCCTCAAAACATCTTTCAGATGCTTGTAGGGTAGGACAAATGATAAAATGTTCTTGTATCATTCACTTACACACTGGGTCCCCTACAAAACCCTGAGCTCCTGGAAGGCAGAGAGCATCTGCTTTTCATCTGTGTATCCTCATTTCTCAGCACAGTGGCAAGCGCAGAACAGTCCATTAATATGTATTCCTGGAAAAAAGGAAAGCACAAATGAAGTATAAGAGAAGTGAAGGCGGCCAGGCACAGTGGCTCATGCCTGTAATCCCAGCACTTTGGGAGGCTGATGTGGGCAGATCACTTGAGCCCAGGAGTTTGAGACCAACCTGGGCAACATGGCAAAACCCTATCTCTATGAAAAATACAAAAATTATCTGGGCATAGAGGTGCACACCTGTATTCCCAGCTACTCACGAGGCTGAAGAGGAAGGATCGCTTGAAACTAGGAGGTTGAGCTATGACTGTGCCACTGCACTCCAAACCTGGGCAACAGAGTGAGACCCTGTCCTCCTCCCAACTCAAAAAGAGAGAGAGAAGTGATGCGTTATGAATAAAAATTAGAAAAAAAAATTTAAAGAAACAAGAATACGGCAGAGAAAAAAAAAAGAGAGAGAGAGAGAAGTAGGCAGCAGAAGGAATGTGCAGGGATTTGATCATGGCTAACTCTTTTTTTATGCCAAGGGAGAGTCAGCTGTCTCCCACACTGACATTTCAGAAGGAGAAATCATGTTCTATGAGTCTCAATTCAATCTACTCACTCAGTCTACAGGCTTCAATTTCCTCTCTCGCTCCTCCTTACCCATGCAATGCTTGGCTCCAAATAAAGCTACCAGATCTCCTTCTCCATAGCCTGACTCCTTGGGGTCTCAAGGTAAAAGAGAAAAGACAAAGTCCCTGTGGATTGCAGAACTGATTAATCTCGTGATGCCTGTTGAAAAAGACTATGACCCTTTCCAAGCCTTCACCATAGCTTCATAGATGTGAATGCTACAATATTTCCCCAGCCTTCTCCGATCTGTGGGCCCTCAGAAAATGCACACGCCCTAATGGGTTTGCACCATTAATGAAGGAGACTGGAGAGGACTGTCTGGTATTTGTCTGACCCTAGGCATAGCCTTCAATTATTTCAGAGTCTTCAGCCCTTTTGAGGTGTCATTTGCCTGAATTTTACAGAAAGGATCAGGAGGCAGTGAATGTTCCTTCATGAGGGATAGAGCAACTAGTGAGCTTGGCAAAGAAAAAGAAAGCTATTATGCCAACACTAAGCCACCAGGAGGAAATAATCCCAGACCCCTGACTTGCAGACAGAGACAACGGGAGATGAAAGAGGGTTTAAGATCACCTACCTACCCTTCAGCTGGGACCTGTTTACTCCAGTCCTGATTCCTGCCCTTCTCAGTCCTCTGATGAGTGTGCCATGCAGTTGCACTGTGGTAACTGGAAAGACATGGAAGGGGACATTTTCAAACCACCCAGATTCTTTACTTGGATTAACCCAGTACTGATTCGAGGAACTCTGCGCCTTAGTTTTCTCTTTAATGCTGGGTTTAACAACTTCCTGGTAGGAAACAGATATGGGTTTCTGAAGCTGGATCCGTGGTGAAAAGACTAAGTCTTGTGGTTAGAGTTCACTTCCATGTACGAGTGTTGATGCAGTGTTTTTTATTTTAGTAAGCAGAAGATATCATTCTGTTCAGGGGAACACCTGTTCTCCACACTTCCAACTGTCACTTCCTTCCTGCAGGCAGGAAGTCAAAACTCGCGTCTCTAAAATTGTTAGGAAGATCATTTGTAATCTCAAGGCTTGCTCATTGTTTTTGGCATAGGGTCTGTGAAACACAATGTACAAACTGCCAGGAATGTTCTGGCATATCCGTGGTTTGTTTCCTGTGATCTTATGATGTGCAAAAAGACAGGAGCTAGTGGCAGTGAAACTGCTCTTGGGATGGAGCTGAATGTACATAGAGCCTAGGGAAGAAGTGAAAGTAGGTTCCGGGGCCTGGTTTACCGTTTATTTAAAATTTCCATAGAGTTGCTGATCACCGTACGCAGGCGTGACCAAATAAATAATTTGAAGTGAATTTAGTAAGACGATGTTACTATCTGATATAAGCCCCCTTGACCAATTTTATGCTATCATAGTCCAGATTATGCTAAATATATACTATAGGAAAAAGTATTATTTCATCTGTTTGGCTATCAAATAAGCAACTTTGTAAAAGCAAAGATGACAGCGTATTCACTTTTGTAGCCCTTTTATAACTGGTGACTTTTTTTATTTTTTGAGACGGAGTTTTGCTCTGTCGCCCAGGCTGGAGTGCCAAAAAGCTCCGCCTCCCGGGTTCACGCCATTCTCCTGCCTCAGCCTCCCGAGTAGCTGGGACTACAGGCGCCCACCACCAAGTCTGGCTAATTTTTTGCATTTTTAGTAGAGACAGGGTTTCACCATGTTAGCCAGGATGGTCTTGATCTCCTGACCTCGTGATCTGCCCACCTCAGCCTCCCAAAGTGCTGGGATTACAGGCATGAGCCACCGCACCCGGCTGACTCTGTTCTTGAAATTAACAAAATGTATAGGAAATCCTTAAAAAAAAATTATGCTCCCTTAAAATGTCATTCCACTAAAATTTCCCAGATCCTAAAAGAGAAAGAAAGTGAATTAAAATTTCCCACTCCACTATGTAGTCATCACACACATTGTGGTGTGGTAATGTGTAAATGAGCTAGAAATTTTTTAAAAACTGTATTAAAGGAAAAAAGGAAGTCACTTCACTGTTTGCAACAATTCTCAAATTTTATTTTTCAAGGGACTAAAACACGTTAGCTTTTGGTATTCCAGAGTAACAAATTTAAGCAGAAAAAATGTAGGTACAGGCCTAATCAATTAGCATAAATTCATCCCAAAGTTCACAAGGATGCTTTAACCTAAATTTCCCACATCTTCACTGTTGAGGACTTGATACATTTATGACTCTCCAATTCTTCCTTACGTAAGTTAAAATATCTTGAAATAACTATTAGTAGTCCTGCCCACCATATATTCACAAAATAACAAAAATGATAATTGTGCAGTTAATGTGGTCACTGTAGATAAAAGTTAAAATAAACTTTCTAGCCGGGCGCAGTGGCTCATGCCTGTAATTCCAGCATTTTGGGAGGCCAAGGAGGGCAGATCACCTGAGGGCGGGAGCAGTGAGCCAAGATGGCGCCATTGCACTCCAGCCTGGGCAACAAGAGCAAAAATCTATCTCAAGAAAATTCCAAGTGATTTGCCTGTATGCAGTGCTTCCTAACTCCACTGGGTGGTGCAGGTTTGGTTTTGTTCTGTTTTTATCACAATTTTTGAGTTGATATCTATATACACATAAATATTTTTTTTTTGAGACACAGTTTTACTCTGTTGTCCAGGCTGGAGTGCAGTGACACAATCTCGGCTGACTGCAACCTCTGCCTCCTGGGTTCAAGCGATTCTCCTGCCTCAACCTCCCGAATAGCCGGGCGCCACCATGCCCGACTAATTTTGTATTTTTAGTAGAGATAGAGTTTCACCATGTTGGCCAGGCTGGTCTCGAACTCCTGACCTCAAGTGATCTGCCTGCCTCGGCTTCCCAAAGTGTTGGGATTACAGGTGTGAGCCAATGTCCCGGGCCTTGAGTTGATATTTTAGAAGATATTATAGGTTTGGAATCTTCCAACCTAAATGATTCCTTTTCAAAATTCAGGCTATTAAGTTGTGAGTCTTGTGGAAGATAATACCTCATGTTGAACTATGTAAATTTGGTTCATTTAGTTAGATATTCAGTGAGGTAAGTCAGAGCTCATCTCAAAAGCCACTTAGATCAAAGCCCGAGGCTTCACCATAATTTTCCATGTCCTCCACAATCTCTCCCCACCACCTTTCTCTCTGACCAAATTTCCTCTCTCATTGTCCTCCTCAATATTCTTCAAACACACGAAGCAGAAAGGCTTCTGTTTGACTTTGCCCTGTTGTTCTCTTGGCCTGGAGAACTCCCCAGAGATATCCAAAAAAGTCAACCACCTCCGGTTCTTCAAGTCTTTTCTTAAGTGACATTTTCTCATGAGACAACTTATCTAAAATTTCAACACCTCCCCAGCTTCCTATCCCTCTTTCTGCCTCATTTTTATCGCTTAACATTAACTAACATAATATTTTACTTTTAGGTTAATTGCCTTGTCTCCCTCAAACAGAAATGTAAGTTTCTTGACAGCAGGAATTTTTACCAGTTTTCTTTTCCTTGAGACGGAGTTTCGTTTTTGTTGCCCAGGCTAGAGTGCAATGGCACAGTCTTGGCTCACTGTAACCTCCGCCTCCTGGGTTCAAGAAATTCTCCTGCCTCAGCCTCCCAAGTAGCTGGGATTCCACCACACCTGGCTAATTTTTTGTATTTTTAGTATGTTCACCATTTTAGCCAGGCTGGTCTCGAACTCTTGACCTCAGGTGATCCGCCTGCCTCACCCTCCCTAAGTGCTGGGACTACAGATGTGAGCCACCGTGCCTGGCCACCAGTTTCTTTTGAGACAAGGTCTGACTCTGTTGCCAGGCTGGAGTGTCGTGGTACAATCCTAGCTCACTGCAGCCTAGAAATCCTGGGCTCAAGTCATCCTCCCACCTCAGCCTCTTAAGTAACTGGGACTGAGGTGGTGCATATCACCACCTTAGCCACCTCCTGCCTAATTTTTATTTAGTAGAGATGGAGTCTCACCATATTGCCCAGGCTGGTCTCAAACTCCTGTCTTCAAGTGATCCTCCCACCTCAACCTCCCAAAATGCTAGGACTACAGGCATGAGTCTAATTTTGTTAGTTAGTTTGTTTTTAACACAGTTTAAGCACAGAGAATGTGCCAGTTGTTATTCAGGAAATTTTACCTGAACCTCCAGGTTGAGCACATGAGTTCAAGACCAGCCTGAGCAACATGGTGAGACCCCCATCTCCACACAGTATCAAAAACTGGCCACACGTGGTGGTACACGCCTGTAGTCCCAACTACTCAGGAGGCTGAGGTGGAAGGATTAATTGAGCCCAGTAGGTCAAGGTTGCAGTAAGCTATGATCATGCCACTGTATTCCAGCCTGGGCAATAGCGTGAGATCCTGTCTCAAAAAAAAAAAATTACAATAAACTTCATTTAAAAATTGAGCAGATGTTTATTGCAATTCATGAATCAGGACAGCATCTCATTCGATAAAATAGGATAAGAACCTTGATGAGTAGAGCAGAAGATACTGGCTGAATAGGCAGAAAAGGGCTGAAGAAAGCAGAAATAAGAAATGAAGAGCAGATTGGTCTTTTAAAAGTTACTTTATAAGTTTAGATCCGAGGGGGCTTCTTAGCATGTTGGCTCAGGTACGCTGGGCCCCTTCTGATTGGCTGCTATAAATCTCCAGGTGTTTGGAAAACTTCTCAAAGTTCAATTTGATGACATGGCACTTTGAACTTTCAACCGGTGACACATTTGGGTTTAGTCTGATCTGCTGGGAGCCTAGATCAAAATAATGGCCTCCCATAAACTTCATTTAACACTAGTCTAGCTGGGTTCTTTCAAAGGTCCTAATCGAGATACACTAAATTCGCTACAAAACACTGAGATAACGGCAGAATAGATCTAATTACCCAGCTGCAAGCAATGTTGGTCCCTATTTCTTCTTATCATACTTAAGATGCTAACCTTGTGCTGTAGTTTCAAATGCATATTTCTCTTATTCATTTTACTTCCTTAAAGGTGGTGACAGTATCTTGTGTTGGGGGAGCCCCAAGACCACCACCCATCTCAATAATTGTCTAGGACTCACAGGAGTCAGATACGATTGTACTCAGGGCTATGATTTTTTTACACTGAAACAACTTGAAGGAAAATCAGCAAAGGGAAATGGCACAGGGGGTGACGTGCATGGGAAACGGGGTACCAGTCTGCACAGGTCGTCTCCCAGTTGAGTCAAACAGGACATGTTGAGTTCCCACAGCAATGGGCCATGACAACACATATGAAAGGTTGCCACCAGGAAAGCTCTTCAGACACTCAGTACCCATGGTTTTTACTGGGCGCTGGGCGCCAAGGCACCTTCTGCCTGGAACCCACCAAAATTCCAGACTCCCAGAAGGAAAGCAGGTGTTCAGCATAAACCACATCATTCATGCAAATCATTTAGGCACAGTGAGCCACTCTTATCAATTCTGGGAATTGTGGGAACCCTCCCGAAATTTAAGTTCCCAGACGCCAGCCAAGCGCCAACTTCGTAAACAGGCCTTTCAAAAGATAGCAGTCCACCTGCTTGGTTAACTGTTTTCTGTCCACTCACTCAATGCTAGATCCTGCTAGTGGTTAAACATCTGCTGAATTCTATTTTCACCTTTATATCATTGCTAAAATGAAACCATGGGAATTAAATGAAATCATCATACATACCAACAATTAGTTACATTTTTAAACTGTTCACATGGATATTTTTAAAACTGTGTCTTGCCATTTCATTTGAGTATATTTTTTGTTCTTATATTATTTAAGCATGGATAAACTAATTTAATGTAAATAGTCATCATCGTAAGTACAGAAGTAAACAAAATGTAATGGTTTAAATCACCACCACAGAGGTAGTGGCCCAGGTATGACTCCTATTTTCAACATTTATGTATGATCTGACTTAAGGCACCTAAATTAATCTATATGACCCTCCTCTGTAATAACAATAATACTTTGAACTTACATTACAAGGCCAGTATCAGACTGTTGATAGATTTACTCAGGCTAGTAGTAAACCTACTAGTCTCAATAATTTAAAATACTTGAGTGACTGGGAGCTGGGTGTGGTGGTGTGCCCCTATAGGCTCAGCTACTGAAGAGGCTGAGGTGGAAGGAATATTTGAGCCTACGAGTTCAAGACCAGCCTGGGCAACATGGCAAGACCCTGTCTCTTTTAAAGAACAAAACTGTTTTGAGTGACTGGACAACTCTAATTGATGGCAGGATCCAAGCCTACTGATGCTAACAGATATTTCAGCAAGACTCTGGTGGAGTCTGAAGCAAGTCCCTATGACTCACCAGGGGGTTGTAAGAATGACTTGCGGTGCCATGACAGGGCCCAAAATGATACTCTACAAATGACACACTGTGTCCTCGGGAATAGAAGAAAGCGAAGTGAGATGTCTGCCTTGGCAGACCACCAGTGACTTTTATCATCTTTTTTTTCCCCCTGGAAGATGCCAATGACTGCAATCTATGAAATCCTGCCTAGTATGTTTCCTTAATAGACTCCACTCTGTATTGCAAAGGCCTCATATACGCTTAAAGGAAAGCACAGAGGTTCCTTTGATTTCAACTTGGAATATAATTGGTTCCTCTTCACAGCTCCTGGTTATCATTGAGACAAGAGGTTCAACTGGTAGGATGGGGCAAGGGGAAGCCTTGAAATCTAGGCTGGGGAGTTTTAAACCAAGTCTAAGATAGAGGGTTGTAAGAGAGGCTAAAGAAAAGAGTTCTAGGCCGGGTGTGGAGGCTCATGGCTGTAATCCCAGCACTTTGGGAGGCTGGTGGATCACCTGAGGTCAGGAGTTTGAGACAACCCTGGCCAACATGGCAAAGCCCCGTCTCTACTAAAAGTACAAAAAAAAAAAATTAGCCAGGCATTGTGGTGAGCACTTGTAATCCCAGCTACTCAGGAGGCTGAGGCAGAAGAATTGCTTGAACCCAGGAGCCGGAGATTGTAGTGAGCCAAGATCACGTCACTGCACTCCAGCCTGGGTAACACAGCAAGAGTCTGTCTCAAAAAAAAAAAAA
>NW_016804580.1:1966780-1972858 GCF_001698545.2 Rhinopithecus bieti | reverse complement strand
AAAAAAAAAAAAAAAAAAAAAAAAAAAAAAAAAAAAAAAGAGTTCTAAAGGGTTCCTGAAGCACCTGAAATTATACGAAAAACTCTAGGCAGGAGTATGTTTCTGGTGAAAGCGTCCATAGCTTTCTTCAGTTGTCAAAAGTGATCGTGACCTCAGAATGTCTGTGAAGCTTTAGACCAAGAAGGTGAGGACCCTTGTTGGAAAGGAGAAGGCTGCATAGTAGCAGTGTTTCTCAAACTAAGGTGACCTAAGGACTCCTGGGGGGCGGCGAGGCACTTAATTATAGCTTTCCAGTCCCATCCCAGATTGACTCAATCGGAATCTGCAGACAAAAGGCCTGGGAATCTGTATTTTACCAAGTACCCCTCTGATGTTGTTTGGAAAATAGAGGACTTGGGCATCTTTAAAATCCATGCCAGGTTAAACATTTCACAGTTCCAGGATTTTTATGGGCCTATTTCTATTGGTAAAGGCCTATAATACTCTACTTCTTGAGGGTTGCTAGGAAAATGGCCCCTCAGGGGCTCACTTCTGATGCTTTCAGAAGACATGGCTCTGAAGTTCCTTGCATCTAATTCTCTTCTCCAGAAAATTCAAATTCAACCATTTTAAAAACCTTGATATACATTATAATTCATTATGTGAACCTCTAACAGGAAAGTAAGACATAAAGGCAACAGCTACCCCTTGTCTAGCATATCGCCTTTAGCATGACCATCCTTCTAATTCTGCAGAGAAACATCAGCTCCAGCTCTTTTGGTTGCTGAGAAAACCCAGAACGGTCCACATATGAAGGAAATAAAATTGTAAACATCGGTGCGTTCCAGATGTCATGGAAGAACAGTGAGTCATAAATGAACTGTCCTGTAGTGTTACATTTTTTCCCAAATAATCTGTCCGAAGTCTAGATCATCTTCTGTTAAATGGCTAATTTGGATTTTTCAAGAGTCAATCTCAGCAGCACCACCTACTGATAATTTAAATTCAGTACTTTATGTAAATTCTTAGCAATGTACACAGCAAACAATTAACTCGAAAGAACCTAGAACATGTTTTGGGTTTTCATAAAATAATATGCATGGTAATGTAATTGTTAGAGAAAAATTTAATGTTTTTGCAGGTGGTGAGTTAAACAATGCCTGCTTCAATGGAGTATGTCTCCAGCATGCTGGCTCCCCTCCACTTCTCTCCCTGTCCTCAATATTTCCCCATCACTCTGTATTCGAGTTGGGTTTGGCCAGTGAGAGGACTGGCAGGAGGCCAGTGGGCAGCAGCAGAAGCGAGGGCGTTGATTCCCTCGTCCCTCTTTCCCATTCACTGTGCCAGTTTCAGCTGTCAGTCTGTCCCTCCCCCTAGGCCCAGCAATCGCTGTACACACTTGCCGCTCAACACTTGTTCCTTTGGGCCCAGGGCGGTGACAGTTGAGGGTGTCTGTTCCCTTGACCTTCAGTAAGTCGTTCTTTCAGAAAAGCCTGTCCCCTGAAGCTCGTGAGTGTGATTCTCCAGGGCTCTGGAGACCCAGCTTGCAAACGGTGAAGCGGAACTGGCCACCCACTCAACATTTATTAAGTGAATGTTGCAAAACTGATTGCTCTTGGTGTAATAGTAGATAATAAAGATTCCATTATTTTCCGCAAGAAGCTCAAATTTACACACATGAAGGGGATTAGCGTTGACAAAAACCATTTTTAAGGCATGTGATTCAGTATAATTACTTAAATTTCTATATGCAGTTGTATTAATCTTAGGTATTGAATAGGTAGAACTTTGGACCAATTATGTCTACAGTTTCCCGCAAGAGTCTGACATAGTTTACTACCATCAGATTAGAACCCTAAGGTTTATTTAAACGATCTTCAATAAGCAAACTAAAAACCTGGAACCAATTCTTTAACCCACACATAATGGAGACTTCTGCATTCTAATGGGGCATTCTTTCATGCAAATGCTTACCTTGGAGTCCTTCTGTGGGACACACACACACACACACACACACACACACGGAGAGAGAAAAATACAAAATTTTCCATTAGTGCAAGACCCTGGAGAACAAGGACCTGCTTTATTCTCCCCTGTGGCCTCCAGCATTCTCAGGAGGGGCCTCCCACGCAGTGGAGACTGAATCAATTGTTTGATGACAAGAAGGGAGACAACACAGCATGGCGGACACACGCACAAAGGTTGCCAAGGTTTGTACCCCAGCTATGCCACCTGCTAGCTGGATGACGCTGGGCAAATGATTAACCTCTCTGTGCCTCAGTCTCCTCACCTATGGCAGGGGTTATTAGTATCATCCTAGTTTAAAAGGGTTATTTGAAAAGCACTTAGACTGGTGCCCGCCCCATAGTAAGGACAAGAGCTTGTTGAATAAATAAAGTGATGGTATTTTTCACATCACCTGGAGCCATTGTAGCTAGAAGGGCCTTTAAGAGATATAATTTTCTCATTTTATTTTATTTTTCTTTATTTAAATATTTATTTTTGAGATAGAGTTTCGCTCTTGTCACCCAGGCTGGAGTGCAATGGCATGATCTTGGCTCACTGCAACCTCCGCCTCCCAGGTTCAAGCGATTCTCCCGCCTCAGCCTCCTGAATAGCTGGGATTACAGGCACGCATCACCATAGCTTGCTAATTTTTTTTTTTTTTTTTTTTTTTTTAGTAGAGATGGGGTTTCACAACATTGGCCAGGTTGGTCTGGTCTTGAACGCCTGACCTCAGGTGATCTCCCTGCCTCAGCCTCCCAAAGTGCTGGGATTACAGGCATGAGCCATCACGGCTGGCCAATTTTCTCATTTTAGAGATGATAAAACTGAGGCCCAGAAAAGGTGAATTCAGTAAGCCACCGCGAAAGGTGTGATCACCTCTCTCCTGGGAAGACCTGCTTGTTGATACACATATTTTATAAATCGGTGGGAGTAATTTTATCCAACCAAACAAAAATCCCAGCCCCTGACCCTAGGGAATGAAAAAACATGGGCTTCCAAGCCTATTCTGGGAAAAGTTTCGTCATAAGTGGATTAACTTCTGTTCGACAAGAAACGACTTTTTGACTTTATTATTACCATCCAACGTAACTGTCAAGACCTATGAAGGCAAGCTGCAAAGTCAGCCAGCCACAGTTCCTGGAATGCTGACAGAAGGCACAGAGGCATGGCTCCAAGACAAAGAACTACGTTACTCACAGCGTTAGCAGGAGCCGGAGTATCATTTCCTGTGCCAGTTCCTCAAGCACAGGGGAGATAAGAAGGGCAGGTGACAAGGGCAAAGGCAGTGAGCTGCAGAACAAAACAGGAGCCCTGAGCTAGATCTCTCAGCCTTTCATCATGGTCAGCCTGCCTGCGCTTTGCTCTAAAGAGACACCAACTCCATCTTCCAAGGGTGTAAACAAACCTGCCCTTTGCTCCAGAAGGAGACGCTGTCTGTATCTCCCAAGGCTGTGTGCTATACAAATAACCTGGAAAAGATGGCCTAGAAAAATCACTGTCATCGTCTCTGCTTGCAAGATGTGCAAGAACTATGGAGGATTATCTCCCAACAATTTCTACCTTTCATTTCTACACCATTAAGCTTTTGGCAAATGTTTCCATGCATACGCCAATCCGTCAGCCACTGTGATTAATCCATCTGACAGACGTTGGGGCCCAATCTGTTCCATGGCACATTTAATTAAAACTACCACCAACACACTGCAAGCAGTAGGATAAGGCCAACTACAACCATGCCCCAATGGCCTGGACCCAGCCACTTAACTCTCACAAACAATGAGTTTACCTTCAAAAATCAGCTAGACCTGAACTTCCTCTCCCTGAAGCAGACCAACGTAGGATGCAAGTAATCATCACTAAGGACAGTCAGCTAATCAGCACCAAAGCCACATCGGTCAGCACCTGAGAAACAGCTTGTTCATGGGATACTTAACTGACACCAACTAAGATTCACTCTCATCGGCAGATTTCCCTTTGGCTAGATTACTTCCTTTTTCCTCCCAACATTTTTTTTGTTTTGTTTTGCGATGGAGTCTCACTCTGTCGCTCATGCTAGAGTACAGTGGTGTGATCTTGGCTCACTGCAACTTCCACCTCCCGAGTTCAAGAGATTCTCCTGCCTTACCCTCCCGAGTAGCTGGGATTACAGGTGTGCACCACTGTGCCTGGCTAATTTTTGTATTTTTAGTAGAGATAGGGTTTCGCCATATTGGCCAAGCTGGTCTTGAACTCCTGGCCTCAGGTGATCCTCCCACTTTGACCTGCCAAAGTGCTGGGATTCCAGGCGTGAGCCACTGCGCCCAGCCTTCCTCCCAACTATTTCAAGTTCGGGAGTACATATGCAGTTCTGTTACCTGGGTAAATTGTGTCAGGGGTTTGGTGTACATTATTTCATCACCTGGGTGGTGAGCACAGTATCCAATGGATAGTTTTTCGGTCCTCACCCTCCTCCCATCCTGCACCGTCCTCTTGCTGGATTACTATAGTTCTCCATGTGCCCCAACCCTTCTGGGCCACATGTTTTCTCTTGCTGCATAACAAATTACTATACATTTAATGGCTTAAAACCACCTACACTGATTATCTCACAGTTTCTGCTGGCCAGGAATCTGGACAGGGCTTAGCTGAGTCCTCTTCAAGGCTGTGATCAGAGTGTTGGCCAGGGCTGAGTTCTCCTCTGGAGGCTCGTCTTGGGAAGGGTCTGCTTCCAAGCTCAGCCTGCCAGCAAAACCATGACGTAATAATGTCAGCAAGGAGTGATGGCCCATCACATTTGCCAGTCTATTGGTTTTCAGCAAGTCACATGTCTTGCCCATACTCGAAGAAAGGGAATTAAATAAAGGTCTGAACATCACAAGGAAGGGCTCATGGGGACCCACTCCAGAGTCTGTCTGCCAAAGACACATTCTTTAGGCTCATGGCCAGGTCCTAGAAGCCACAGTCCAGCACTGTCCAAGAGAAACAGAATGTGAACCATGTGTGTAATGTTAAATTTTCTAGCAGCCATATTAAAAAAAGTGAAAAGTGCATACACTACAATACTATTTTATGGATGCAATGGTTACCGTGAAATACAGTCCCACCAAAACAGCTTACAAAATAGCTTACACTGCTGGTTTTTAAATTTAAATTAATTCAAATGAAATCAGATTTAAAATTCAGTCCCTCAATTGCACCAGCCCATTCCAAGTGCTCAACAGTCCAAATGAACAGTGAGGTCTTAGATCCACCCTCTCTTTAAAGCAGGAAACAATGCTTCAAATATCCCCTGGGTCAGGCAAAAGTGAAGTGGCGGCAAGATGCTCTCCTTGACCTCTAAAACCTCTTCTCAGGCTTCGATCTTGGCCACTGTCCTTATCAGGCCTGCACAGCCTGGTTTTAGCAAGAATCCTATTAAGTCAGTTTAGAGAGAAGTCCTCCTGCCCTTGAGATCTGATCCAAGCCCTCGTCCTCCACCCTGGCTAGCTGATCACCCTGGCCTGCTCTTAGCAAGAATCCTCTCTATTCCCGAGGTCTCTTCTTAGTGATTTTCCACCTATGGACTACTGCCCACCACCCTTGGTTGTAAGTCCCCATCTGTCTTTACTGTATTCCACTGAGCCCAGTTCTGGACGCAAGTCTCTTTTCCCTATTGCAATAGTTTCTGTGTAAAATCTCTCAGGCCGGGTGTGGTGGCCCACGCCTGTAATCCCAACACTTTGGGAGGCTGAGGCAGGCGGATCACCTGAGGTCAGAAGTTCGAGGCCAGCCTGACGAACATGGAGAAACTCCGTCTCTTACTAAATATACAAAAAAATTAGCTGGACATGGTGGTATGTGCCTGTAATCCCAGCCACTCAGGAGGCTGAAGCAGGAAAATCGCTTGAACCCGGGAGGCGGAGGTTGCAGTGAGCCGAGGTGGTGCCATTGCACTCCAGCCTGGGTAACAAGAGTGAAACTCCATCTCTAATAATAATAATAAATGTCTCTTTACCGCTTTGACAAGAGTCCATCTCTGATTCTCCCCAACAGTTGGGAGGGCTCAGTAGCAAGCTGGAGACAGCATGGATAGTTGTGGGAATGCAGGCTTCATGTTTTTGGATCTGGGATTTT
>NW_016804580.1:1915893-1966381 GCF_001698545.2 Rhinopithecus bieti | reverse complement strand
GATCTGGGATTTTCAAGGAGCCCAAAGTCTATTTTTGGTGGGAAATCACCTAGACATAAAATACCATCTATTGAAAAAACATTTTTTAACGCTGCAGGCCAAATAAAACATGTCAGACTGATCTGGCTGAGCCAGCAGTGCTTAACCCCAGTTTTAACGTACCCATCTCCTACTGTGGTTCCTTCTCTACTATTTTGTCAATTTGAATCACACAGGGTAATCTTATTTCCTGAAAGTTTTGGGAAGCTATAGCACTGCAGTCTTTAAGAAATGACCACACACATGGAGAATCCCCCAAGACCAAGGCCCCTCCTGGGCAATGGGAGTTCCTCTTCCCCAGTCTGTCCCATGCCATCCCACCTACCCTTGCTTCCCATTTCACTCGAGGGACGGTTGGACAGCGAAGCAGGAAAGCGAAGATCTCTTTTCTCATCAGGCTCTTTTCCAATTCATAAATGTCCAGAAGAAAACAGAATATATTTTCCTGATTAGTTATACTTATTCTTTTGTATATTTGCATTTTCCCCAGTTAAGAATGACAAGCAAGACAGGGCAAAGGTTTACCTAGTTTACCTTGGTGCTTCCTACAGCAGAATTAAGATATAACATGCCATAAAATTGCTGGAATCATAAGGAAATGAAAATCATAACGAAATGAGCATTGACTTTGAAACCCTGAGAGAGCATTCAATGAAGATTGTCTAATGAGGCGTTTAGGGGCAAAGAAAATGACCACCTTCCTTTCTCCTGTCCCCCTCCTCACCAAGGGCCCTGCTCCAATAACTGGTTGCTCAACTGCCTCTAAGGATGGGTGTAGGGCTTTGGATTCCTCGGGTGGATATACAAGGTGTAGCTGCTCAGAAAAAAATAACACATTTAAGGATTATCATGATAAACAGGTATCAAATTAGCCTACCTATGGCCTCTATCTGTTTCAGTTCGGCCTTCAATCCACTGGAAAAACCACAGCAAGTTGCTTCCGAGAGAGAAAAGGAGGGGCTGCGAAATTGTCTTTAGTCTTTCCATGGATCAGGTAAAGTTGTCAAAGAGGAAAGAAGGCAGGTAGATTTATCTCTGGGACTCCCAAAAAGGACGACAGCACACTGGCCTATAGCGGGTATTCTGAGGGTAGCGACGAGAAGCCCCATCGCTTCTGGGAAGGTGGAGGAGCCTCAGAACCTACGGATGGCCACTAGGAGATGCGCCCCTGGCAATCGTCCTTGGACTTGGTGCACCTTCCCATAAAGCACTCACGGGATATGAGTCAGACACACCAGTAACGCCACACTACATTCTGGTTATATCATAGGTTAATTGGGGTTTAGACCCCAGCCTGGCATCCCACTCACCAAATTCAGCATTGTTCTAAAATGTTTCCTAGAACTTACTATGTTACAAATGAGCTTGTGGAACATGTAAATGAGGGAGGACTTGTGCAAAAGACCTTATAACATATGGTGTAACAATTAAATTTTAACACGAGTGGACTCATTGCTATGTTTCCCTACTGTTCATTTTCCAGTAAGTTTACATGTTGATATCAAAATGAATTTATAAAAAGACCTGGGTTCAAGTTTTCTGATTTCTAAAGGTACTTAAATATTTAAATAAATGCCTGCCATATTTAGTGCTGTGAAATGTAAAACCTAAGAAGGCAGTTAGTGTATCTTGAAAATAGTGTAAACACTTAAGCAAATAAAGACCAAACCATCAACAGTTAATAAACAAAAATAAATTAAGGACACAAAGGCTGTGACCACTTATCTCAAAGAGTGATGTTTATCCTTTTCTTTTCTTTCCTTGTTTTTTGGGAGAGGCAGGATTGTAGGGTACATACTTTCTCACAAGTTTGATGTATTTTGTGTTTTCTTACTGGGTTTATAGGGCATTTAATTTCCCATGGATTTTAAGCATTTTAAGCAGAACATATAAAAATAACTATTTGAATCTAAATGTGTTTACACGTTCATTTGGGATCATTTCTGATCTGGTAAGGAGGAAGAAGGAGTTTGTTTTTTTTTTTGAGTCAGAGTCTCGCTCTGTCGCCCAGGCTGGAGTGCAGTGGTCGGATCTCGGCTCACTGCAAATTCTGCCTCCCGGGTTCCTGCCATTCTCCTGCCTCAGCCTCCGGAGTAGCTGGGACTACAGGGGCCCGCCACCTCGCCCAGCTAGTTTTTTGTATTTTTTAGTAGAGACGGGGTTTCACTGTGTTAGCCAAGATGGTCTCGATCTCCTGACCTCGTGATCCGCCCGTCTCGGCCTCCCAAAGTGCTGGGATTACAGGCTTGAGCCACCGTGCCCGGCCAAGAAGGAGTTTTGTATCTTAGATGTTGTCCACAATTCTTACTCATTTAGAAGTAGAAAGAGTATATTTCTAGGTAGACATAAATGGTAAATAGCCACCTATTCTCACCATGAAATGTCTTTTAAAGTCAATATTGATATCACATTTGTTTGGAAAACACAAACTTGTTCCGGGAAATTACTAAACCAAGGAATAATAAGAGCAGAACACAAATTTCACAATTTGCTTATGCATGGTTTCATCCAGGAGCAACGCTAGGTGAAATGTGGAAAACCACACCTAGCATCACAACACAGAGAACACAAGTGGGCAGCCTGCATTCACTGCAAGTGCTGAGTCACACTTAACTGGGATTAGAACTAACCCTCTGATTCCACTTGACTCTCCTTCCACAGCTTCACCTTAACTCACGAGCTGCAACCCTTCCTATACCCACTTTTACAGGCACACTTCAGGTCTTTTCCAAGGTAAAGCGCCACATTTATTAACCATTTAACATGTGTCAAACTGTGCTGCTCTTAGTAGGGTCCTATCTTTATTGTCGGGTATGTCACTGCTGAAGTTTTTGGATGTTGAGCCTCTAACCCAGTTTTCCCCATACATCCTAAGGCCTCTTTATTGTGCAATTTTGCAGAGCATTCTGATTTTCTGAAGGCAAGTGTGCATTAACAACAGGATTCACTGCATTCTATTATGAGCATCATTTCATCAAAATTATAGCAATTAAAGTCCAATATCCAAGAGGTATCTGCTAGAAACCACCCCCAATGTTCAGAGTTCTCTTGATTTTAAGCATTCTGTATAGCATTTTACATTTCTCAAATGACAGCTCTTGGAATAAACATCTAGAAACAAATGAGTTATAAACGGCATTTGATTAATAAGCCATGAATTCATATTTAGAAATGTCATTTTCAAAAGTCATTAAACAGTAATTTAGATAATGCTACCCAATTTTAATTTAGTGATGTTTACCGCTTGGTCAAAAATGACCACTAGCACTTCAAAGTTTTAATCTCAAAATATTGACTTGTGACAAAACTACTAAGACATATTACCTACACACCGCTCCTTCAGCTTTTAACACCATGGCCTTCGTTTAAACTTTGAAAAATATCCTGAGACCATTTTAAATCACTACGTACATAAAACATTCAGCATAAACCAGGCACTTATTCAATTTTAAATTTTCCCCACTGCAAGCATAAACAAAATCATGTTTCAACAAATATGCTCTGACAAATAAAAATCTGGAGGCTTTTTTTGCCTTTCAAATATACAAAGCAGCACAGTTAAATATCTACAAATGTTGGTGAAAAGTTAAAATAAAAATGGAATTTGCTTCCATCGTGCTAAAGACCTTAAGAAAATTATTCTTTTTCAAATACAAGAGAGGCAAGAAGAAAAGTAGAAATACTCTACCACTTAGCTTAATGAAGGAAGCAAAAGCACAGGAATTTAACTCGTAGTCTAATGTAATTCTATTCTAACTACTAGGTCTTTCCACATCGAATGCTTATTTAACTTAACCTGAAAAGAATCCATTTGACTGTCTGTCTCCACATCCCATGTAAATTAATATTCAGCAACCACCTGAATGAAATGAGACTGTTCTGATGTTTTGATATTAAAATACTTCACTAAAATTAAAATCTATTAGAATCTAAGTGGCTTTTTTTAAAAGAAAGAAAAGGCATTAGTTGTATAAACACAGAATTAGTATTTACTCTGAGAATTCTTTTTTACTTGTTTTTTGGTAGAGCCCAACCAATATTCCTTTCTGTGACCATCCTTATAAAACATGAGCAAAAGACAGCAAAAAAGATTTTAAAATGTACCTGTTTACAAAGGGAGACAACACAATCTGATAAACAACTGGAAAAGTTTGTCTTTCCCCCTCAACAAGTATAAAAGCCTTATCCAGTTTACTTAGTACTTGAAGTAAGCCCCAACTTCTTCATCAGATTTCATTAAATAATATAAACTTTTAGGAAAGCTTTTAGATGCCAGCATGGTATCTAATCTTATAAAGTGCAAATACTGAAAACAAGTATTTTTTATTCTTGGAATTGTTTTATGAAACTATATAAAACAATAGATAAATGTAACTGACAACACCAGAAAAAAGCCGATTTTAAAAACAAATCAACTTTCCTTGAATTTAATGTCTACTTTAATACTTATTTATATTAATAACTTGTAACTAAGCAGTATATAATGGCATTTTTCTAAGCCAAATATTTGTGATGAAAAACAAAAAAAATCACTGATTTTGCACCTTACTTGGTAGACAATTTTAGCCAGCACAAAAGATGGAAACTACTAGTTTCCATAGTACTCTGGCATCTCAGCAATACAACAGCTAAAGAACGGCAAGTGTAGTATACTGGCGACACTATCGTTTTCAGTTCACCAAGACTAAGATGCCACTTTGCATACAAGAACATCAAGAATAAAATTTCATGTAGTCTGATGCTACTTATCTCCTTTAGTTTGAAGCAGTATACAAATACAGTGTATGTCCCAGAGTTTCAACTATTTATTTTTATTTTTTCAAATCAACACCAGTGAAAGTTAATGACTGAATTGCTTCTACTTGGAATGCAGATGTTCCTGGTAAGATCACTCAGAACAGTCGGCTGGGCGCGGTGGCTCAAGCCTGTAATCCCAGCACTTTGGGAGGCCAAGGCGGGTGGATCACGAGGTCGAGATCGAGACCATCCTGGCTAACACAGTGAAACCCCGTCTCTACTAAAAAATACAAAAAAAAAACTAGCCGGGCGAGGCGGCGGGCGCCTGTAGTCCCAGCTACTCGGGAGGCTGAGGCAGGAGAATGGCGTGAACCCGGGAGGCGGAGCTTGCAGTGAGTTGAATTGTGGCCACTGCACTCCAGCCCGGGTGACAGAGCAAGACTCTGTCTCCAAAAAAAAAAAAAAAAAAAAACAGATCACTCAGAACAAAAGGCTCACCCCTCACCAGATACTAATGGAAATAAAGTACCCCCAGGTTACGTGCAGAAAGTACACTGCTATAACTACATGCTAGAAATCATGCGCCCAAGTTTCAGTACCATGGTATCCACGTCCATTCAGTGTCATAGGTAAACTATTCATAGGTAAACTATTCAGGCTGAATGGCAGGGATATTTAAGGTAGGCAGAGGTAGATATGAAACAGAAAATTTATAAAAGCTAGAAAAGATCATGTTACATTAGCCCTACAATGCATAAATAAGTAGACGACCCAGAAATATACATGGAGCTGCCCCAAATCACATATCTACCAAGATATTCTTTCGACAAAAGATATATCTGGATTAAAATCTAGTTCTCTGAATTCCTAAAGCCATGAACTGAAATTTCCACTTAATAGCAGAATGGACGAGTAAATTCCTACAACTTAATTTAGTTCTTATTCTTATCTTCAACCCCAAATACCATTACCACTCTCCATCCCTTTCTTTAAAAGAAATCCATGTAGTCACAAAGTATGATACATTTACAATACAAATTAATGAAACCATTTTGTCAGGAGCCATCCACCTTTTACAGAAATGAACTTGTTATAATGGTTCCTCTAAGTGAATTTACCTGTATTCCTGATTACAACTTCTTCAGTCATTTTCAGCCACTCCTTTACAGCGTATTATGTTTTTAAATTACAGAATATCAAAGATACTTATATCACACCCTTCTTTTCTCTGGAGAAATAGAAACAAATTCTGAAACAGTAAACAGATTTTTTTTTTCCATTTTTGGTTCAGAGAAAACAACCATACATGGACATCTCACATAAATTTTTCTATTTGGCATCTTAACCTGGCTAACAGACAGTATCACCTATAATTAACCAAAAACATTCTTAACTGTTGATACAGCGTATCTTTTCCTAAAGTAACAAGATAATGTGATTACCCTGCAGTTAAGAAACTTGATGTATCCTGCCACAGAAACAACTGATTACAAACATTTATTCTATTTTTTAAATGACATTAACCAACTGAAACAAGTCCCAAACTAGCTCTTTAATAAGTTGATGGCATACGTTACTGTAATGTGCGTGTGTTTCAAAATTGACTGTGGTTATATATTTTATTCAATCTGCTTCCAATTTAGTTACCAATTTGAGGAAAATAAGTAACAATGATAACTTTTAAAAAGAAAGGACTTTCCCTCTCCTTCAGTGATTTCCATATTTTAACAGAAGGTTATGACTAGGGTCATGAGAAGTCTTTTAAAACAAACATGCCAAAATGTTTGCATCTAAAAACAGAGAACTCTGTTTGCTGGTTACATTTCTAGAGTTACCTAAAAGCCATCCTGAGTGAATAAGGTGGGTATTGAATAAATGGAGAAAAGCTGACTTGGGTTTGAATGAGGAAAGAACGCAAATTTTCATCAGCTACTCTGAATGCAATTCAAGATGAAGAACATGAAACTGTACTGAGCCACAGCAGCATCAATGGCCTGAGGATACAGGCCCTCACATGTTAGGGTTAGCAACGTTCCTTTATGTGTGCAGCTTCCGATGCCAGCCTGAAAAATTTAATTTCGTTACCTCTAACCAGAACTCACATGGTTCTGATTGTAATTCTTTTAGGAATAAGGAACAGAGTCGAGGCAATGAGAACAGAGCATCAAGTTAGAAATCCGGAACGTAAGAAATTCTACGAGACAACTGGCAGGGGTGTTTAAAAAGTCAATGTCATGGAGCACTGGGGGAGATGACAAGATTAACCCATATTAGTAGAGAAGCAAAGGACATTAGAAGTATGGTTATATATTCTTGGAATGGATCCTGGACTTAAAATATTACATATCTATAAAAGACAGTTTGAGGGACATTCAATAACAACATATTACAGAATTACTGTTAATTTTCTTAGATGTGAAAATGGTTTAGGTTATGTGGGAAACTGTCCAAATCCTTACAAGATACAAGACGAAGAACTTAGAAATATGGTTTACAATGTTTATAACGTGTCAGTTCACACAATAAAGTACGTGTGTATACACATATGAACACGTCTATATATATATACACACACACGTGCATATATAAACATACACAAGGAGATAAAACAAACGTGGCAAATTTTTAATGATTAGCAAATCTAGATGAATAGTAATTAGATGTTCAGTGTTATCACTCTTCCAATCTTTCTGTAAGTATGAAAATTTCTCAACAATTTTTTGAGAAAGTGCCACTTATATTAACAGATATTTACTTCAAGGGACAAACTTACTTAACATTCTACATCCCCTGCCTGTTTAATCTTAGCCTCTTAACCAAGTGGTCTCCAAACCAGGTTCATACATTCTAGGGTACAGAGAAAACAAACCACTACCACATAAAAGAAAATATTTAAATTTCTATTAATAACTTTTATCTCATCCTTTTAAGATTTCTATTTTTTGCTGTGTTTCATAATGTACAATATGCATTAGTACAGAACTTGTAAAATTTGTGACTAAATAAATGTACATATTTTAAGGCTACACACTAAAATTGTTTTCATCGGGGTATCTAATCAAAAAATTTGGATACTACTCTTCTGTAAAACAGAAAAGACTTTTGTTTTAAGTCTCTGACCACTAAAAGACCATTAAAATCAGTCCCTTTTGCTTTTATCCAGGGGTTTACTGACTCTTAATAATTTATTATGAGAAATTCTAGGTCTAACAGTAGCAGCAAAAAGACAGTAATGACAGTGGTAAGTGTTAGCAGAAGCCAGGGAATCAGATAATTGGCAAAGTGCAGTTTGGCCACAAGTTAGCACCAATAAAATGTTCAATTCTGTTCATCAAGGAAATCTAAAATTTTAAATACTGAGATTTAAAGTGTTCTAGAATGTCATAGAGAAGAGAATTTTTGAAGCCTGGAAATTTTCAGAAAAAGATACTACCAAGGACTAAGTAATTTCGAAAGAAGACCGTTCTAAGAAAGAATACATATAATACAATGAAGGCAGCTTTGCTTAAAAACATGGGGGTGTACTGGGCATGTCAGTATAAAGAATACAGAAAACAATCTAGGTACTTGACAAGAACACTTAATGGAATCATGATTCTAAAATAAAAGATAATTGAATATAAGGCCTTTGAGAAAATAGGTAAGTTTCTTCTATATATTTTATTCTAAGGGGTACAAGCAGTTAATCCAAAAGAAAAAAGAAAAAAAAGGAAAATGATACAAGTGAAAAATTTAAACTATAACTTTGTTATTAAATATTTTAAAATGATGTAACAGAAGGCAAGCTGTAATTATTGCAACTGGAAAATAAACCAAGAAAATACATGAGAAAAGAAAATAGTGACTTTAATGTATATTAAACAGATGAAAATTTGAGCAATTATACCAATAAATCTCGTTTTGGAAAATAATTTCCATAATTTTTATAGTTGCATAGTTTATCGTGTAGGGTGCTAATTTGTCTTATATCAACTTGAAGCTTTGGAAAAAAGATGTTTTAAAACTGAATTATACATACCGCATAGGAAAGCTGTTATCAGAGAAGAAAGATACTGGTCTATTAAGCATTTTAAATACAAAAACTATGAGGTATAGAAACAAAACGCCAGAAGTACATGAAAAAAGGAATCTGTAGGCACATAAAAAGGTCCCTCGCTGCATAGGGAAGATAAGTAACAGTGAGGGAGAAAAACAGAGTTAGAAGAGGCTGTAAAGTCCCATTAGGTATGCATTCAAAATCCTCTTACAGGTTCAGGGCACTGGTATAACATCACAGGCCATGGGCCTGTTGGCTATATATGCTAGATTGTTAACTGGATTAGATTTTTTCCATTTACGTGTCACTATTTTATAGAAAATCAACCTCAAATTTTATTTAAAAAAAAAAAGAGAAATAAAATTTGCTTCACAGAAGTTTACATTACAGTTATTTATTTCTCGTTCTGCCTCCCAGGATGGAATGCAGTGGCGTGATCTCATCTCACTGCAACCTCTGTCTGCCAGGTTCAAGCAATTATCTCACCTCGGCCTCCTGAGTAGCTGGGATTACAGCTGTCTGCCACCATGCCTGGCTAATTTTTGTAGTTTTGTAGAGATGGGGTTTCACCATGTTGGTCAGGCTGGTCTCGAACTCCTGACCTCAAATGATCCGCCCACTACAGCCTCCCAAAGTGCTGGGATTATAGGTGTGAGCCACCGCGTCCGACCTATGTTACAGTTAGTTCATTTTATAAATTATTCTATTCCCTCAAAATAAGGACAGCTATTAATGAAAGATTTCTTGAAAGTGCAAGATTTGCAGGTTTCAGAACTTAAAGTCATTCATGATCCTAACTGGCCCCCTCCTATTTCTACCGTCATCGTGTCATTTGAAAGACAAGCCAGTGCTTGACTTTCACTGGAGATTTTCCCCCTGGTATTTTCATTTTTAATAACAGGAAGGCATAAACTCATACAGTAACAGTTTTAAAGTACTCATCATTTAAACCTTTACAAGCCTCGTAATGTAATAGGTAAAGAAAAATGTATGTGGGTTGTAATGAGGGTAGTTTTCTCTATTTACTGTTATTTGACTTTTATGGGGCAAAAAATCATATTAGAGACTATGTCATTGATTTTCAACACGGAAGATATCAAAATTAAAATGGGAAAATGATACATTTAACATTGGTAAACAGGAATTTATCAAAAGACAAAGAAAAACTGGGGAAAAGTGTATCAGTTAAACCATAATACTCAAATTGGAGTGGAAAAGATTATAATCTGATTGATGTTTATCAAAAGTAACTTCTAGTTTTTAAAACATGAAATTTGACTTCAGGGCAGGGCAACATATTTTAAACACAGGAAATCGCAACACAACACTAGAGCGAAACACTTAAGTTACCCTTAAGTAATCTTACAGGTGACTAATTTCACAGGCTCAGATTTAAAACTACGGTGCTTTAAATCTGAGCCTGTGAAATTAATCACCCTTAAGATTACTCGCCAAAGATTTAATCTTCTCTCAAAAAGAAAATAAACAAGATACCTGATTACAACAGTCTTAGAAAATAAGCATCAAATTTTCATTTATAGTATGAAACCTGTTACATCAATTCATTAAATATGATGTTCAACTCAACTTTTCAGTTGTTTTAAATAGTGTTAAAATAATAGTATAGCCCAACCAGGGAAACTGTAAATATTTAAGATTACAATGTCAGTGGAAAACATTTTTCGCATGAATTAAAAGAAAAGATTTCATTCGAAAATATTCCCAAGTAGGAAGCCAAAATAATTCCATTCGAATTTTAAAAGACCAGAAAGAGCAACCCAAAAATCCAGTTTGAAAGATAACAATAAATATATAAACCATTAAGCAAAGCCAGGAATATAGATTACTTTGAAACATCTACTTATTTCCATTTTAATGAAGAATTAGAGGATACAATGTGTTAAAAGACATATTTAAAAGACTAGCAATGGCATTAGACAGATGAATCAAATTTTGTTGATATCCCAAATAATTACAAGAGACTTCAAAATGTAGTGTAATTCAGGTTTTCTTTCCAGTTTAAAATTTCTATCCATTGCCTCTATCTTTGGTGTCACTGCCACCAATAAACACAGTATACAGCTTAGAAACCTAATTACTATCTTCAACTAGGAAAAGGTAAACCAACATCATTTCTTTAAAAATAAGAAATAAAGAATGTGATCGTTCTTAATTTTGTCTCATGGTCTCACAGTATTCTGAAATGTCATGCCAAAATGTAAAAGTTCAAAAGGGAACATTATCATTTGCTATAATTGCACCAAAAATTTAGCTACTGTACGCTGGTGTGATGACAGCTAGTAGTATGCAGAGGCTACAGAAAGACATGTGTATTTATATATGTATCTTTAGCTCACAATTAGTAAAAGGTTCAGTTTAATGTGAAACTGAAACACATGACAACATAATGCGCCTTCAGGTAAATACGCTACAACTTTGTTTTCTTGCAGTTTAAAAGGATAGTATAATTACCTTAAATTTACACAAAACATTAAGAAACATGGTAGCTGTTTATGATTAAAATAAAATAGCAATGTAAATTAATTTAACACAGTGTTAAATATATTCACATGATCACCACTGTGATTCAAAATGGCCACTAATGCAGTTACATATCAATATATGTACATAACATTTGCCACAACAGTTTTTGTAAGTTTGACTTTCTGCAGACCAGGTTTACGAGACAAATAGCCTTGTATCAATTCTTTCATATTATGAAAGGAATTAAATGTTGTAAGTAGTTTCATTCCTCTGGGGGTGGGGGAAGAACCTCTAAAAAAAGTCAGTGTAAATTGAAGAGAGTTCTACCTTCTTGAATATTTGAACTTGTTGATCTGGAGAGATTCCTATAAGCTGAGGATAAACACATCTTAAGAGAGTAATGAATCTCATAACATTGTCAGTGGCATTTAGCAGGCATCTGCCACCAAGTGGAACACCGGGTCCTATAGCAGAGCCTTCTGAGAATACGGTTGCTGTGGCTGAGGTGGCTGTTGGCTGCCTCCAGGCTGAGGCAGGGTTGATGAGGTTAAGTTATAGTTTGGCACCTGGGACATACTAGGTCCTGCATTCTGGTACAGAGTGACATCGGCAGTTGCTGCAGCAGCAGTAGCGGCAGGAGGAGGACTATATACCGGCGCCTGGCTGGGATACGTGTTTCCTTGAACGGAACTCACCATTGTACTGTGGAGGAAGAAAAGCACTCAATTAGATCAATACTGATTTATAGAGCAACTTACAGATAAACGGAAAAGCTATTTATTAAGCATTCATTCATATAGCCAATTCATTTAATAACCTTTTACTAAATAGCTATACTGTGCCAAACATTGTTATTTTAGGCATTGTGATATTAGGCATTGCAATTAAAACATGTGTTATTTAAGCATTGTGTAAAAAAAGGTGGGGCGGGGGGTTGCGGAAATAAGTCTACACCACCATGGAGCCTCTGTTCTAGTGGTAGAAAAGGGTAATAAACACATGGATTGTGTGTCGAGTGGTTATAACTGCTAAGAAGAAAAACAAAGCACAATACGGAGGTCCAAGAGCAGCTGGGACCACGGATTCTAGTTTATGGTAGGGGCCTCTCCAATAAGGCAATATTTAAGCAGAGATGTGGAAAAAGTGAGGGAGTGAGCCAGATAGATTCCCTAGGAAAGTGCATTTCAGGCAAAGAGAAAGAAGCCTTTGAGGAGAGAAAACACCAGGCACCTTCAAGGAACAGCAGGAGGCCACGAGAGCTGCGGTGGCGGCGGGGAGAGCAACTAAGGCGGCGGGGAGAGCAACTAAGACCACCCGGCAGGACTAGGGTGGTGGGGAGGGGCTGGAGAACACAGCACCTGATGGCCACAGTAAGGGCTGTAGCTTACACTCTGAGTGAGACAAAAAGACACTGGCTGGTTCTGAGCAGAAGGGTGATAAGATTCCACAGGGTTTAATGGGCTCCCTCTGGACCAGGATAGCGGACTGCAGGCTATTACGATCGACCAGGAGAGAGCCAAAGGGCAGCAGGGCCACGGCAGTAATGGTGAAGATGGGAGAAAGGGACAGGGTCTAGATACATTTTGAAGATAATGCCTTCAAAATATGATAATGAACAGAAGAGTCCAGAATGCCTGAGGTTTAGAACTGAAAAACTGGTAGAAATAACTGGTAGAGTGGCCATTCACTGAAAAGAATACTATGATGGGACTACAGTAGACTGGGGGGTGGGAGGGGTGTGGGGAAGATCAAAGTAATAATCTTGGATCTGTCAAGTTTGATGTCCAAAAAACAGACAACCAAAGAGAATGCATAGGCAGTCAGATTCAAGCCTGTTGTCCTGCATAGGCAGTCAGCTATTCAAGTCTGCTGGCCCGTGGGGAAGTGCGGAGAAACACCCATCTGGGAGCATCTGGGAATCCTCGGCAGAGGCATTCAGAATCGCAGAGGCATTCAGAATCAGGGGCTACATGAGATCCCCCAGGAAGCGGCTGCAAACAGAGAAAAAGGCAGTCCATCTACTGAGCACTGGACCTTGACGTCCATAAGACAAAGCGGCAAGAGGCAAATGAGACTGAGAAGAAGTGGCGGTGAGGCAGAAGGGAAAAGAGAATGTCACCGGCAAGTGAAAAAAGCATTTCAGAAAAGAGGGAATCACGAACTGTCAAATGGAGGAGGAGGCGAATGGTGAACTGACCAAGAGTCTAGCAATATGGGCATCACCAGTGTCCTTGAAAAGAACTGTCCCAGAGGACTAATGGAAAGGAAGGCCTCATACCCTCATTTCTCTTATTTCCTTGAAAATACCACCATGCTGATCAACTCTCTGAAGCTGCACCCCCTCACGTACTGAGCTTGCCTCCCGCTCCCACCGGTCCGCTGCCAGTACTCCCATCTCAAGGCCCTGCACTTGTGCACTGCTCCGATTAGAAAAAGAAAGAAAAAAATCCTTTAAAGGTTGTCTTTATCCACTGCCTCTACTTCCTGTCTTCCTGTTTCCAACCAAATACATGCATTTCCACTGTAAGACACTAGGTTAGCTATGTGAAGAGAAGTACTAAGATGCTGAGAATTCCCCTACGTTTGTATTAAAATGTAAAACAAGTTATATATAAAGCAACTGCCGAATTTTCAAAATACTGCCTATTTCTAAACTTTCCTCCAATTGTTATTTATAAATCTATTGTTGGTCAATTCAATGCTCTTGTACTCGGCACAAATTCATTATCTGATGGTAATTTAATTATTATACGAGACGGCAATTTAATGCTACATTTCACCAACTAATGTGGTGACCTAAGGCATTATTTGTCATCACTCCATATGTGTGAGATATAAAGTTGATTAGAAGATGTCAAATTTCATACTATTATTTACAATGGTATGGGCTATAATATTGCCATAATATAGAGTCTGTGTGCTGAGTTCTGGAGTCAGAATGTCTGGTTTAGAATCTTAGTTAAGTGAGACTTTGGTTCTGTCTCCAGGTCTCAGTTTCCCCATCTGTAAAATGGGGGTAATAGTTTACCGACTTCACAGGTTATTATGAGGAATAAGTTACTTTGTGTTAAGCACACAGCACAGTGCTTGGCACATACTAAATATCCCTTAAATGTCAGCATTATTGTAATCATTCTCAATTTACAGTTCCACCGTCCACCCAGTTGCCTTGGGCAAAACTGTGCAATTCACCAATACTTCTTTCTCTTATCTGCGTTGCACTATCTCCCAACCATGTCACCCAATGTATAATTATTTGCTAATCTCCTAAACAACTCTTTCCAATTAATAGCACTGTATCTTGTCAACAAATACTCATCATTTCTTGCCTAATATCCACAGTCTCCCAGCTTCTAATCTTGCCCCTATGAATCCATCTACACTACTCCCATTTAAAGCCCTTTCTGAACTTTTTCATTATCCCTAAGACGGTATCTAGAACAAGCATTCTTCGACCTTGGCAGTGCCTTCAAGTATGTCTCTCGCTGCTCCCCACACGCTTTCATCCCTTGGTAAGTGTGCTGCTGGAATGCCGATATGTACCACGCACCTTTCACACCTCCCATCTTTGCTCACTCCACCAGTACCATGCCATTCCAGACTACCACATCTTTAGAACATCTTCCTCACATTTTTTCTACTGGCTAAGAATAACCCTCCTGGAAAACCTCCTCAAACCCTGAGGCTCCTAAAGCACAAGGCATATATCTTTCTTTATATAAATCATGTTGTATAAAATTATATGTTTTTTATGTGTTTGCCCCTACTACTCAGTAAGCACCTTGAAGCTAAAGAAGACTCTCAAGTGTCTAACATAGTGCCTGGCACATGCTGACTGCAGTAAACTAAAATCAGAGACGAATAAATACATAAGCTTCAGTGGTCTCATAATACTAACAGTAACTGTCACTTATTATCACCTTATAATACTACCATCGCTACAGGTAGCTTTAGAAAACTGTCATCAGTGACACCTTCCCCAACTAATAAGACTGTCCTAGGATGACGGAAGTCTGAAAAACAGTGAGCTTTAACACCAAAATTGTATGTAACAAGAGATAGCCTCTCAGATATATATAAACCGAGGAGTGCTAAAAAACCTGCCTACTGACCTTGATTTGCCGCTAGAATCCTCACTGACCTTGATTTGCCGCTAGAAAGCTCGAGTCAAATACGCAGGACATCTCTAGTAAGGAGACCTCTAACCCTGGCTCTCACTCTTTCCAATTTCCTCATCCTACATTTGCTATACCAGCAATTCCTCATTTCCCCATTGAAACACACAAACACACATCTGTTTTTATATATTGATAAATAGATATTACATATTGCACCTTTATATATAGATATTTAAATGCCCTCTAAGCCTTTGTGAAGCTTTTGCAAGGAATTTTTAAAATACACCTAACTGATCTAATATAGTACTTGAAATTGTCAGTAACACTAAAACATGTATTTATAAAATATTTACTGAGTTCCTGTCCAGTGTAAAACTGTGTGCTACATAGGATGGCTATAAAGGTGAAAGAAACAGTGCCAGCTCTCAAGATAGTGCCGTTCAGTGGGGATACAAACAAGTAAAAAGGCAACTACCAGCCAGGAAATAGACAGAAGTACACACACAGTCCTCTGACAGCACACAGGAGGAACAGTGCTGACAGGTGGGAAAGCAAGGAAGATGTCCCAGTAAAAATGCAGCTAAGCTAACAACTAAAGAATATGCAGGAATGAGCCAGGACGGGAGGGCTAGATATTTCAAGAAAATGTTCTTCAAAAGACACCTATTGAAATAAGCATGTGTTCCTTGAGAGGTGACATTAATAGCTACACTCTATGGGTGGGATTGGGCCCATGCCAGGGATTTCACATCCCGCCAGCAGAAGCAGAGTCACTCACAGAGAACAGCAGCAGGGCGCCACAGTGCTACAGAACTTCACTGTTAAAGCACCTACCAACAGGTTATCTCATTCACGAAGATAATTTCCCAAGGTCCTGACCTTGAAGAATGAGTCTCAAGTAATCTCTAGTAACAAGGTAGGTAAAGGAGCATGTGACATAGTCAGACAGAGGACTAGCTGGAGAGAGGTGGCAGTTCTGGCTAATACTAAAATAGCTCAAGGGTCCTATTAAGTCGGGAACCCTAGTGTTTTCTCAACAATTCCTACCTTCTACCCACTTTGTATCTAGTTGTAAAGCAATATGCTACTCTAAGAACAGCTGCTTGCTTATTTTCCATAAGGGTATTCATTTCCACCAGATTTCAACTTAAAAAAAAATCCTGCAAGAGAGCAAGCTACACTTAACATCTTTTTCTAACATACATAACCCACTAGGGAATGCCCTGTTTTCTGACACTTAGGCCTTGCCATCATCCCCGTTAAGGTCACTTCGGGATACTAACCTGACAACCAAATAATGCTTGAAAATCCCCAAGCATCTTCAACACGTAACTCTTTGAGGATGAATAGTGCAATAGAGAGGGCAGTACAGGAAAATTCCTGGGCAATCCTTTCCTGCTGGAAAGGTTTCTAGAAGTTGTGCCTGTGCTACCTAGAAACTTCTATTGCCAGCTAGAATATCGTAACTTCTAGAATACACGTTGGTAAACTCTTAAAAGCCTATCCTTTATTTGCTTCAAGGAAAAGATTTCAGCTTACAGTCCCATTAAAGCAGAAGAAAAAACACATAATAAGCATTTAACTACATGACAGAGAGCACTGTAAGTAAATGGCAAAAGTAAATGGGCCTCTGTCATCACATATTCAGCCATCTGCCTCCTGAGAAACAAGGGCGCTTATCTTCTTGTACCTTCTTGATTCAAATGGGGTACCTTCCTATAATATAAACTAAATTCCAAAATAGGGCAAAAATAAGAAAATATCTGTCTTAAAGAGACAGCTCAGAACTATAATTTTTAAATAACAGAATTTAAATTTTATATAAAATGTGTGGGAAAATGACAAATTATAGTCACTACATGTAAATTTCATCAAAGACATTATCAAATATCATAGATGCAAATAAAACAACAATAAAACGTATGGTAAGAGTAGTATTAAAAATATAGGGCTGAAACCAGATTACAGGAGTTGAGCGAGTGGGGAGCAGAGGACCAGCTTGCTGGCTGGTACTGGAACACCACAGAGGCTCTACTACTTGTTACCACGAATGGGGTGGCCACATGACGCTGATCACAGATATTTATTAGCCATATTTTAGAGTTACAGATAACTGGGGCACTTATCTATAGTTACAGATAACTATAGATAACTACAGCACTTAAGCAGCTGTAACAGCACTAACTCCAAACAAGAATCAACAGTCAAATTACCTGGGGTAAGCAGCCTGAGTCTGCTGACTAGGAAGGGCTGGGTTTGCGGACGGCGGGACGACTGCCTGGCTGAGAGAAGACAGCTGCTCCGGGGGAAGACTGTAGCTCTGGAGGTGGCTCATCTGCGCATTCCCTGCAACCAGGTAGGCACCACTTGGAGGAGGCCCTGCATACACCTGGGACAGTTAAAGAGAAATCATATTCAATTCTAAAATTTTAATAAGCATACTGAACTTTCTCTGTAGAGGTATTCGGTTACAAAAGCAAGAAAAATTACCACTCTGGAATCCTTTTGTAAAAGTTACTTCTGTCAACGGGCATTTTGAAAAACGCTTTTCAATGAAATAGGCTGTTGATGGTTTTCATTTTAGTTAAACATATGCTGAACTCATGTTTATCTCCATACTGAAGCATTAAAGAAACTTACCTTGAAACTTTATACTAATCTCCCTTTACATTAAATATATTTTAATATTCTGTATGTTGGTATTTTTTTAAGGAATCCCAAAGGACATTTAAAAAGTGTATTTGAACTCATTGTTTTGTAGCCATAGACTGCAATGGATACAAGTCACATTTCCTAAACTGCCACAGACTGCAATGGATACAAGCAATTTCCTTTGAAAAAACAACAACAAAAAACTATTAGTATAATCAGTATGTTATATACTGTAATTGCCAAATAAAAAAATTCTGTTAAACTTTAATTCTAAACATTAGTTTCAGAAAGTTTCAAACAGCTATTCCAAATAATCTCAAATGCATTTGAGAATTTATTTATTTATTTATTTATTTATTTATTTATTTATTTTAGAGGCAGGGTGTCGCTGTTGCCCGGGCTGGAGTGCAGTGGTGTGAACAAGGCTCACCGCAGCCTCGACCTTCTGGGCTCAAGTTATCCACCCACCTCAGCCTTTCGAGTTGCAGGGACCAAGGAACATGCCCCCAGCCTGGCTAATTTTTTTTGGTAGAGACAGGGTCTCACTATGTTGCCCAGGCTGGTCTTGAACTCATGGTCTCAAGCAATCCTCTTGCCTTGGCCTCCCAAATTACTGAGATTACAGGCGTGAGCCACCACGTCTGACCGTGCATTTGAGAATTTAAAACAACATGGGCTTCTAAAAGCTTACCTGAGAACCAGAAACACCAGACGACTGCATATAATACGGCTGATTCTGTAACTTTGCATACATGGAATACATCGGATCTTCGTTCATTAACTTGGTATATAAGGAAAGTGCCTCCATCACTTTCACATTAAGTTCTGAGAGTTCTGAATGTTTTCTGAAACATGACACAATAATTTGAAACATAGCTGTTCCTGAAATGATATAATGTTCTAAATACTGATACATCAAAATATCAAAATAGCAAAAGTAGTACTAGCAGACATTATTAAAAATTTCACCTATAACAAAAATATCCTGCATTTTAGCCCTGAAGCAACCCAAACTGTTTAAGGCTTACGTGCTGTGCTGAGGGAACTCCAGCTTATCGTACCTGACTGTACCAGGAATATCTTGGTTTCCCTAGTTACTAACATATGGGTCATTTCTGAGCTCTGGTAATGCCACTTCAGCAAAGAGGATTACACCGCTAAGCCCTTGTTTTTAAAAGACCTATCTATGCTGGTCTTTTTGACTATATTGTAAAGGTCAATCAAATCCTCACTTTAAAGAAAAGGACAGATGAGTCTCATTCTCCACATCTAGCAGAAGACACATGAATGAGAATTGGTTCCTCCACAATATTTCTTTAAAAAAAAAAAAAAAAAAAAAAGGCAGTTATAGCCCACTTGCAGTTTATAGCGATAGCGTCAGTAAGGAAGGTACACAACATAAATGCACCCATGTTCTTTTACCTATCAATATCTTCCAGCTTTTCATCAATGAGAGGGCCCATCTGGTGACACATTGCTAAAATGACAAGATGTAAAGGAACATAAGAAAGTACAAGAAAAAAAAAATGTGAACCTTTGATAGATATTTGTATAATTTAAGGAATAAAAGATTTAATTTGGAGTAATAAAAATATACATTCGTTAACCTTAGTCTGCAGAATCCAAAATTGATTTTCTTAAAGTATAATGGTGACAACTTAATCTAAAATATTAGTCTCAAAATCTTAAAGTACCATTTTTCATTTTACAAGATTCTAAAATGTTGAATAGAACACTTAGTTTGGATAGAAAATTGTAAGAATTCAAATTCTACCCAAGGTCTAAACTGCATAAGAAAGGGAGCCCGGGTCAAGGAGAAGTGAGAAATGTTCCATTTTTAATATTATTCTCAAAACCCATTCTTCAACAGGACACCAGTTAGTAACCTCTAATTATTCTTTATTTGCAAGGTAAATAGAAAAGTTTTACCTTCAAGATGAAGTAGTTCTGGGAGGTCTGGCTGATCGTCACTGGGGTCTGTACTTTGCAACATCTGTAGCAACTGGTCCATTTTATCCTACAGGAATGAAGTAGTTAATATAAAAAGCAACCAACCTTTATGCAACTTTATGTTTTCACCTTATTAACTAGACAAACTTTCGAAATTCATAGTTATGGAGACTCCAATTTTGCTTCTATGTTTTCAGTGTCCCATGTATTTATTCTCTTTAGTACCACATGAAGTCAGAGCCTTGAAAGTGCTTCCTATATATTTTTGAAACTGCTCAGGAGGCTGAGGTGGGAGGATCACTTGAGCCAAGGAGGTCAAGGCTGCAGTGAGCTATGATCTCACCACGCACTTCAGCCTGGACAACAGTGCAAGACCCTGTCTAAATAAATAAATAAATAATTAAATAAACAAACAAACCAACTGCTAACAGAGATTCTCTTAAGTGAGAAGAAATCGAGCCACATTTAAACTTACAGTGCGTGAGTTCTTCCACCTCTTATGTCATGCTAGAGGATTTTGCTTTGTTTCAGAGCAGCTTTAGCTTAGCCACGCCAACAAGTGTACTATCCATCTCAAGATGGCGTTGCTTCTGACTAACAACTTGTCATTCCTTCTCCCCCATGGTGAATACAGCAGCTGTTTCAGTAAGGCAGAGCTCAGCTGTATCACAGCTGCTCTTCTAAGTGGAACTCTCAGGATTTATTCTACATTTTCTTTCTACCAGTGTTTCCGTTAGTCATAAAAGGAAGGAGGAAGACTATCTATTTTCCTATGTGGGAAAGGCTGGAAGATACCTCAAACCAGTGACACAGATCTATTTTAGAATCTTCTGTTGTACAGACCAATGGAACTAATGAAACCATCATTACATAAACACATCTATATGATACATAAGTATATATGTATTTACATTTTTTAAAAAATCAAAACAGATCTAGTCTACCATGACTACTACTAAAACAATTACAAACCTTTCTCCACGCATGGTTTTCACATGGTTATGCTACTATATATAGGTACATAGGGCAAACAAAGACTACTAATTCTAAGCAAAGTAATTACTTAAAATTTAAAAACTATGATTCTGTGTAAAAGGAAAATAGCTTGAGAAACAAATTAATCATCAGAGAGTGAAAGTGACATAAGTATGCTAAAAAAAAAACTCTTCCCAAGTCAAAAGAATTCTGTATTTTGAAATGGATACCAATTTTCAATGTAAATTATTCACAATTTTCATTTTAAGCAGTCTTACAAAACAAAAATATGTCAGAAAGTGTGCCTACTACACACAAAAAAAGGTCAAATGAAAGTGAGAGTCCATTAACACACAGATGGTTTCTGTTTTGTTTGCTTACAGAACACTACACAATATTTAAAATTATTTAGTGTCATAGAAGTAGGGTTTCTAGATAGACAACTAGTCTGCCTCTGCAAGTTTTTTTTTTTTTTTTTGAGACAGAGTCTCACTGTCCCCCAGGCTGGAGCGCAGTAGCATGATCTTGGCTCACTGCAACCTCTGCCTCCCAGATTCAAGTGATTCTCCTGCCTCAGCCTCCCAAGTAGCTAGGATTACAAGCGCGCACCACCACGCCCAGCTAATTTTTGTATTTTTAGCAGAGACAGGGTTTCACCATGTTGGCCAGGATGGTCTCGATCTCCTGCCCTCGTGATCCGCCCGCCTTGGCCTCCCAAAGTGCTGGGATTACAGGCGAGAGCCACTGCGCCCGGCCAGCATTTTCTTATACAATGCAATCAGTCAAACATCACTTCCCCTAGCCCAGGTGGATTCCTTGTCCTTAGCACAGTCTTCCATAGTCTGTTTCACTCTTCAAATTTTGTTTCTGCCTCCCACAAAAGACTGCTAAAAGCCCATAAACTACCCTTCACATATTTCAGAGATAACATCTCATTTTTCATACGTTTAAAATGTTACAAAGAATAAGATTTCCAGGAGATTAAGCGTTGACGTTTTAAAATGAAACAGTCAAAAATTCCTTTAAATATAGCCAAAGGAATTTAAACACCATAGCAATCTGCACTCACCATTACCATTCAAAAAACAGTCTCTGTCATGTATTTCAAATTGTTTTTCTCCTTGAACTTATCATATTTCCACTCAATTTTCCCCCCCCAAAATTTTATCCTAATATACTTGAAAGTTTTCTAGTGATGACCATATGAGATTTCTTTGCACTAAAAATATGTAAATTGATGATAATACTCTCGGTGTTAGATACATTCATATGTATATGGTAATGATTATATTTATTATTAATACATAAAGGGTCAAAACAACATTAACTATATTTCAAGTTTTGAAAAGTAGAATGAGCCAGGATTCAGCATCAGTTCTATTCCTATTTTTCGTTTTTATAGTTGCAAGTGAGGAGAAATTTTGTTTATATAATCAAGCTATTATGGCAATTTCATTAAATTCTTTCAGTGCCTTCTGAAAGATGGAACGGAGTGACAGTGGTCTGTCATTAAAAATTATTTTTAATGATCTACTAGCTGAAAATTCATTTTGGTCCTATTTTTTAAAAACAAAAAATATGAAACCATCTCAGCTGTATTAACTAGTCATTAGAGCCATTCCTTTCTTAATCCAAACACCAATATTTGGAACCATCCCTGGTAATTCTTATACTCTGAGGCAATGTACCACGGCAATCTTCACTATGGGCAAGTGGTAAGCCTTTTTTCTGTAAAGTGGGAGAGAAGACTTGAAAAGGGAGAGGAGAGGGGGAAAAATGACAAATGGTAGGAGAGAATGTTCTCAGGCAGATCAATTTTAGGAAAGAGTGCTATGGTAAATGAGGATCTGAAAAGATTCTCTTTAAACTATCTATACCAGGGGCCAAGCAAACTTTTTCCATCATGGCCAGCCAGTAAATATTTCAGGCTTTGCAGGCCATACGATCTATCTCTGTTGCTACTACTCAATTCTTCCACTGCAGCTCAAAAGCAACCAGACAATGTATAAATAAATGTATCTGTGTTCCAATAAACAGGCAACAGGCTAAATTTGGCCTGAGAGTTTGCCAACCCCTGATCTATACAATGTGACACTTGAAAAATCCTGAATGGTTTGCTAGTTGCATAATTTAATTTATTAAGTTAATTCAACAGTTATGTTAATGTTATTTTAAAACACGGTATTAAGTTTGAGTAGAAAAAGACAACCACAAACATGTTATTTTTTCATAAACACACTTAAAGATGAAAAAGGTAGCCAGTTTCAATCTTTTCTTTATATGTAGCAACAGCAGATGTTTCTATAAAGCTTAACTAAATAGGAGTGATTAACTTAATTCAAGAAATCTCAAATTTAAATCCAATAATACAAATTTGGGTACCATTATGTGGCTCCAAAAATTATGGTGTGTCACCAAGTTGACATTATATTTTTGAGCATAATTACTAAAAATATACATTGTTTCAGGTGTGACAATGACATATGAAGACATTTAATATAAAATTAGCACAAGCTCTTCCTCAAATACTAGAATGTGGTCAATACGAGGAGCCATGAATCATCTCCAATGATATTCAATATATTAGCACTGCTTTTATAAAATGATTTATGTAGAAGTAATTTAATGACAATTTTATTTTTAGAACAGTAATTTATTTGTTTCAACAGACAGTCAACGAGTGTCCCTTCCTCAGTAATGTGCAAAATAAACTAATTTATATCCTCATCGAGTATGCCAGGAAACAGGAGTTCTCGCATGGTATGAATAGGAGTGTAAAAACCTGTTTTGCTCAAAAATTTGACAGTATCTATTAACATGGAAAACACACAAATCCTTCAACTCAACAGTTTCACTCCTGGGTATCTACCCTAAAGAAACACAAAGATAGATATAAAAAAAAAAATCTCGCTACAGCACTGTAAAAGCTGTAAACAACCTAGGCATTCAACAATAGATTAAATAAATCATGTTAAGGTCACTCTACAGAATATTCAGCAGGAATTTAAAATAATGAGGCTCTGACATGGCAAACAAAGGACTGGAGAGGAAGTTTAAAAAACAATCTGCATCGTCTACATTGCTTGAATTTTTGTAACAAAAAAAACACAAGAATTTTGCAACAAAAAAACTCAAGTAATCAATTTTCTTTTAAGCAAAACCATTTAAATTTCAATATAAAGTACCAACGCCTATCACCATGGAAACCACTTACTTCATCAATAAAGGCTGGTTCCGGCTCTGGTTCTATTGTCTCTACCTGAACATCATCACTAAATTGTACCGTCTTCTTCTCTGTTTTAACTGTAAGATACGTAAAAGTTATCTTTTTTTATAATACATTTAAAATTCTACTTTAAAGCACTTTAACTTCCAAGAGAGATTTGGGGATTTTTCTTATATTCCCAGCAAGCTAAAAGGCACAATTTAGGAAATAACTGAGTTGCAGATTTTGGCAGTAATAACAGAACATTACTTTATGAAACTGGATTTCTTAATTTTTCTTGTAAACAGTTTACATTTTCCATAAAAACAGATTTCACTAATAATAAGAGTTGTATTTCTGAAAAAAGATTAATCACCTACTACATATCAGAGTTTAGTAAGCTGGAGGACAAAAGCAAAGTTTTACAATGGCCTAAATGAATTCTGCAATTTAAAATAAACCCTGTTTTTAAATTACCAATCCTTCAAGAAAAAATCTCATTTGACAGGAAAAAAAAATCTGGTTTGATAGAAAATCCACACTACTCCAATGTAATGAAAGGGAAAATCAGCTATATATTCTCTGGCATGCCACTTAGGCTTTTAGAGAATGACGTCCATGCCAGTGGAGAACTTTGCAAGTGGCCTTGGCAGGGATCTCAGTTTTCCAACAAATCAGCCTGTACTTTCTAGTTATGTAATATTACCATTTGACAATAATAAGTGGTCATTGAGGGATCAACAATCCATTGGCCGGAAGCACATAGTTCTCCTACTCACCAAAGCAATCTTTTTTTTTTTTTTTTTAGACGGGGTCTAGCTTTGTCGCCCAGGCTGGAGTGCAGTGGCCGCGATCTCGGCTCACTGCAAGCTCCGCCTCCCGGGTTTACGCCATTCTCCTGCCTCAGCCTCCGGAGTAGCTGGGACTACAGGCGCCCGCCTCGTCACCCGGCTAGTTTTTTGTATTTTTTAGTGGAGACGGGGTTTCACCGTGTAGACCAGGATGGTCTCGATCTCCTGACCTCGTGATCCACCCGTCTCGGCCTCCCAAAGTGCTGGGATTACAGGCTTGAGCCACCGCGCCCGGCCCAAAGCAATCTTTAAAAACGATTTAACATAACGATAGCTATATAACAAACTCCAAATACTACTGAAAGGCACATACAACTCTACTAAACAAACTTCCTTTCTATTCTTTTAATCCTTGCATCAATGTGGTCGATCAATTCATAAAATATTAGGAATCATGATGGAAAGGGAGATGGGAGGGGCAATTTAAGGAAGGGAAATAATGTTTATTAAACTATTGAATATGCTTGATGGAATATTACATTTCCTCCTGTGAATCTCCAAAACAATCCTATGAGATATGCCCTTTTTATAAATAAGGTAGTTTGGAAAGATGAAAAACTCTTGTGAAAGAGAAAGCGAATAAATGACAAAGCCTGGATTTGAATGCCAATCAATCTTGCTCTACTAGCCCATACTCCCGGAATCCGGCCTGTGCCTGTGATTTTACCCTAAGAACATGAAACCCAATCACTTGGTTACTCTGTGTTGTGTGCTTCTGTATAACACAGAAATAGCTTAATTTCCAACCTAAGAAATATAATCGTTCCATTCAAGTCACCAAAAGCAAAATTCTACATACAAAAAAAAGTTTCAGCTGATTCAGTTTCCTATAAAGGAAAAGAAACATCTGCTGCAGACATTTTTGCTTTTTATATCTTGAGCTATTACAAGTCGAAAGCTGGGCTAGCACTGCATTGGCCATTACCCACAAGAAAACACATGGCAGACTTCATATTCTAACAGCTCTCGATGCACAAGTTTGTAGCCCCTTTTCTCACAGGAACTAATACTATGTGTGTGTGAAAAAAATATTATTTATATACAATATATAACAAAAAGATTTCACACTATTTTACTATATCTCCAAAGCAAAAGCAAGCCATTTCTATTTGACAGGCTAAGTGAAGTGGGCTTCTATTTCCTCAAAAGAATGATGTTCTGGGGATCATGCTAGCACCTGCTCTCCACGCTTGAGAACTACAACCCCATTACATTTCTTTTAGATTCTCTTCAGTTTCTCTTTTAGATTGTCCAGAGTGAAAAACATGAGGAAAACTAGAAAACTCATATTGAAGCTGCATTGCTATACGCATGAAAAAAAAAAAAAAAAAAAAGATGAAATGGCTCCAGGATCTACATGAGATCCTGGACCTTATCTTGAACAGAACTCCAAGCAATTCTATCCTCTCCAGGAACTGATTCAGGACAAAAAAAAAAAAAAAAAGTACAAAACAAACAAAACATCATTACTAGCCCAGGTTATTAAAAAGTCAGCATACTACGCAATGCCATTTAAATAAGGCTGACATGTTTTTGAACTCTCACAGACATAGAAAACATCATTGAAAGACTGGGTCTCACCAATGTGTCTCTATAAACATGACACCAGACACCCTGGCAGTACTATGAGAGTGCGTCATTTTCTTAAAGATCTGTAATTTCTGGTTTGCTGTTCAAGCCTCCTCTTGAAAGAGAAGTGAAGTGTCTCTTTATTGTTAACATATATATTTCTGTATCATTTATTCTATAAAGTAGCATGTATTGTAAGATTTACTATTAGGAGCTACTGGAAATAAAAAGATGACCAGGACAAAGATTTTTTTTCTTAAAGTTCTTATAAACTAAAAAACACCTAAGCATCTTGTGGTTTGTAATTTTCTTTGATCCCTTCTATCTAGCATTAAAAAAAGATAGTATGAGCTATTTTGCCAAACAACTATAGCATATCAACTTATACATAGAAGCTGTTTAAAAATTTTAAAGAGTCAGCACATTACACAATGCCATTTAACCAACACAGATCTATTTTTCTGTTTTCCTAAATAGAGGGAGATTATGACTTAAACTTTGCTTGATGACTAAACTCATCATTATGAAGATTCATTAAAGCACAGTATTATGCAGAAACACAGTAAACTGTCTCTCACTACTTTGACCGACTATGTCTCCTGAAACTGTTAAGCCTGCCACTGGTATCACTTTTTCTCCACGGCCCCACTTTCTAGTTTATTATCCTAGTCAGCAGGGTTTGTAAATCAAACAAACTTTTATATGATTAGTAAAAATGGTTCCTTCTGAATATCTGACATGTTGCTTGGAGATCACTGTTTTCAAGTCTGGGACTACACACTAGAGAAACGGTCCCAACCTTTGAACAGGAAAAATTCTCCCTGAGGTTATACTTGTCACACTGTAATCAACTGGTAAGAAAAACATATAATGTATAAATTCTGTAAAACTTCTTAATGAATTTGCATTTTAACAACAACCTCGACATAGATATATATGAAAAAAAAGTTAGGCCAGGCACAATGGCTCACGCCTGTAATCCCAGCACTTTGGGAAACTGAGGTGGGTGGATCACCTGAGGTCAGGAGTTCAAGATCAGCCTGGCCAACATGGTGAAACCCCGTCTCTACTAAAAATACACACACACACACACACACACACACACAAATAGCTGGACATGGCGGCGGGCACCTGTAATCCCAGCTACTCGGGAGGCTGAAGCAGGAGACTCGTCTGAACCTGGGAGGCGGAGGTTGCAATGATCTGACATCGCGCCATTGCACTCCAGCCTGGGCAACACTGCTCTAAAAAGTTCAGTTTACTCAACTTCCATTAAGAAAAGGATTAGAAAACATCATTTATTGGCAGGCTGGAAAATACTTACTCATTTCTGGTTCAGCAGTGAGATCTGCAGTCACAAAATTAGAAGGAAATAACCCTATGCCTTGATGGGTTTCACCTTTCCACCAGTTAGGATCACTATGACAAACAGAAAACAATGCTTTACCACAATATTTTTATTTCTATAAATCTTTATCTTTTGTAGTATTTAACTTACACTATTACAAAATTTGAATCTCACAATAACCCACTGAAAAGGCCAATGAATCTTCCATTATTATTTCTGAGAAGACTCAGAAAAGGTAAGAAGCTATTAAACACAGGGTTGTTTATCCTTTTGACTGTTGATGCATGCTTTGCAGTTATGGACTCTCTCCCAAAAAAGAGGCACCCATATGAAAAAATTGTCAGCTTCAGGTGGTTCACAGGCTCCAGAGTAAGAAGGCTTTGTAATGAGATATAAAGACAGGCTCTCACTTTCAGTCTCCATTCCTAAATCATTGCTCTTTCCAGTACACATCAGCAAGGTTTTTCTTTTTATCTCCCAACAGAACAAATATGAAAGATGACGCTGTTCACAGTGTAAAACATTCACAAAGAGTACACTCCTAGGTGTAAACTCTAGTATATGGAAAGCTAGCAAGCACTCAATAAATGTTTTTGAAAGAACAGATGCAAGGTTTTGTGCAACTTCCAGCCAAACAGCTCAAATTTTACTTCATTTTCTTCCATTCAAAAAACCAAACAAATAATAAAAAAAAAAAAAAGTTAAAATATGTCTGAATGTTTGTGTCTTCCCAAAATTCACAGGTTGAAATCCTAACCCCCAAAGCAATGGTATCAGAAGGGGGGGCCTTTGGAAAACGATTAGGTCATGAACGGGATTAGCAACCTTATAAAAGAGACCCTAGAAACCTCATTGCCCCTGCTGCCACGTGAGGACACAGCAAAATGACAGCCTTCTACAAACCAGAAAGTGGGCCTTCCACATACAGCGAATCTGTCGGGTCCTTGACCATGGACTTATACTCCGGAACTGTGAGGAATAAATTCCTGTTGTTTTTAAACCAGTTAGTCTATGGTAGTTTGTTATCCAAATGGACTAAGGCAGTAAGTAAGAGAGACACTACAGGAAGAACTTTAAATCAATCTGAGCTGATTTTTAAAAAACACCTGCAAATTTCAATACTGCATTATCAGTAACAAGCATCAGTGACAATTCATTTTCAAGTGAAACATCACAAAGCTATAGTAAAAAAACTGATGCACTGTATCACCTCCTGAATAAATGTATAATTCCATATAAAATAAAGTTGTTCCATATGGATATACTGTTCTGTGTAAAAAAACTCAATAGATTATATATTTCTTACAAATTCCATTAAGTACATATACATACTCAGTGTTTTTCCAGAACTGTACCTTTTTAAATAATGTAACAACTTATATTATTAGGTAGAACCAAAACTGAATAGATTAAACTAGGCCACCAAAACAAATGAAAAACTAAGAAATAAGAAAAAAATTAAATGACAAAATAAGAATCCACTGAGTATAACACAAGCAAATCAGCCAACTGTCTGCCATACAGAGAAGCATCTGGGTCAGTATTTATTATTATATTTGGTAACTGCAAGCAACAGGAATAATATGAAACACCGAAGCCCTACATACTTTCATACAAATTTTAAATGTAATATTAATATTACCTGTCATCAAGAACTGTAATAATTTCTCCAGCTTTAAAAGTAAGTTCATTATCTTCAGCAGCTTCAAAGTCATATATAGCACGAACTTTTCGGCCTTCATGTTGGTGGTTAGTTAAGAGGTTGGATGTGCTTGGATACAAAGTGGAAAGCGTGGTTGACTGCTGCCTTTGTTCCTTGAGAGACAACTCAATGGCTAGAAAACAATGAGTTTTTAAAAATCCAAAATGTTATTATACCCAACAATCTGAAGAAGTAGAAAATGACATCAAGGTAAAAGGTATTCTTCCTTCAACAGCATAGTTAGAAACTAGAACATACCCTGATATATTGAACAAAAATCATTTTGTCAGTTTTATTCATTCATTCACAACTGAAAGTTTAAAATAAATTAACAAAATTGGAACAGCATGGTAACTCCTATTTTACTGAACAAATACAATGTAAATTATTCTGGGTAATAAAAAATACAAACTCTTAGATCTACTTTTCTTTTTCAGCTGCAGATATTTTGCATTTTCCTTGACCTTTTAAATGTATTCCTATAGCTTAAGTTTTCAAGATAATCATCAAAATTGCCTGGAAAGTCAAGTGTATCAAGCTTCACTGCAGACTTACTAAATCAAAGCTTTAAAGGTAATCTTGAAGAATCAGGATTTTATTGCTCCAAGGGTAATTCTTATCAGTCTAAAGACTCAACGTAACAAATCCTCTAAAATAGATCTCAAATGTGTCTCCTCTATCTCCACCACTACTCCCCCAGTGCAGACCATGACCATATGTCATTCAGGCTCTGAAATGTAATCTCAGGGCATTGATTATCCTGCTTTCAACTCAACCCAGAGCCCTTTCTGCTCTTCCACTCTTGTTTTAGATTAATAAAAGAACAAACATGAAAACAAAACTTTAAAGCTACTAAAAGTCAATACAGAAAACTACATTTTAGGACCCTGAGGTAGAGAACAATATTTTTTAAAAGCCACTAAAAAGTAAAAATCATAACAAAAAAGCAAACAGCTCTGGCCTTCTCAAAACTTAAAATTTCTACTTGATGAAATACACCATTATCAAAGTTAAGGTCAAAAACCGGGAGTAGATATCTACAATAATTAGATAACAAATTAATATTTCAAATAAAGACTTCTACATATCATTACTTTATTTAACAAAAGACAATTTACCCAAGAGAAAATCATAATGACCAGTGAATATATAAAAAAGAACTCAGTCTCACTAGCAATCAAAAAAATTAAAATTAAAATAACAGGACATCATTTTAAACCTACCAGATTCACAAAAGTTAAACCCTTAAGATTACTAAGTGTTGTCAGAGATTAATAATAGCTTTCATACACTGCTAATGGAAAAGCAAATCATACAACCATTTAGCAAAACTGAAGATGTACCAATGCCATGATCCAACAATATTGCTTTTAGTCACACATAATAGAGAGAGTCACACATATGTGCACAGAGAATATGTACAAGAATACTCACTACAGCCTAATTTTAGTAAAATAATAATAATAATAATAATCAGAAAGAATCCACACATCCATCAGTAGAAAGATAGAAAAATGTGGTATACTCATTGGTACACTGGAATATTACAGAACAGTTAATGGGTATGTCACATGAATAGATCTTAAACATAATGTTGCATGAGAAAAGCAAGCGGCAAATGGCACTTCAAGTGTACTACCTATGAAAAACAAATTTGTTAGACACAAAAAAGCTTTTGATACTGTTTTTGGATACACAGTATAGTAAAAAACCGCCACAAAAGCATAGACTGAAAGGACACATGCAACAGCAACTGCCTCTCAAGAGGAAAGGGAAGAATACTAAGGAGGGCAACAAAGTAGGTTTCAGCTTTTGCTACAAAGTTCTATTTATTTTATCTTTAAATATCTCAGAGAAAAAACAGAGGCTTATCTTCTTCCCACCATCAGGGACTTAAAAACGCACCTTTTGCTAAATCTTCTTCTTCTTTTTTGTTAGCCACAGTACCAGGATCCTTGGCTGCAAGAGCTGGGCTTGCTTTTGCTTGTTCTGCAGCCTGACAAAAAAGAGGAACACAGCATTTGACGGTTGTTATCAAATTCTCCTCCTCTTACCTACCCCTAAGAATTTGCAAAACCTTTCTCATCAATCTAGCACAGATTTCTGAAAAAAGAAATCCAAACTGCAGCAGCTTCCACCTTAAAGGGAGAGGGAAAAGAATCCGAATTGGAGGACACAGAGAGCAACCGGACACTTACAGGAGGCAGCCTAGGCATACCCTCCCAGGTCTGTGTCAAGAGGTTCAACTCAAAGCATATGGTACACAATTCAGAGAAGACAGCCTAGAGAAGATTTCAATGTGTTTTTAAAAAACTCCAAAACCAGAAAAGGGGCTGGGAGAGAGAAAGAGATAATTACTTTAAACATAAATAGTTAAAATTTTTTAAATATCTATTAATAGTTATACTTATCATTTCCTTTTGGATCATGTGTCAGGATGTTATCTTCAGGAACTCATATACATATACATATATAATGATATAAATGCTCAAAAATCCTATTTTGTAAACCAAATTACAAGTAGCTAATTCTGACAGTGTATCACTGCCTCTATTAAACTGTGTAAATAAGGGAATGCACAACAAACATATAAATCAATTCACACTTCTGGAATTACAAGTTCTTAAGCCTATGGGCTCCACGGCCTCTCAGTTTTTGCAAAGCATTCAAGGCAAATCAGAATTTCACCTATCTTACCAACCTCATTTCCAATCATTTCACCAGTTCCCAGAAACTGCCAGCAGTTCCTGAGCAGTCTATATACCAGTGCTTTACAAGTCTGACACTCATTTGCTTCTACTCACAACGTTCTCCCACTATGGCTTCTTTTGCTCCATTCACTTTTTCCCTTTTGAGTTTGAACACATCAGTCAGTAATCAGCTAAAATATCACTCTCAATGAAGCATCCCTAAACCTGTTAATTACACATTCTCTTGTTTGTTCTTATGGTAACACCTTTAAACAAGGTACTGTGATTTGAGTGGTTAAGAATGTAAGTTAGGGAGTCAGGCAGACATGAGTTCAAATCCCAGATCTACCACTTTCTAGCTGGATGTCACTGGGCAAATTAGCCTTGGTGCCTCAAATTCCTCATCAATAAAATGAGTACAATAATAGCACCTACACCTCATGGGCACCTCACAGCCTATTTAGAATATTAAATTAACACATGCGATTCCAACATTAGATGAGATGCGCTCATTCAGGGTTTAAAACAAAAAGTATGTAACATTACCTCCAGGGCTTATAATGTATGTAGAGGTAATACACATGACAACTACAGTGTAAATGGACCTCTACGGATGCACAGTTTCTATTATTTTCCATCAAATATTAACTCAAAGTAGATTATGAAAAGTTATGAATGTATATTGTCATTCTCAGGGCAAACAATTTAAAAATGGAATTCTAAAAAACATTCAAATTGCCACATGTACAGCACTTAGAAAAGTGACTGGAACATTGTAACAGGCAAAATCTCAGCTTCTGTTATAATTGTCTGATTACATGTCTGTCTCCACAACCAGACTGCATGTTCCCTGAGGGAATGTGCCTAAATATTACAAGCAATCAATAAATGTTTGTTGAGGGTATGAAAGGAAAAATATTCGACATTATGGTAAAATACAGTTCTACACTCCTCACTTACTGGATTTCGTATTGTCAAACAAACACACAGGCATTTATTTATTTATTTATGAGACAGAGTCCTGCTCTGTCGCCCAGGCTGAAGTGCAGTGGCACGATCTCAGCTCACTGCAAGCTCCGCCTCCCGGGTTCACACCATTCTCCTGCCTCAGCCTCCCAAATAGATGGGACTACAAATGCCCACCACCACGCCCGACTAAGATATGTTTTTCTAAGTATATTTTTTTCATCTGAGTACAGAAGAAAATAATGTAAAAATATTAAGAAAAGTGATAAAGTCACCTGACTCATGATGATGCAGTTTTGTTAGCACTAACTTTTGATGTAAAGATAGAAGTAGGCTAGCAGCATTGCTACTGTAGTTGGCTACTAAATAAGACACGTGTCATTGTTACATTTAGAACCTGATGATAGAAAGGAACTTTGAATGAAAAGTGCACTTCGGGAACATACTGCTTCACATATCACAGTTTGTTTCTGCACTTCTCGACTGGTAGAGATTTCTTCACACACCATAAAAGTTCAAATCTGTCTAATTGTGAAGTTTGCCAAATTGTGAACAAAAATTTATATAAACCACAAAAGTTATTTCTGACCAGGCATACCTTTAGTTTTCAGAAGTGTCTGATAATTAAAACATTATCTAAAGAAAATTGAAACTAGAGATAGGTCAGAATTGAGAGTTTTAAAGTTGTATTCCGTGAACCTCAAAAAGCTTTTTTCTTCTCAGCTCTTCTAAAAACAAATGCCTGGCCGGGCACGGTGGCTCATGCCTGTAATTCCAGCATTTTGGGAGGCTGAGGCGGGCAGATCATGAGGTCAGGAGATTGAGATCATCCTGGCTAACATGGTGAAACCCCGTCTCTACCAAAAATACAAAAAAATTAGCCAGGCTAAAAAAAGAAAAGAAAATATATCTTCAGAGGTTTTGTTAAGCATGCCCTAACAAAAATCTAGTCTGATGAAAACACAGTAATAACTTAAGTAACTAAGTGGCTTTAAAATCTACAGGGAGTTCTGCAATTGAACTTAGATGATATATTTTTTTCATTTAATGTGAAGCAATTTACATGTAGGGTTTCTAATAAGCTTTTCAGAAACCACTAAAAAAATCATTGTACCTCATCATATTTTACTTTATATATATATTTCTTGTAGGTGAAATATAGCTACTACGACAAGATTAGCTGCTACATACTTGCTAACATCTAGATCAAAGGATGAAAAGTAAGTCCTGTCTTTACTATTGCTCCTCTACGTCCTGAATCTCTTGAACAAGAGAATAAGCTAGTTTCTCTACCAATCAAGACACAATGCTCTTGCCAGTGTTCACTCCACTGGAAGCCTAGTCTGGACAGACACATATTCACTAACCTCTCTATCAAAGAAGGCAGACTCGGGCAGTGAAAAGAACACTGAACTGAGAATCAGCATGCCTGTGTTCTAGTTCCAGCTGTCAACTATGAGTTGTGGCCCTGGGCAAGTCACTTAACCACTCTGAGTCTCAGTTTCCTTATCTGTAAAAATGAGTGAGCGGATTAGATTAGAGGATCCCTAAAACTGTTTCCGTGGCTAAGATTCTAGATTAACCAAACAAGGGTACATATGGCACAATCATTAATTCTTCCTTTTCTTACAAGAGTAAGTCCCTTTGTGGACTGAAATGCGCTTTTCACTTGGACTGAAGGCTGTCCTCTAGAGCAGCAGTGCCTCTCAAACCTCAGCGTGCATACAAATCTTCTGAAGATCTTGTTAAAATGGAGATAATGAACCCATAGGTCTGGAGTGGGTTCAACCATGCTGCATTTCTAACAAGCTTCCAGGTCATGCCAGTGATGCTGGTCAAACCACGTTCTGAGTTAACAAGAACCAAAGACTCTAGATATTTAGTGGGCTTGCATTTTCTCTACCTATTCTAGGTGGGTTCTCTGCAGTGAGTCTACTCTTTGATAAATAAACATTGTTTCTGTTGTCAACGAACGTATAATGTCTTGGATTATTCTGCTTAAGATTATTCCTTAATTATACAGATTCTAGAAACTAGACTGAGTAGTAACAACCAGCTATCAATTATGAATGAATGAATTTTCAGATATAATTTATCATTGTAAAGCCAATCAAAATTAAAAAAATTTTAAGAAGAAAATGTCCTTTGCTTCCTTCCTCTCCCAAATACATTTTTGAGTCTTCACATCTCAAGAGTGCTCAGATAAACTGGAAATGCCTTGGGAAGAAAGCACATGTAGGTCTGGATGAATGTAGATAAGCTACATGACTCCCTGAAGTGGTCAAAATGTAAGCCCTCCACACTCACAGATTTCCGTTCATGATTTTATATCACTCATTATAGTCTGTTCCAGTCAATAAACTGGGGAAAGACAGTATAGTAAATCAGCACATATTTTAAGCCTCTTGATTAGTTGGGCATCCTAAAGGAAGGTTACCCAAAATAGAAATAGGAATAAAAAAGACATTTCTTGATTTTTTTTTCTATATGACATAAATTAAAGATTGAATTTTTTTGGCACAAGGGCAGACAGGAGAGGAAAGTTAAGCTATTTAGTCATATCCACTAGGGAAAGGAAGACTTCTGTACTGGTCGGCTGTTACTAAGGAAAAATACTTCAGGTGCTTCTCTTCTCATTTACCCCTTCTAGAGTCCTTTCATTGTTAATACAGGAATTCATAAATTTCCTCATCAAAAGAATCTCTCAAGTCATCCCTAACTTCTAAGGATATCCTGATTTTTGAGCTGTCATTCTTTGTAGACAATTATAGCATTAAGAGCATTTAAGAAGATAATGTTATCTAATTAATAAAGCTATTTTGTGTCTATTATTAAAACTGTACTGGCCGGGCTGGTGGCTCACACCTGTAATTCCAGCACTTTGGGAGGCCAAGACAGGCAGATCACCTGAGGTCAGGAGTTTGAAACCAGCCTGGACAACAAGGTGAAACCCATCTCTATTTAAAAAAAAAAAAAAATTCCAGGTGTGGCCTTGCGTGTCTGTAGTCCCAGCGACTCAGGAGCCTGAGGCAGGAGAATCACTTGAACCCAGGAGGCAGAGGTTGCAGTGAGCCAAGATCACGTCCCTGCACTCCATCCTGGGTGACAGAGTTAGACTCCGTCTCAAAAACAAACAAACAAAAACTATACCAAAAAATTTCAAAAACTGCAAATTGTTAAACCAATTCATTTATAAAGAAGGAGAGAGGTTGGAGCACATTAATATTCCATTGTAACACTTTTCTGGCACCTCTGAATGCCAGAAAACTACTATTACTAACTACCAATACAACTAGTTACTAATACAATTAGTATTACTAATGAAAATTTCTCTGAAGTAGTAAAAAATGACCAGGGAATGAAGAAAAAAATTCAAATAAACATAGCTATTGAAGACAAACAAACTGCAGCGCACACACACAGCTTCATTCCCAAAATACCTGAGAGCCAATAGCTGGGAACGTAACTCCTTGCTCCTTAAGATTCTTAATCATTGCTGATATTAGACTAAGCTGTGGGTCATTCTTAAATTCATCTGTCCATTCAACCATAAGAGCCTTTAATTTTTCACATACTTTAGGATGACCCTGTAAAATAGAAAAAGAAATAAAAGAGCACCAATTTCCTAGCCAATGATTTAATACAGACATTTTAAATATAAAATTATAAAGTTATAGATTTTTTTGAATTACAAATTACACATAGCTATAGACAAATAAGAAAATATAGTTATTAGAAATAAAACGAATGTTCACACTATGAAAAAAACCCATAATATATATCTCACTTCAAATTAAAGCATTAAATAGGTAATAACATTTTGGAGATCTGAAAGGACTTCAGAATATTTTGTAATGAAGTAAGGTTTGTACATCAGTAAGACAAGGAAAAGTGTCTGTTTCCTTTTTGCAAAGCAATACAAAAGTTGGAAGGTGAGAATAAACGATATAGTTCCTTTATTCCGATTTCCTGACTTCTTAATGTTCATGACTATGCATTTTTTCCATGATGCTTAACTATCTGGGGCCTGGTTTGAGATACACTGCATGTTAATCGTCTTGAAAATTTAATTTCTTCAAAATAACATAACTTTTTTTTCCTTTTTTTTCCCTGAGACAGAGTCTCACCCTGTGGCCCAGGCTGGAGTGCAGCAGCTCGATCTCAGCTCACTGCAACCTCCGCCTCCCAGGAGGGGGAGGAGTGCAAGCGATTCTCCTGTTTCAACCTCCCGAGTAGGATTATAGGTGCGCACCACAATGCCCAGCTAGTTTTTGTACTTTTAGCAGAGGCGGGGTTTCACCATTTTGGCCAGGCTGGTCTTGAACTCCTGACCTCAAGTGATTCGCCCACCTCAGCCTCCCAAAGTGCTGCGATTACAGGCATGAACCACCGCATGCAGCTCAAAATAACGTTAACTCTTTATGGTTGATGTACAACACTGACTGAGGTTAGTCTAAGGCAGGTGTGCAGGGCACTATTCTTCTGTATTAAAGAGATAAATGTAGTGAGTTTTCAAAATAAATTATTTTACTCATTGTTTTATGGAAAAAAACCTGGCCAGTTCATTAAAATACTGATGTATCTTCATAGTGGCAATTATCTAAAGTCTTTTTATTTGATGTAATAGATATAAAGAAATCTTCACAGATAGCAGAGAAAAGTGAAGATAACTCCTCTATGAAATGTCATAAATGTATTTCAAATTAATGTTTACTAAATAATTAGCTAAAGCTTTTAAAAGTGGAGAAGGTTAGACTTTTAGATTACTCTATTGGAAGAAAAAGGATTCTTCCTAAGTGCACGTAAACTGTATTTTGGCCAGCGAGCACATAATGGATTTGTAAATGCTTTATTGAGACTATATATGAACTTAATTTGTTTAATAAAAGGAAATTTTTAAAAAGGGCAGGATGTTGGCTGGGCGCGGCGGCTCACACCTGTAATCCCAGCACTTTGGGAGGCTAAGGTAGGCAATCACAAGGTCAGGAGTTCGAGACCAGCCTGACCAACATGGCAAAACCCCGTCTCTACTAAAATTTACAAAAACCAGCCAGGAGTGGTGGCGCATGCCTGTAATCCCAGTTACTCAGGAGGCTGAGGCAGGAGAATCGCTTGAACCCGGAAGGCGGAGGTTGCAGTGAGCTGAGATCACGTCACTGTACTTCAGCCTGGGTGACAAAGCGAGATGCAGCCTTGGGAAAAAAAAAAAAAGGTGGGACGTTATTAGGTACCAAACCAATATGTTCATTGTAAAACATTCAGAAAATAAAGAGAAGTCCTCTTTGCCTATAGGTAGTCGTTTTTTGAAATGGCTGTTTGCACTATTATACACAGGTTTGTATACCACATTTTTCACCTACATTACAAAAAACATGGTATTAGAATCTCTTCATAAACAGTTGTACATCTCGACAGACATTCAGGACATTAAAAGACAATGCTTATTAATTAGTAGAAAATAACTAAATATTAATGCAAAAAGCAGGCAAGGGAAAGAATTATCACTTAACCATGATGTTCAAAAAGTACAGAATTTTAAATTCTTACTATATTTCTATACAGCTTTTTTTCTACTGTAACTTGGAACTATTCATTTTCCCAAAACATCAGGCATTTTCCCTTTTAACAAACAAAACTTTTCTTGATTTATAATACTCCCCTAAAAAAGCTAAAATAATGACCTTTAGAATGCACAAATTTTTACTGGGAGAACTCACCTATTACTAATTGAAAATTTAAAACTTTCCTGAATTGTGTGACTAGAATTCTACACGCAGTTGAGTGGGCAGCTGTAGGGTCACCAGTTCTCCCTGCTTTTTGCTGTGTCCCAACAGAAAAACAGAGTGCCTTGTCCCGCTCTGTGACCCAGCCAGCTGCATGTTTTCCACCATAGGTTTGGACCCAAACTGGGGCCTTGAACATTTTCAGGCACTGATAAATTTGTTCAGGTTGCGGCTCAAAACACTAAAAGATCAAATGTGTTGCTAAAAACATAGAAACCAGCCCCAACCTTGAGTTAAATTCCTTAAATCCTCCTATAAATCTGCAGCCCTCATAAGTTTCCCTAATAAATGCTTTAGACTGATCACCCTGGCATTTAGTGCCTCTTTTTCTGGATTCTCATCTGGCCCTATCTGGAAGTTTGGGGCAGTCCCTTGTGGGAACTCTCCCGCCACCACTTTTGAGGCAACTCCAGCTGTGGGTTCGGCCAGTAAGAACAGCAGTATAGTATTAAAATCCTGTGATGGCCAGGAAGTGGCCTTATTGATATAGATAAAAACTCAACGGTGCCATAGACTTTTGGCAGTATTTCTGAAAGGTTTTCCATTAGGAAAACATCTTGTGCCTACAAAAACGGTACCTAAAATAGACTGATATTATTTAATTAGATATAGAAATACCTGTTTTCTTATCAGATGAAAGTATGATGGAAAAGAACAGGTTAAAAATACTGTAATATGGCTTGAAAAAACTAACTCAAAGTTACATGAATCTGCAGTCTCTTCAGCAAAACATAATATTTATTCATATACTGGATAGACACATATTAGAAAGGATTTCTTAAAAAGCACAGAATAGTCCTTTGTGAAGATTTAAACAATAAAATATGTGAAGAAAGAAGACTGCCTTAATTAATTTCTGGAAATAATGCTCCTTACCTTATTTAATACGTTGCTTACTTCACTAGCAAAATCTCTTGAACATACTTCTAAATGAAAAATTTTGCCACAGTTTGATACACATGCTCCTAGAAGCTAAAAGCACAAAATCAGAAGTTAAAGGGGCTCCATTGTGGCAGATAATTTTGTGGTACAGGTTAAAAGAAACCACTCACAGTCAAAGCCTGCATAGCAACGTGAGGATCTTTGTGGTTCACTCTTCTCATAATAGACCGAAGACAATCCTTAGGTCTAAAAAACGAGAAAATAAAAATTACTTAATAATACGTCTAGTTTCCCCCTGCCCCTTAAACTGTTATAGACAAAAGACTATGATAAAAGGGAGACTATGATAAAGTAGGGAAATTTAATTTTATTAATAACATGGTTGAAAACTGTAAATTAGTTCCTTTAAATTTTCAAACAGAATTAACAGGCTCTCTTATTAGTAATCATAGATGAGGCATTTCAGGATAATTCTGGGTAGGAAAAAAAACAAAGCTTTGAAAATAAAATGGTAGGTCATGACTTCCACTTCCAGCCAGGGTGGAAAAACAGACCAGACTATACACTCCCGTTGTAAACAATTACAAAACTGGAAAAATAGATTGAAAATACACATTGAAGTTAACTTTTTAAAGACATGAGGCCACAGGCAGTACTGAATGATAATCCACAAGAAGGAAAATTAATTAGATAAGCCAGAAGTTTGCCTCAACTTTCTGCGTAGAGGCAGTTTCCAAGTATCAGTGAAGACTTTCTGAAAAACCCACACATGCACAGGTGAAAAACTCCATGAAACTGGTCAAAAAGCGACCAGGGCAATATGCTAAAGAGATCCAAAGTTCACACAGTTGTCAGAAATGAGACCACAGTGAAGCATCTATTGAAAATCCAGAGCATTCAGTGGATATACAGGGGAGTTTAGACCCTAGCAACGCAGCTCAACCATACCTACACATGGCCTAACAACATAAGCCACAGACAAATGTAACAACTTCTGAAAAATAAAGTCCAACACTCCTTAACAGGAATACAACACCTGATGCTCAACAATGTAAAATTCAAAATACTAAGCATTCAATAAAATAATATGAAGACATGATATGAAGAAGAACACTATCACACACAACTAGCAGAAAATTCAGTCAACTAAGAATGCAGAAATAACAAAGATGATGAAATTAGCAGTCAAGGACTTTATATAAGCTATTAAAGTATGCTGGAAATAATCCACATAATCATGAAGAAATGATATATTAAAAAGTGCCCAGAGAAAACTCTAGAGACAAAAAATATGTAAAGTGAAAAATGGATGGAATTAATCAGGTAAGAATGAAAGATCAGTCAATTTGAAAATATGCTGAAAGTATCTAAACTGAAGTACAGAGAGAAAAAAATGAAAAAATTTAACAGAGAGCCACCACTACAAATACTTTTAAGAGAGAAATGAAAATAAAATAGCTTGGGTGCAGTGGCTCACACCTATAATCCCAGCACTTTGGGAGGCTGAGGCGGGCAGATGGCTTGAGCCCGGAAGTTCGAGACCAGCCTGGGCAACACTGTGAAATCTCATCTCTACAAAAAAAAATAAAAAATACAAAAATTAGCCAGAAATGGTCCCAGCTCCTAGGGGCACAGGGAATGGCCTAAGGTGGGAGGTTCACTTGAGCCCCAGAGGTCGAGGATGCAGTGAGCTGTGATGGCAACACTGTACTCCATCCTGAGAGACCACTGTACTCCATCCTGAGAGACAGAGTGAGACCCTGTCTCAAAAAAAAGTTTTAAATTAAAAAAAAAAAACCATAAAAACTATTTGGTTGATACACAAAAGACAGAAAGAGAAAACAGAAGAAACATAACCAATCATCTAGAAAAATGGCAGAGTAAGACTGTAATCCAACTATACTTGTATCAGTTCACTACTGTTAGCAGTTTTCATAACAAGGAATACTAACAGGGATAAAGAGAGACAGTACATAATAATAAAACGGTTAAGTCCCCCAAGAAAACATAATTCTAAATGTGTATGAACACAATAATAGAACTTCAAAATATATAAAGGAAACATTGATAGAGCTGAAAGGAAAAACAGACAAATCTACTGGAAACTTCAACATGCCCCCCTCAATGACTTGATAACACAAGAAAAAAAATTACCGATATGGAATACTTGAATGGCACTATCATACAACGTGACCTGACTGGCATTCCACAACAATCCACCCACCCATGGCACTATACCCATTTTTTTCCCATGTACATGGAAAATTCAACAAAATGGACTGCATTCTCTCCTGTAAAACAAACACTGATAAATTTGAAAGGACTAAAGTCATACAAAGTACATTCCTTGACCATAACAAAATTAAACTACAAATTGATAACAAAATGATAGCATAAAAATATCCAAATATTTGGAAATCAAATAACATATATCTAACGCTTACATCAAATGAAATCACAGAACCATAATTTCCCTTAAGGACATGAAAGTGAAAGCACACTATCCAGTATTCTGTATAAGAATGTTCACACAGGCTCTGCTCATAGAGTCAAAACCTGGATACAATCCAAATGCTCATCAACAGATGAAAGGATAAACTGCAATATATTAACACAATGTAATACCTCTTCCCAAAAAAACAGGAATATTGATACACACAAAAATATGAATTCATCTTAAAAACATATTGAGTGCGGCCGGGCGCGGTGGCTCAAGCCTGTAATCCCAGCACTTTGGGAGGCCGAGACGGGCGGTTCACGAGGTCAGGAGATCCAGACCATCCTGGCTAGCATGGTGAAACCCCGTCTCTACTAAAATACAAAAAACTAGCCGGGCGAGGTGGCGGGCGCCTGTAGTCCCAGCTACTCGGGAGGCTGAGGCAGGAGAATGGCGTGAACCCGGGAGGCGGAGCTTGCCGTGAGCCGAGATTGCGCCACTGCACTCCAGTCTGGGCGACAGAGCGAGACTCCGCCTCAAAAAAAAAAAACAAACAAACAAACAAAAAAACATATTTAGTGCTAGACACAGGAGTACTAACAATACACATATTAGTAATTGCATAAGGTAGAAGGAACTTTTGGGAGTGATTAAATGCCATCTTGGTTGGGATGATACTTTATAGGTGTATATATTTGTCAAAACACATCAAACTATCAAACCATACATGTACAAGGGATGCATTTTTTGTTGTAGATGAATCATAGCTCAGTAAAAACAGATCTATTTAAATGACAGGTCAAGCATGTAGCAAACATGCATTTCATGGGGATGTTTTATGGTAATTAGTGATAATAGTAAAGCAGAGTAACCATTCATATAACCTATGAAACATCATGTGCTTAGGCTCTCAAAAATTATATAATAGCAAAGGACTTATTCAGTGTTCAAAACATTCATAGCAAACCAAGTCCTCCATTTACTGAAGTACAGTTCCTTGCCCATGATGCCAGTTACCAGGCAGTAATAGGCACTAACAAGATTCATACCTGTCACTCTCAAACATGCTATGTTCTGGCCACAGATGTGCCTCCCAATAAATTAAGATAACATAAACAGGGAGTCTTTATATAAGTCAAAAGGATAGCCTCAAAATATTAAATCATCAGATTAAAATGACATATATTTTCCTCTAATAACACACTGTCAACATCTATAAATTATTTCAACTAAAAATAATACAATATATTATTCTCAAGGGCATATGGACATTACACAGGATAAACAATGTTAAGTCACAAAACAAGTCTCTACAGATTTAAAAAGATAAAAAAAATCATAGAAAGCATGTTCTCCAAAGACAGTAGAATAAAATTTGAAAGAACAAAGAAATGTAGAAAATTAAAATATGTGAAAATCAACATCCTCCTAAATAGCCAATGGCTCAAAGAAAAAAATCACAGGTGAAATCAGAAAATACTTTGAGATTAATGAAAAGGAAAACATAACCCAAGAAAACTTAAGGGTACAGTAAAAACAGTGCTCAGAAGGAAATTTATACCTATAAGCACCTACATTTAAAAAAAAAAAAAAGATGATCTCAGTACTACCTCACACCCATCAGGATGGCTACTACAAAGAAAAACAGAAAAAATCTAAGTGTTGACAAAGATGTGGAGAAACTGAAACACTTGTGCACTGTTGGTGGGAATGTAAAATGCTACAGGTGCCGTGTAAAACAGTATAATGGTTCCTTGAATAATAAAAATAGAATTACCATATGCTCCAGCAATTCCATTTCCAGGTATATACCCCAAAGGACTGAAAGCAGGCAGGATCTGGAGGAGATAGTGGTGCACCGGTGTTCACAGCAGTATTATTCGCAATAGCTAAAAGGTGGAAGCAACCCAAGTGTCCACAGACACATAAATGGATAAGCAAAATGTGGTATATACATACACAGAATACTATTCGGCCTTTATAAAAAGGAAATTCTGACATATGCTACAACAGGGATGAATCTTAAAGCCATTATGCTGGTCACAACAGGACAAATGCTGTATGATGCCCCTTAGATGAGGTACTAAGAGTAGTCAAAATCAAGACCAGGCACAGTGGCTTGCACCTATCATTCCAGCACTTTGGGAGATGAAGGTAGAAAGATTGCTCCAGCCCAGGTGTGTGAGACCAGCCTGGGCCATATAGTGGGACCCTGTCTCTACAAGAAATTTTTAAAATGAGCCGGACATGGTGGCACACACTTGTAGCTACAGAGGCTGAGGTGGGCTGATCACTTGCTGCAGTGAGCCATGATTGTGCTACTGCACTCCAGCCTCAGTGGCAGAGTGAGACCATATCTCCAAAATTAAAAAAAAAAAAAAAAAAAGAGTAGTCAAAATCATAGACAGAAAGTGGTTGCCAGGGGGCCTGGAGAGCAGGGAATGGGGAGTTGTTGTTCAATTTTGTTCAATTGTTTAATGGGTATACAGTTTCAGTTTTAAAGAGTTCTGCTACTCGGGAGGCTGAGGCAGGAGAATGGCATGAACCCAGGAGGCGGAGCTTGCAGTAAGCTGAGATCGCACCACTGCACTCCAGCCTGGGCAACAAGAGCGAGACTCCGTCTCAAAAAAAAAAAAAAAAAGAGTTCTGGAGGTAGATGGTGACTATAGTTCACAACATAATGCAGGTATTCAATACCATTAAGATGGCAAATTTTATGCTATGTTTATTTTGCTACAATCTAAAGAATTGGGGAAAAAGATCTCAAATCAATAACCTAAGATCATACCTTAAGAAACCAGGAAAAAGAGCAACTAAACCCAAAACAAGCAAAGCAGAAGGAGGGAAACAATAAAGAGAGGCAATAAATGAAACAGACAACAGAAACACAATAGAGAAAAGCCAATGAAAACAGAAGTTTTTTTTTTTTTAAGGATCAACAAAACTGAAAAACCTTTGGTTAGACTGGCCAAGAAAGAAAGGTGGCTCAATTTAATAGAATTAGAAAACAAAGAGGGAACATTACTCTCAACCTTACTGAAATAAAAAGGATTTTACAAAACACTATGAACAACTTTATGCCACCAAATTGGATAAATCCAGTTAAAATGGACAAATCCCTACAAAGACAGGAAACTACTGAAACTATGGTATGCTTAGGGGTCGAAAGAAAAAAAGAAAAAATAAAAGAAACTGACTTAAGAAGAAACAGAAAATCTGAATAGAGCTATGTAACAAGTAAAAAGACTAAATTACTGATTAAGAAAACCTCCCACAAAGAAAATCTCAGAACTAGAAAGCTTCACTGGTGAATTCTACCAAATGTTTACAAATTAACATCAACTCTTCATTTAAAAAAATACATAAATTAAACAACAAAATTAAAAGCTTTTGTGCATTAAGGGACACCATCAATAAAGAAAAGTCAACCCACCAGAATGGCAGAAAATATTTCCAAATCATACACATGACAAGGGATTAACAGCCAGAATACATAAAGAACTCCTACATCTCAACAACAAACAACAACCCAATTCAAAAATGGGGAAAGGACTTGAATAGACATTTCTCCAAAGAAGATACACAAATAGCCAATAAGCACATAAAAAGATGCTCAACATCACTAGTCATTAGGGAAATGCAAATCAAAACCACATTGAGACGCCACTTCACACTCACCAGGCTGGCTATGTTTTTAAGAAAGGAAAGAGACCAAGTATTGGAGGGGATGTAGTGAAATCAGAACACTCGTACATTGCCAGTGGGAATGTAAAATGGTGTAGCTACTGTGAAAAGTGTGGTAGTTCCTCAAAAAATTAAGTATAACCACATATAATCTAGCTGGGACTCTAACCAGTATCTGTACACCCACGTTCAGAGTAGTATTAATAGTATTCACAACAGCCAAATGTCCATCAACAAAAGAATGGATAAACAAAATGTGATATACAACGGAATGGTATTCCGCCTTAAGGAAATTCTGACACACGCTATATATACAACATGGATGGACCTTGAAACCATTATGCTAAGTGAAATAAGCCAGACACAAAAGCACACATAATTCTATGTTTCCACTTACATGAGGTACCTAGAATAGACAAATTCATAAAGACAGAACATAGAAAAAAGTAACTAGTGGCTAGGAGGGGAAATGGAGAGCTATTATTTCAAAGGTATAGAGTTTCTACTTGGGATGATGAAAAAGTTCTGAAAATGGATAGTGGTGTTGGTTGAATAATACTGTGAATGTACTAAATGCCAATGAATTACGCACTTAAAAATTATTTAAATGGTAAATTTTATGTTAAATATATTTTACCACAATAAAATAAATGAAGTACTAATACCAGCTACAACATAAATGAACCTCCAAAAAATTATACAACATAAGATTGGGCGCAGTGACTCACACCTATAATCCCAGCACCTTGGGAGGCCGAGGCAGGCGGGTCACCTGAGGTCAGAAGTTCGAGACCAGCCTGGACAACATGGTGAAACCTCATCTCTACTAAAAATACAAAAACTTAGCCAGGCACAGTGGCATGTGCCTATAATCCCAGCTACTCTGGAGGCTGAGGCAGGAGTATCTCTTGATCCCGGGAGGTGGAGGTTGCAGTGAGTTGAGATTGTGCCAACTCCACTCCAGGCTGGGTGACAGAGCTAGACTCTGTCTCCCCAAAAAAAAAAAAAAAAAAAAAAAACTACACCACATGAAGAAAGCTGGTCACAAAAGAACACATATTGCAGAGCTCCATTTATATGAAATGTCTGTAATAGGCAAATCCATACAGATACAAAGTAGATTAGTAGTTTCCAGGAATGAGGAGAGGTGGCAATGAGAGTGACTGCTAATGAGTACAGGTTTCTTTTTGGGATGATTATTGTTCAGTAATTAGATACTGTTGCACAAACTTATGAACACATTAAAACCCACTGAATTGCATATTCTAAAATGGTAAATTTGATGGTATGTGAAATATACATATATTTATAAAAGCAAAAACATTTCTCAAGCAATTTGAACTCCAATGAGCCCTGGAAAGTAAAGCAATACGCTTAAGTATAATTAGTTAGCACTGTAATAAATACAAAAAATCCTTTTAATAATTATATAGAAAATTAGGATACAAGGTAGGATTCCTGATTTTAAGGATTCTCAACTGCCTGTGAGGCTGCTTCCACCTAAAGAGCATGAAGGGAGAAACAACACACAAAAGAAGTAATATTTATTGAATGTCTATTATGTGTCAAGCATTCGATTTTTTTAGTCTAAAACTTTTTTCTTCTACTTTACTGATTTTGTAAGATATTAAAATGTTTGGATAGCAGCATCATTAGACTGAAGAAACTATGTACTTTAACACTATTATTTAGATTTGGCCTTTTTCACAGTTGGACTTAATTTAGGAGCCAGGGTCTGCGATCCCATACTAACTTGCAGTTGTGACTACCATGCTGACATAAAAACACAAAACAATCACTTCAAGGCATGGTAAAGGCCAGATAAAAAGAATTATTTGAATACTAAAATTAAAATCAGTAAAAAATAATCCAAAGATGATTCAGCTGAATAAACATTTTAGAAAATAATCCTGTACACTTTATTTACCAAATTTTAAATAAAATTGATTATATATTTTGTTTACAAATCACTTTTTTATTTTAAGGTAAGAAACCTGTGGCTTTTGGAAAGGATGATGGGGAAAGGTGTATTGAAATGAAATTATTCCTTTTATTTTAGACATTCCAATGTTATTTTACCACAGCCAATTGTAAAAACCAAGGCAAAGATATCTTTGGCACCAAAATAAAATCGGTTACTGAACCATTAAAAGGACAGAGCTGCAAAGCCAGTAAGAATGCTCCTAAGTGCTGATGAACACCTTGTTTGTGCAAACACAGCAGTATCTTTTAGATACTAGCTTAAAATCCCTTCAGAATTGTCTACAAAACAGAACTTACCCACTATTGTGAACTATCTCATTCTGTCCTATGCATTTTAATTCAGTTTTAGTATGTCCACCAGATGGGTAATACTGAACATATATATATATATATAATTATTAAATCTTACCATGCTATTAAAAGTATGGTTAAAATACTATTTTTTAAAAGCTATGGGGATTACAAGTGAATTTAATGTAAGTATATTTATGGCTATTATCCTTCCAATGACAAATGAAAGTTGATTACAAGCATGGTGTCTATGTAATTCATCCTCTACACAAGCACCCTTTTGAGAGTGAAAGGCGGTGCTCACTGGACATAACAGAGGAACAGCAGGCACAAACTACAATTGTCCAAGGCAAACTGGATGTTATGGTCACAACAGTCAAAACTATGTTCATCCACAAAATCATCTTTTTATGAATAGATCTGGCTCATATAGTTTGTAAAAGGGTAAAGGAAAAGGGGGCAGTATTTCTATACGGATACAGCTTCCAAAGTCTTTTTCTCAAATCACAAACCAGACAGAAAACAGACTTTGCAGGAATGTACATAACTACCTACACAGTATATGTCAGCTGATGAACTGGAAGCATCATATTGAGTTTCATTATTTACTAGTATTACTCCAACCTGCCTCAACAAACTGCACTGTCAGATTCAAAGAAAACAGATTTAAGATGGAGCTCCTCTCTACCACATCCTCCCTACACCCACTCCCGATCCATCAGACCACTCTCAACCATTCAGTTTCTATGTGAAGTCGTAACTACTAAAAACAAGTCAGCTCATGCCTGGAAGTAAATTAAAATTAATCAATCAATCTTCAGACCGAAATATCCAAACTGTGCTTTCTTTTGCAATAGACCTATCTAATTTCTGAAACAAAACACAAACTCTGCAGAACTTGAAGCTCTTAAGGCAAATGTGCAAAGGACAGATTTTTTTTTTAATGAATTCTATCAGCAGTCACTTCTCTGATCTAACGGTAAATTAAGAAAACTTCTCATTTTTGCTCATTCATCTTGTTGGAAGTACTCAGATAATTTGATTCTACCACATACAGTACTATTTGTATATATCAGTGCTAAAGGATACCAACCCTTTCGATTAATCTAATTAGGTAAGCAAGACTTTCAGGGTGAATCACCTCCATAAAAATTAGAGTGGCACTGGTAAAAAAAATTCAATAGGTACCAAAGAATTCTGTTCATAATACTTTCCATAACTAATGTTCATTAATTACCTTCTAGGTGACAAGTATTATGCAAGGCTTTAGGAATAAAGCAGTGAACAAGAGGAGACTGACTCTGCTTCATGAAGTTCATAGTCTAGCCTACTGTCTTTTTCTAAAACTTAAGTGAATCCCTGTATAAGTTAAAACTGTGACATAAACATAATTGTCCAAACTTTATATAAACTACAATATCATGTTTAAAACCATCAATTTCAGAAAATGCTACTATCTTTTTTTTTTTTTTTTTGAGACAGTCTCACTCTGTGTCCCAGGCTGGAATGCAGTGGTACGATCTCAGTTCGCTGCAACCTCCACTTCCCAGGTTCAAGCAATTCTCCCACCTCAGCCTCCCAAGCAGCTGAGATAACAGGCGGGCACTACCATACAAAGCTAATTTTTTTATTTTTAGTGGAGACAGGGTTTCACCATATTGGCCAGGCTGGTCTCGAACTCGTGACCTCAGGTGATCCACCCACCTTGGCCTCCCAAAGTGCTGGAATTACAGGTGTAAGCCACCGTGCCCAGTCAGAAAATGCTATTGTCTTTAATTTGGCTTTTATGAATTTTCATAAACTAAAAGCTTTATCAGGCCATGTGTCTAAAACCAAGCCATGAAAAGGCACCATGAAAGAAAATCTTCATGACTACCTAGTCAGTTAAGATTCCATATCTGTCAGCTGTTCATATTTATAAATATGCACAAATGGGTACATCTTTCAACACAGAACAGTTTTTTCCATGTCAAAAGTCATAATTAAATGTTAGATTAAAAAATGAAGTAACTTGGCCGGGCGCGGTGGCTCAAGCCTGTAATCCCAGCACTTTGGGAGGCCGAGACGGGCGGATCACGAGGTCAGGAGATCGAGACCATCCTGGCT
>NW_016804580.1:1902090-1915222 GCF_001698545.2 Rhinopithecus bieti | reverse complement strand
AAAAAAAAAAAAAAAAAAGGCTGGGCGTGGTGGCTCACGCCTGTAATCCCAGCACTTTGGGAGGCGAAGGCCGGCAGACGACAAGGTCAGGATATCGAGACCATCCTGGCTAACATGGTGAAACCCCGTCTCTACTAAAAATGCAAAAAATCAGCCAGGCGTGGTGGTGGGCACCTGTAGTCTCAGCTACTCAGGAAGCTGAGGCAGGAGAATAGCGTGAACCCGGGAGGTGGAGCTTGCAGTGAGCTGAGATCAGGCCACTGCACTCCAGCCTGGGCGACAGAGCGGGACTCCGTCTCAAAAAAAAAAAAAAAGTGTCTACATATACATATATGTATGTGTGTGTGTGTGTGTGTATATAGTGGAAGTGACATTCTGAGACTCATAGTTTACAAGAAGCCATGTGGAGTACACTTGGGTCTCCTGGAGCACTGGCTCTTAGGATGCTCCCTCTGGGAAGCCAGCCACCATTCTGTGAGAAACTCAAGCCACAAGCAGAGGCCTTGGGTAAGAGTTTCAACTGATAGCCCATGTGAGGTCCCAGGTAATGGCCAACCATCACTGCTCGCCATACGAAGCATCCATCCCAGTGAAGCCTTCAGATGACCCTAGTCCCAGGCACTATGTAACTACAACTTCCTGAGAGACCCCACACAATAACTGCCCAGCTGTTAACCCACATAACTTTGAGATATAATAAACTGTTCTTTTAAGCTAAGTGTTAGGATGGTTACTACTAAGAGGTGTGTAGTAAGAGATAACTAGAACAGCCTCTAACAAAGAAAGCTGACAGCTAGTAGGTTTGAATAGTACTAAGTCATGTTATTTAGAATTGCTTGGGTCTTCTTTTAATCTTTGTTTAAAACATGACTTAAGCATAATACGTACTTAAATTCACTTCAAGTTTATAAAACCCAAATTAGGTCAGGCTTACAAAATCCACCCATGAATCTCATCTCTGGATCACTTCTCAAAAGCACCCTGCTCTCTGGGACCTCCAGTCCCTCGCTAGGACTCTCCTGCCCTGCTGTTCTTGGTCAATGCTTACTCATCCTACAGATCAGAGCTTACACATCTCTTAAACTGAGGAACTTAGGCCCTTGACAGCTCCCCACATCAAGCGGTGCCTGGAATGTTAGGTATTCCACCTGCAAACTCAAATATTGAACTAAATCTGTCAGATAATAGTTGTAACACTAATAGTTAACACTTAGGGAGTGCCTGCTTTGTGTTAGATGCCATGCTAAGAACCTTACAAGCAGACAATCCGACTCTTCACCACCATGTGATAAAGCTTTGGCATTTAACACCTCTCTTTTGTTGGGTTGGTTTGTGGGGTTTTTCTCCTTAACTATTTATCTCCCCATCATGAGGGCTGCGGAAGGCAGGGCCCAGGGTTACACAGCTCATCCTTGGCATGCCACTCCTTAACCATGCCCTCTGGCACATAATAAACTCTCAATTGAAATTTGAGAAAATAAAAACAAGAATTATTTAGCAACTGCTGTTGCTCTCCCATGACTGAACTTAAAACATCGTCATTGTGAATGGGGCCCAGAATTGTGCCTTCAACATGGCTGATGCTCAAAAAAAAGTCACTGAGCAAAACACAAAAAATACTACTTTTCACTACTGTGCAACTAATATGTAGAATAACTCATCTTCCTTATAAAGCTCTATTTATTACCAAGTTCTGCATATCTTCCACTGAGTTCGCTAAGTGGAAAACGCACATCCTTTCATAAAATGTAGTTAATAAAACTATAATAAAACCATGATAAGGGGGAAAAACGCACAATAAATAGTGCTGGGAGAAACAGAGGATGTGAGAAAAAGAGACAGGTGGCAATAAACACAAATAAAATATCTTGTAAAATACATGGTAAGAGAAAATCTGCACGTGCACTTAGAAGAGTCTACCAAAGGTTTCCATCACCTACCTGTTTAAAGGGTGGGCAAATCCTCATCTCTCTCAAAAGCTTCTTAAAACCCCATTTTGGTATTTTAAAACTTTTGTAAGACACATCCTCTCTTTTCCTTATCTTGAGATGGGAAAAGAAAAGATAGGGGTCAGGGACAGGGACAAAGAACAGGGAAAGGAGAATTATCTCTCACCTTTCCCAGTTTTCCACCTAAAAATACCTACTTCTCTTATTATTTGATAAATGACCATAACACAAATCACACTGCTGTAAGATGTCACAGAAGAGCAACATTTCTGAAGGTCAGTTTCCAAAGTCAAGGTGTAAGGCCAAATCTGTAGTTAATCCATGTTCTTTGATTAGGGTTTTACCTATTGGAGAACTCATGAACCGTCTCTCAAACGTGTCCAAGATAGCCAACTTTTCCTCAATTATTAAAGCAAAACTGTTACTTTGAGCAACAGCTGAAGAAGCTGGCTTGCATATAGGACTATGTTAGATAAAATATGCATACTCCGAGCAAGAATGGCCCTCAGCACAGCAAGGTACTGCCGCTATGAGAAAAGTGGGAATTGTAATTGTGAGACAGCACATGTAAGCTCACTAAATGAATTGGCAGGCACAAGTTTTTTGGGAAAAAAAACCTGAGGAGGCTGGAAAAGAATACAGTTAAATTCAGTAGGTTAAACATGTATATGATACAGCTCAATTCTACAGTCAGAGGATCAAGGAAAACTAAAAGCAATTTTGCATTCCTGCAATTCTCTTTTCCAAAAAAAGTGAAATTTCAAATGTCTTTGAATGGCCCACAGTAAGTTTTCAACAATGTCACTATATTATTTATAAATGTCTATCTACTTACAGGTATACTGTTGTGCAGTTATGAGAGATCTATAGCTCAACGTTAAGCGCAGTCACCAGTTAGTGAGATTACCTGAAAAGGTATTTCCATTACTATATAGGAGGAAGTCAAGAATATTTAAAGCTATTATTGGAAAAAGGAGTCAAGATTTGTGACATCCTACGCTGTATAAAACTTTTGAAAAGTCTCTTATTTCAAATAGCTCTATATCTCAGTTGAAAATTACTTTTAGTATCATAAAAACCATATGCTGAGCAGTGACAGGAAGATTTTATACTCTTAAGGAAATTATTGTCATTGAAAAAACAGTAAATTTAAATTCTAATTCCTGTATATATTACTAAATTAATCAATGATTTTGAGACCAATCAACTTTTCAAAATGAGGATATCACCTCTTCATTATCCCTCTCTCAGGGCATAACAAAATAACAGGGTATTTGCCTAAAAGTACTGCAAATGTAAAAGAAAAGTGATCAAAACAAAAATTATCAATAGCAATAATAATAAACAACATAGTTAACAAATATGTTTGCATAGTTAGCCTCTAATAACCTATGAAGTCAGACTAAAAAAGTACAAGAACGCTAGTGAAAGACTATCTGGCATGTTGCATCCCTGATCCCTGCTAATTGCTACTGATCAACATCAGTAGTAACCCCCCTGTCATGGGACACCTGAAACCATCCCTAATGGAGCAATACCACCCAGGTTGAAAACCGTCACTAAACAAAAGAAGCATTGTGATACAGTAGAAAAAGGATTTGAAGCTTTGACAGACCTCATCTGTAAAAGAGGAGATGTCTAATACCTCCTTATCCGAATGTTAATATAAAACTCCTAGACTCATGCCAGGGATTGAAAGACTCTCAACAATGTTAGTTCTTGAAAGCACAAAAATGTCTCATTCTTTCTTTACTTTTACAACTGTAGCTTTCAAAGTTATTTTAGAGTGATTTAAACTTTACATCTTCATCTAAAATGCTATGAAAAAAGCTTTACTGTGGTTTACCATTCAAGGACATACGTATTTCTGGAAGAAGGAGGAGTATGTGCATGCATAGCTTTTATAGGTCTTAGTAAACCAGGACCTAGCGGGCACGTAGGAGCTAAAAGACATGGGAACTGAAATCTTTGCTGAATGAACTAAATATTTTAGAAATTAACAGATAATATAAATGCTCCTTGAATATTAAAGTTTATTTAGATGCCTTTCATAAGTGTGAAGGCATGTCACAGACATAAGAGAATTCTAATATAAAAATACAAAAGAAATCACAACAGAAATAATGCAATCCTTATATACGAACACATTCAAAATGCAAATTTGATTTGTAACACACATTACATAAAACATAATCCACACAACATATAAAAAGGGGTAAAATATAGAGTACAAATATCAAATTCTTCCCTTAATGATAAGCTTATTAAGTAGGCATTTCTTATGAGATAATGGAACATGAATATAGATAAATATACACAGGGATGCTATTTGACTATTTAACAAACACGTTCATGTGAGTCCCAAAGGACTTCATTAGAAAAGGAGGTAAACTAAACTTCTACATACCGAACTAAAATATTGAGGATTAAATTCAGTATAATATTTTCAGTTTCCCAGACCATATAACACTAAGGTGTATTTCAAACAAAACACAACGTAACATAACGTATGGGGGAGAGAAGAATCACCAAAAACTTTAATATAAGATTGGTATGTCTTGATTCGTAATTTTAACCTTCAAATATAACTGCTCATACAAGCACTTAAGCACACAGCACAGTGAAGGTAGAAAAAAACATAAAATGGGAAGTAAGGAAATCTGACTTCTAATTTTGCCTCTGCTCACTCCTTTTAGACAAGTCACATTAAAATCTCAGGGCTTTAGTTTTCTCATCTGCAAAACAAGCTCAACAGTCATTAGAACTCGACAGGTCTCATTCTGTAAAATATATAGCGTTTTTAAGACTTAGTAAAATAACAAAGTAAAATCATTGTCTAGGCAAGTAAAGATAGAAAAATTAGCTCGCATCGGATCCCATTCCCTACTGCCTAGTCAACAACTTGACTTCCGTTGTTATCCTACAAGTTCTTAGAAGGCATCAAGTTTTCTCTACCTTGTAGCATTCAGCATTCACCTACAGGCTATTCTTCTTTCTGGGTTGCAGTGCTTTGAACTCTTTGTCTCTTCTCAACATTAAAATTATAGCATAAATGTAATCCCTTCATACCAGTCTACCCTTCTGTTTTCCATTAAAGGACTCTGGTTTCTAACTTCTTAGCTATTGACCATCATCTGTTTATCTGTTAATTTCACATCTTCCACCATTAGAATATCAGCACCATTGATGGCAAAGGGTATGCCTGTTTTATTCACCACTGTATAGCCAAAGCATGATACTTGGTATTCAGTGTTTGACAAATAAAAGAAAAAATGACTAATGCAAAGAAAGGGAAATGAATTAAAGAATTTCTGCCATGTTACAAAACTGAACAAAACATGGAAATCGAGATCATGTTTTTAAAAAAAATTCTGTGGGCTGGAAGAGGTGGTTCACGCCTGTAATCCCAGGACTTTGGGAGGCCGAGGTGGGCAGATCACAAGGTCAGGTGTTCAAGACCAGCCTAATACGTTGAAACCCCATATCTACTAAAAATACAAAACAGCCAGGCATCGTGGTGTGCATCTGTAATCCCAGCTACTCAGGAGGCTGAAGCAGAAGAATCGCTTGAACTCAGGGGGCAGAAGTTGCAGTGGGCCGAGATCGTGCCATTGCACTCCAGCCTAGGCAACAAGAGTGAAACTCTGTCTCAAAAAAATAAAAAAATTATTTAATTCTGCTGGAACCCTTCCCCTATTTTAAGTTATACAAAAGAATCCTAAATATGAATTACACTTCTCACTTGAAAGCTGGGAGAATCTACAGTACCTAGAACTGCTGTGATGATCACACAAAGTATTCATAAGGCACTTTAACAGGGTCTGGCAAATAATAAGTAGTCAATACGTGGAGATTATTCTTAAAAGAGCATTTAAAAGACTTTGAAGACAAAGTTCTGTAAAATGAAGATACGATTATAGGAAGAAAAAAAAGACTTGAAAGAGGTCTGTTTCTCTACTGATGCTGCCCTTTCAACTCTAGGATATCCGGGTCAGAGATTATTTTTCCCTTACAAAAATCAGGAAATATTCTTTCACCTACCTACTAAAGGTCAGAAACAGTCACAGTCCAGTCCAGGACAAAATACAAAGCCAAGGAAAACCATTTTTAACAAACTCCTTCCCAAAGGCTTACACTTGTATTTTTCACAAAATACCAGTAATGACTATGATATGATCTTTCTCATTCTGTTAGAATAAATTTAGTACCAAAATATACCCAGTAGTCAGGTAAAGAAAAAGTTACATGATGTTTTCCACCTTCAATCAACTATATCTTTGGCTAAAGCTAAGAAAAGACAATTAACATATAAAATAATAGCAAAAATTAATCTAGAGGTCAATTACAGAACTTTAATTTTAACTTGTTATTGCAGATAATCAGTATCTATCTTCACATCTATGTTTACATATGATAATATAAACAAATCAGTCAACACTAACACAGAAAAATTATTTATGTGAAAACATGTTAAAGAAAACTGCTATTATCATTGTGAAAGTTCTCTTGATTTCTAAACAAATGAAGGCTGTTCAGCCCATCATATGACCTAATTGGCTGGGCATTCTTCACTAGTTACTCATACACTGGAAATTGCACACTAAAAATCATGTGAATATCTTGAGACGTCAGAAAAAAATGTTAGAATGTTTGTTAAAAGTTTTAGGTTTGGCATAATCAAGTACTTCAAGCTTAAAAAAAAAAAAAACTACAACCTAAATGAAGTAAACAGGGATTACATCTAGTAGGTTTTCTGAAATTGAGATAATTACTAAAATTATTAATTTTATTCAGTAATTATGTGTATGTATTATTCTACATGCCACTAACCAAAATTAATGTTAAACTACAAAATAATTTCTAAATTTGTCCAATACTAATAGACTCAAAAAAATACATTTCTAAGACTGACAGGATACAATAAGCAGTCAATAAGTGATAATAAGTAATTAATAAATGCAGAAGAGTATATACAATATGCTTATTACATGTAAATGGGGGAAAATGTATTCACATTTGTATAAAAGAATAATGGAAAGATACAAAATATACAGAAGTGTTAGCCTATAGAAGATAACAGCAGCAAAACAGGGAGAGGAATTAGACCTGTCACAATGTCCACCTTTTTAAACTGTTTTAATATTTGAGCCATGTGAATATATACCTATTTTTAAAAGAATATATAAGCATGCGTATCTCTTTAAATCAACAAACAAAAATACATACACATATGTATATGTGTAGTTTAAAGAACAGAAAATGGGTTTGTCTGGATTTCTTTTTAAGAGAAGGAATTAAGAAAAAATTTTCACAGCACCACTGACAGCCATGTTTCTGGGTCACAGTTCTGACTAAATGAAACTTCACAATAATAGCTCTCTTCTCCCCTTTAAAACCTAAGAATATTTTCAAACTACCATAATTCTAAGACAGATGACTTTTAAAAGAAGCCAAAAGAGAAAAACAAAGGTTAATATGAACTATTTCATTTTATTTATCCTCTAAATAATTCTACATATATTACTAGCTACAAATCATTTTGATTTAAAAAATACAGTATTACTGAAAGTGAAATCCTCCTCCTAAAGTCCTCCTACCATCTCTGAATCTGTCCTCTTAAAAAGATCGCTGCACTTTATAAAATTTCAGGCTAGCACCAAATGGAAATAATAATTATTTTTCTAAACCTAGATTGTTGCCTGATACACAAATCACTTCTGAACTGCATTCCAATCTACAACATCCCTCTACTTCAAAAGACTCTATGAATTTGTCTCTGGAAAACTCATGTCCCCTTTTCCCTCTCATCCCACTTACACGTTTTAGTCTTCTCTAAAGCACATCAGGTATTTAGAATACCTCAATGGCAGCCTACGATACTGTTCAACATTCTTATGCTGACATCAGCAACCCATATCCAATCACAGGTTCCTAAAAAACATAAACCAGATTTCTATAAGTTGTCCATATATACTAATTATAAAATGATTTAAAATATTAAGGACAAATTACAAATGTTTCAGAGGAGCTGGAGGAAAGGGGAATGAGTTAGTGTTTAATGGGCACAGGGTTTCAGTTTGGGATGATGGATAAGTTCTGGAGGCAGACAGTGGGCATGTGAGTGTACTTAATGCTACTAAAGTGAACACTTTAAAATAGTTAATTTTATCATATATATGTATTTTACCACAAAAATAAAAACAAATGACATATTAGGAAGGACACAATAAGTATCCCACAGTTTAGTGCTCACCTGAAAGAAACCTAACAATTTGCTATTACTAAGTTGACCTGTGAATATATAACCCAATTCTCTATATGCATTAGGCATGTAGACACAGTGCATAGGACTCACAGTAATTTTAGAAGTATATGAAAATGTTTTAATTTCTTTTAAAATAAGAAGAAAAAAGTGAACTTTTGCTTCAAAGAAAATGTTTCAATATATAATACTAATAAATTTTCCTTAAAACAATGTAACAGTTTTAATTTTTTTAATAGAAAGAGGGGCCCAAGAAGTCAAAATGCCTATGGCCCATGAATGTCCTAATATGACCCTTATGTTTACCATTTCCTAATACAAGATTATCAAGGGAGAACAAGAAACAGAAAACACAACTGGAGATGTATGTTAAACAGTATTATTGAAAGAAACCACATACAGGAGCAATTACTGAAGGCCTGATACTTTTTAAAACCTCAGTAATACTAGAACAGTATCTCAATTATTGCTTAATCCTTTTCAAACAACTCTTTATTAACAAGAGCTATATAACAAGATATCCCATTTATGCACACAATAAATGCTTGAAGATTAACTTAATGGGGATTTAAAAGAACCAGAAAGCAATAACTATTAAAGGAGTCAAAACTAAGTGAGTAAGTGGGAAGAAAAAATGAGGGAAGGAAGAAGAAAAGGAAAAAACACTGACTAAAAGAACAAACAGAGCCACCTTCATTACCGAATTCACTGAAGTTGAAAATATTTCCGAAGTAAATTAACAGATTTAGTATAATGCCAATTAAAATCCCCAACTGACAATTCAAATATTAAGGAATATACTGAGAGAAAGTATGCAGTTTAAAATAAATTTGAAAACTAAAAAAAAAGAGCATGTATCTAAACTTATTGATACTGGATAAAACAAAAGGCAAAAAATATTTTAAAGCTATAAGTTAGCAAATTTCAAATATGAAAGGAAATAAAATAGGGAAAAGAATAACTAATAAACATTTCTGGCATAATAATGTTAACATGAAGGAAAACAAATTGATCTCTACAGCTTTGTGCTACATCATACAGAATTTCAGATGCATTACAAATTGATTTTTTAACTGGAAAATATGGAATCTTTATAGTTGTAAAAGGGGTTTGCCTTTTGACAAACAACTTCAAGCAATTGACCCCATTATTACAGAAAGCGTCTACAAAATGAAAACACCAAAGTAAAGATAAAAGGAAACCAAGAGAGTGAAGAGCAAGAGGAGGGACTTTGCAGTTATAAAGATAGACAACATTTTTATCTCCAAAATCCACACGAAGTGGTCTAGCTTGGTATCCAGTCTTCAACAGAAACTGTCACAAAATATGACTTCAATCAAAAGCAAGCAGAATTGCACTCATTCAGCCATGTGCCAGATACTGTTATAAACACTTGATAAAACTAATCTCACAGTCACAACAACTCCCCTATGAAGATGATACTATTATTATTATCAGGTGACAAACTGGAAAAGAAAGGCCCAGAAAGGTAAGTTACTTACTCAGCATGACACAGCTAAACGGCTAGAGCCAGGATTTGAACCCAGGCAATCTCCCTCCAGAGTACATGATCTCCACCACTAAGCTACTGGCTTCTTTCCCATGCGCAACAAAAGTTCATGGACCATTCACTCTACAAATCTACTAGGTGTATATCTAAGAAACTTAAGTTCATTAGATGTAAGTTACTAAAATGCAGGAAAAAACACAAGTAAGAATAGTTTTGATAGAGTGCTTTCAGGATTCGGAGGATCATATCATTGTCAGTAAAGGGGATAAGGAAAAGCTTTGTGGAAGAAGTGATATCTACATTAGGTCTGAAAGGATATGAGACACATAGACGGGAAATTAAAGAGGAAAACATTCCATCCTCAAGAAACAAAAGGAACAAAAGCATCAAACTAAGGTAGAAAAAAAGCACTGGAACTCAAATAGTTGAGCTGAAATGAATGTTATACAGGAGGGAAAAAAATGAAAATGAATGATTCAGAAGACTAAGGAGTTTAAACTGAACTCAGTATGGAAGGTAGGAGAGTAACATGAACACAGTTATATGGCAACTGGATATAAGAATTAGAAAAGACATGGAAACGCGGCCGGGCGCGGTGGCTCAAGGCTGTAATCCCAGCACTTTGGGAGGCCGAGACGGGCGGATCACGAGGTCAGGAGATCGAGACCATCCTGGCTAACACGGTGAAACCCCGTCTCTACTAAAATACAAAAAACTAGCCGGGCGAGGTGGCGGGCGCCTGTAGTCCCAGCTACTCGGGAGGCTGAGGCAGGAGAATGGCGTAAACCCGGGAGGCGGAGCTTGCAGTGAGCTGAGATCCGGCCACTGCACTCCAGCCTGAGCGACAGAGCGAGACTCCGTCTCAAAAAAAAGAAAAAAAAAAAGAGAGATGGAAACGGAAAGAAATGCCAGTGGGTTAATTCGCTAGCCTAGGCAAGGTAAGGAATGTCCAAAGTTAAGTAGGGCAAATAAAAATGGAGAAAAGGGAACACGATATGTAACATACAGTAGTTAAAAATTTTCAATTAATGAACCAGACCAGAATATAATGTAAATACAACAAAGGGGATGAATGGGACCACATTTGGGAGATTCTTTGGGAACCTCATAGTGGGAGGACATTAGGGGCCAAAAAAAGCTAGAGTGGACAGTAGACAGCCCATGAAGAAAACTGTCTCCCCACCATTTGGCCATGCTCAAAAACTTGATTAAGGAGACTTTAAAACGTCAACATTTTGAGAGAGATTATGAAGGCAGATGGATAGAAATAAGTAATAAATGTGGAGGTGACTCAAGTTTTCAGTGCAATGAAAGAATCATCTTGTCATTAATAGAAATGGAAAAACTGAAGGAAAGTAGGTTTAAAGCAAAAAGAGACAGGAGTTCTGGTTTTTAGATGGTGAGATGACGGCTTATATAGAACGATATTCACAAATAATGCAGAGTCCACAAGGCAAGTGTTTGAGTAAGAAGAGCTGAAAATACAGATGCCATCTACATAAAGACAGCTGGAAGTTGTGAGAACAAAAGAAAAAAATCTTAAAAATAAAAAACGAATCAGGGAAAGTTTTAGGAACATCTCTATTTAGGGGTGAAGGAAGAAGAGGCAAAGAAGACACTAACAAAGGCTTAATATTACCACTGCAGATATCAAGTATATAATGCAACAGTGAGTGCTTCCTAATCTTTTTCACATGAAAGCGCACAAATAAGATAACACAATTTGTGTGGCACAAAGCAGTAAATGAAACTGCTAAAGGCTAAATGCTGTTAGCCCAGGAGCTGAAGAAATCACCCATATCCACACCAAGTAATCCAATTATTGTACTGTTTGGAAAGCTCTGTAATATATGCCAAAAAAGTTTAAGATTCAATTCCCCTAATCTTTCAACAGAAAGAAAAAATTTCTTTTCAATTCCACCTGATTCATTAGTTGGAATGTTGCAAATCTGACAAAGGAGAAAAGAACTCAGAAATAACCATGAAACTTGGTAACTGAGAAATCACTAATAACTCTAAAATCAGTGGAAAAAACGAGACTGCAAAAGAAAATATGAAGGAGGGTGATTAAAGTATCAACTTTTTACCAGTCATGTTACCCTAACTGGTTAAAAGGTATATAACCTAAATGGGATGATTCTTCAAATCTTTCTAATAAAAATACTCTCTTTTTAAACGAAATGGTAATATACTTTACCTCCTGATCTTTCTTTTTTAAGAGACGGGGGTCTCACTATGTTGCCCAAACTGCAGTACATTGGCTGTTCATGCATGTAATCATCACACACAGCAGCCTCCAACTCCTGGGCTCAAGCGATCCTCCCACCTCATCCTACCGAGGCACTGGGCCTACAGGTGCAAGCCACTGCACCTGGCCCTTCGTGTTTTTTAAAAAGGAAGAATAAAAATCCTTTGAAATGCTAAATACTCACCCAGTGCGAGACTGACCAACTTTATCACAGATATCCAAAATGAGGCCCCAGTCCTCAGCAGTATTCATCTCGCTGGTTGCTTTCTCTGTAGATTGTAAAGGGGATTGCAGAAACATTATTTTTAAAATATTTAAAATATATATAATCACATTTAAATCACAAAACTATAGTATAATCAAGTCTTAACAACAAATCAGAATAGTTGCCAGCATTCCAGTTATTTTCATGGCCATCTTGAAAAGATGTACCCTCATTATCTCTTGCAATTATTTTCCCTATTCACAATGCAGTTGCTTCTTAGTATAAAATATAACGCATTGATTTTTCTTTATAAAAATAATTATACATAGGTCTACCACCATCTGCAAATAGACTAAAATAAGAAATATTATTTTCATTAACAAAAGCTTATTTACTTGCTAGTAAATCTTTACAAAAATGTTTCAGGTAGCAGGGCACAGTGGCTCACGCCTATAATCCCAGCACTTTGGGAGGCCGCGGCGGGTGGATCACCTGAGATCAGGAGTTCAAGACCAGCCTGATCAACACGGAGAAACCTCGTCTCTACTAAAAACACTAAATTAGCCGGCTGTGGTGGCACATGCCTGTTATCCCAGCTACTCAGGAGGCTGACAACCGCTTGAACCCGGGAGGCGGAGGTTGTGGTGAGCTGAGATCGTGCCATTACCCTCCAGCCTGGGCAACAGAGCAAGATTTTGTCTCAAAAAAAAAAAAAAAAAAAAAAAGTTTCAGGAAATTAAGTTAATTATTTAGCTAGTTTTGTTGATGTATTTTTTTGATAATATGGAGAGGGGACGGAAGGAAAGAAAACCAAGTTTTGACTGAATGTATTTCCTTAAATAAAAATTTATTTAAGTGTTCAGAGAAAATAATTGCTTGTTATTTATCCTAAGAAATTATTCTTGCCGGGCGCGGTGGCTCAAGCCTGTAATCCCAGCACTTTGGGAGGCCGAGGCGG
>NW_016804580.1:1876027-1901796 GCF_001698545.2 Rhinopithecus bieti | reverse complement strand
AAAAAAAAAAAAAAAAAGAAATTATTCTTCGCCGGCCGGGCGCAGTGGCTCACGCCTGTAATCCCACCACTTTGGGAGGCCGAGGTGGGTGGATCACTAGGTCAGATCGAGACCATCCTGGCTAACATGGTGAAACCCCGTCTCTACCAAAAATACAAAAAAATTAGCTGGGCGTGGTGGCAGGCACCTGTAGTCCCAGCTGCTGGGGAGGATGAGGCAGGAAAATGGCGTGAACCTGGGAGGCGGAGCTTGCAGTGAGCCGAGATCGTAAAACTGCACTCCAGCCTGGGTAAAGAAGCGAGACTCTGTCTAAAAAAAAAAAAAAAAAGAAATTATTCTTCAAAAGTGAAGAGGAAATAAACACTTTCTCAAACAAAAATTGAGGGAATCTACTGCAAGTACACCTGCCTTGCAAGCAATGTTAGAAGAACTTCTTCACAAAGAAGAAAAATGATTTAAGTCAGAAACTTGGATCTACATAAAGAAAAAAACAGCATTAGAGGCTGGGCAGGGTGGCTCATGCCTGTAATCCCAGCATTTTGGGAGGTCAAGGTGGGAGGGTCACTTGAGGATGGGAATTGGAGACCAGTCTGAGCAGCAGAACAGGACCTCATTTTTAAAAAAATAATTAGCTGGGCCTGGTGGCATGCACCTGTATTCCCAGCTACTGAGGAGGCTGAAGTGGGAGATTACTTGTGCCCAGGAGGTCGAGCCTGAAGTTAGCTATGATCGTACCACTGCACTCCAGCTAGGCGACAGAGCAAGATCCTATCTCTTTCTAAAAAAAAAAAAAAAAACAATGAGGAAGAGAATAGAGATGGAATACCTGAAGGTAAAATAATAACTTTTATTTTATTTTCTTCTTAATCTAACAGAAAATAGTTTATTCAAAATAACAGCAACAATGCATTCATTACCTATGATTTTATATATATTCTGATATTCTTATGTATGCTTCCATGTAAGTAGAATGAATGAATGCTTACTTCATTCATTTCATTCATTCTACTTACATGGAAGGAAGTAGAATGGGAGGAATTCATAATACTTTTATTTATTATAAGGTACTTGCATTACGCATGAAGTAGTACAGTGTTATCTGAAAGCAGACTCGGATTAGTTGTGAATGTATATTGAAAACTCCTGGGCAATTACTAAAAAAACAAAAAAGTTTTTCAAAAAAGTCCCAGCTACTCAGGAGGCTGAGGCAGGAGAATGGCGTGAAACTGGGAGGCGGAGCTTGCAGTGAGCCAAGATCGCGCCACTGCACTCCAGCCTGGGCACCAGAGCGAGACTCCATCTCAAAAAAAAAAAAAAAGTATAACTGATATGCTAAGGAGATAAAATGAAATCATGTAAACTGCTTAACTAAAATCACAAAAGCCAAAAGTCAAAAAAAGAGTGAAATAGAAAATGGGAACAAAGAACATGGGCTATGAATAGAAAATAGTAACAAATATGGTAGATATTAACACAAGTACATTAACAGTCACTTTACATGTCAATGGTCTACATACTATACCAATTAAGAGACAGAAATTGTCAGAGCGAATCAAAAAACAACACACAACTATATGTTGTGTATTAGAAACTGACTTTAGACATAAAAACACACAGAGATTAAAAGTAAAAGGATGAGGACAGGCACAGTGGCTTTCGCCTGTAATCCCAATACTTTGGGAGGCCGACGTGGACAGATCACTTGAGCCCGGGGTCCAAGACCAGTCTGGGCAACATGACAAAACCTCTTCTCTACAAAAAAAAAAAACAAAAATTAGCTGAGCATACTCAGGAGGCTGAGATGGGAGGATCACTCAAACCCGGGAGGTGGAGGTTGCGGTGAGCCAAGATTGCACCACTGCACTCCAGTCTGGGTGACAGAATGAGACCCTGTCTGGAAAAAAAAAAAAATGTAAAAAGATGGAGAAAGATACATTACGCTAAAACTAGTAAAAAGAAAAAGCTATATTATTTTCAGACAGATTAGACTTCAGAGCAATTAAAGTTATCAGAGATAAAGAGGCACACTACACAGGGTTCAATTCTCCAGAAAAACAAAACAATCTTTAACAAGTATGTGCCTATCAAAAGAATGCCAAAATACATGCAGCAAAAATGGATAGAACTGCAAGGAGAAACAGAGAAGCCATTATTCCACATGGACACTTCAACATCCCTCCATCAGAAAAGAACAGGTCAGGCTGGGCATGGTGGCTCATTCCTGTAATCCCAGCACTTTCAGAAGCCAAGGCGGGTGGATCACGAGGTCAGGAATTCAAGACCAGCCTGGCCAATATGGTGAAACCTCATCTCTACTAAAAATACAAAAATTAGCCAGGTGTGGTGGCAAGGCTGAGGCAGAAGAATTGCTTGAACCCAGGAGGTGGAGGTTGCAGTGAACCGAGATCGTGCCACTGCACTCCAGCCTAGGCATCAGAGTGAGACTCCGTCTCAAAAAAAAAAAAAAGAAATGGACAGGTCAGGTAGGCAGAAAATCAGAAAGGACACAGTTGAACTCAACAACACCATTAACCAACTGTGTATCATTGACAATGGACATCTATGGACTACTTCATCCAAAAACAACAGAATACACATTATTCTCAAGCTCACATGCAGCATTCACCAAGACAGACTACCTTCTGGGCCATAAAACAAACCAAGACAAAAATCTAAAAAATATAGAAATCACATAGTGATTACAATGGAATAAACTAGAAATCAATAACAGAAAGATAGCTGGAAAACACCAAAGTATATGGAGATTAACACACTTCTAAACGAGAGTCAAAAAAAACTTAAAAGAAATTTTAAAATATTTTGAACTAAATGAAAATACAACTTCTCAAAATTTGTGGGATGCAACAAAAGCAGTGGTTAGAGGGAAATTTATAGCATTGAATACATATTTTTAAAAAGAATCAAGATCTAAAATAAATAATCTAAGCTTCTACCTTAGGAAACTAGAAGAGCAAATTAAATCCAAACTAAGCAAGCAGAAGAAAACAAACAACAAAAATTAGAGCAGAAACCAATGAAACTGAACATAAGACCAATACAGAAAATCAGCACAACCAAAAGCTGGTTATTTTAAAAGATCGATAAAACCGATATGCTGCTAGCCAAGCTAAACTAAGGGGGAAAAACAGAGAGAAAACACCAATTACTAACATCAGAAATCAAAGAAGGGACATCACTACAGATCCCATGGACACTGAAAAGAAAATGAAGGAATATTATGAACAACTCTATGCCCACAAAATTGATAACCTAGATGAAATGGACCAATTCCTTGAAAGACATAATCTACCGAAATACATACAAGAGATAGACAATCTAAATGGCCCACGTCTATTTAAAAAACTGAATCAATAATTAATAATCTTCTAAAACAGAAAGCACAGGCCCAGATGGGTTCACTGGTGAATTTTACCAAACATTTAAGGAAAAAATTATATTAATTCTGTGTAATCTCTTGCAGTATATAGAAGCAGAGGGGATAGTTCCTAACTCATTCTATGAGGCCAGCATTACTCTAATACCAAAACCAGACAAAAATATTACAAGAAAACTATAGGTCAATATCTCTCATGAACATAAATGCAAAAATCCCCAACAAAATGTTACAGGTAGTAAGACAGGTATGAGCAGGGCAGGAGAGGGTTCTCACCCACTAGGAATGTTGGGTGATTCAGCAATTATCACATTGCCTCTCTAAAAGTGATAAATTGGCAGCCTGCACCAGGGAGAAACAAGCTCCTAACAGTCCACAAGTGTTAACATTAAAGTGTTAATTGAATGCAGGCACCAGGGAGAAGCAAAAAAAGGGGCTCCAATAAAATCCCAGGTATCGGGTGAGTGAGTCCAGGCATGTGCATTACGAGACAAAATGGCAGTATATGACCTTCCCAGGGCACTCCACCGGAAAAGGGAAGAAAGCCTCCGATAGGCATGCATCCAACTTCCTGAACACACTGTGCATGCTCACCTCCCAGGTATAAGGAGGGCACTGCGCATGCGGGCCACCCACCCTAAGGGAAGAATCATAGGAAAGGGGCCAACCTATGGAGTCCTGGGATCAAGGTTCAACACCGCACTCATTCTTCAAATCGCCCACTCAGATCTCTTCCAAGTGCACTTTCCTTTCTTTCCTGCTGTAAAGCTTCTTAACAAACTTCCATGCCTGCTCTGAAACTTGCCTCAATCTCTTTTTCTGCCTTATGCCCCTCAGTTGAATTCTCTCTTTTGAGGAGGCAAGAACTGAGATTGCTGCAGACCCGTACAGACACACTGCCAATAACTCGGACACCTTCCACCGGTAACAAAAAATATCAGCAAACTGAATCCAACAATGTATAAGAAGAATTACATATGCCATGACCAGTTAAGATTCATCCCAGGTATGCAAGGCTGATTCAACATTTGGAACTGTCACCCTCCAAGAAATTAGAAGACTCTTTTCTGGGGGGCTCTATGTCAGCCCAAGACGAAAGACCTAAAGACAGTAATATTGCAGGGGGAGGATTGGAGAGGCAGAACTCCATAGCCAACGGCCCACCAGACTAACCTACAGTGAAGGTAAAAGTCAGTGAGACCTAACCACATGATGAGAACTTCCAATGTGATTTTGATTTCTCCAGTATTAGCCATGGGCAAACAAGCAAGCTATTTGGAACTATCTTTTTTTTTTTTTTTTTTTTTGAGACGGAGTCTCGCTCTGTCACCCAGGCTGGAGTGCAGTGGTGTGATCTTGGCTCACTGCAACCTCCACCTCCTGGGTTCAAGCGATTCTCCTGCCTCAACCTCCCAAGTAGCTGGGGCTACAGGTGAGTGCCACAACGCCCAGCTAATTTTTTTGTATTTTTGGTAGAGACGGGGTTTCACCATGTTAGCCAGGATGGTCTTGATCTCTTGACCTGGTGATCCACCCACCTCGGCCTCCCAAAGTGCTGGGATTACAGGTGTGAGGGAACTATCTTCTAATGTGGAAGATAAAGAAAAAGACCAAAAAAAGAAAAGAAAAAAGCAACTTAAGAGAAAAAGAATATAAGTAGGAGAAAAAATACTTTTAAAAAGTCATTATATTCCATAACAACAGCTGTACAGAAGCAGAGAGTAACCAGTCTTGACTGGAACACTGCAATTCAAAGAGCAGATATGCTGAAAGATAACATCACCAAGCTCCTCAACAGCAGTCTCTATTTTTTAAACAGAGATGGGTTGGGGGGAGGGTGGAAATGACTCATACCAACATTTTTATCTGTAATGGTTGCTCTTGACCATGTGATAATGAAATTCTTGCTTCCATACTCTCCCCTATGCCCTGCTGCCTAGATCAACAGAGTACACTTATTTCCTCATTTTGACCTACTACTGAGAGCGGAAGGTAGGCCATGTGAGTTTGAATGCAGAAAATAGAAAGCAGTCAACTCTGACCAAATATTTTACAGGTGTATAATACCTGCTATATATCACAGCATCACCTGCTAGTTAGTTACTACCACTGGAGAACTAAAATAAGCATCTAGTAAAGACCAAGTGGATAACCAATGGGTTATTAGCTACCTACCTAGCTACCCTAAAATCTTATAGCATAGAAGATAGCAAAAGCAGATTATTCACACAAATTAATTCCTTGCATAAGAATTAATACACAGATCCAAACAATTCGTGATCTCAATAAAGCAATTTACTTGCAGGCAATTATAAAATTTGAACACGTACTCAGTGTCAGGCCTCTGAGCCCAAGCCAAGCCATCGCATCCCCTGTGACTAGCAGGCATACGCCCAGATGGCCTGAAGTAACTGAAGAATCACAAAAGAAGTGAAAATGCCCCGCCCCACCTTAACCGATGACATTCCACCACAAAAGAAGTGAAAATGGCCGGTCCTTGCCTTAAGTGATGACATTACCTTGTGAAAGTCCTTTTTTCTGGTTCATCCTGGCTCAAAAAGCTCCCCTACTGTGCACCTTGTGACTCCCACTCCTGCCCACCAGAAAACAACCCCCCTTTGACTGTAATTTTCCTTTACCTACCCAAATCCTATAAAATGGTCCCACCCTTATCTCCCTTCGCTGACTCTTTTCAAACTCAGCCCACCTGCACCCAGGTTATTAAAAAGCTTTATTGCTCACACAAAGCCTGTTTGATGGTCTCTTCACACAGACATGCATGACAATCAGCAAAATGGAATAGCCTTCTAGTCCGTGCCATACCCTACCAGAAGTAGCTTACAATCTAAGAAAGGAAGTGCAACCAGCAGATAGACTTAAATGTAAGATTGAAAGGGTTTCAAATAACGCAAAGCCCAAAGCAAACTGAAAGAAAGGTAAAGAGCCTGGAGAGAGAGAAGAGGAGAATCAGAAAGGGCTTCCTGATATATTTAGAAAATAAGAAGAGGACAGAATAATAAATTCATTTGTTTCTAATTAAGTGAATAAAGTAAAAACTAAAATCAAAACAGAAAAGAAGCATAATGAAGAATCTAGGCTGGCTGAAATACATACTACTTTGTGAAAGTTTGGAATAATAACAGAACAACATTAAGACCTAAAATACTAGCTCAGGTATTTGTACTGCTTCAAGAAACATCAGAATGCCAAGAGTTCTAAACAAGGAAATAAAACAAGAACTGGATGTTTTTGAAAAGCATTAATCTATCACCAATATGTGAAAGTGGTTTGGAAGAGGGAAATGCAGAGAACTAGATCAAATTTACCTATCATTGTTCAAGTTTTAGTAATATATTGTAAATCCCTTGAAAACAGTAAGTTTTACTTTGGGGAATTATTTCAGTAACAATGCTCTCAGTCTAAGTGCTCAAAAAATGATAAGACTACTGATGTATCTGCAATATGGAAGCCACAAAAAGTCATAGTAGCACATTGACCTTAAATAATACCTGGTTTCATGGTTTTCAAACTTAACTTTCAAATGCAGAAACCCTCTACAATGTACTGCTAACTACTCAGAGGGCTAGCATACTTCCGATGCTAATTACCCAGCCAGCAAAGACTTCACAAGTTGAAGTCCGTAAGACTCCCTTCACTTCAAACCTCAGGCACAAGCTCTGGGATCCCCAGGCACTTCTGACCAACTGGATACAAATGGGGAGTTCCCACTATCCTTTAGGATTGATAATTCACTATAGCAACTCACATAACTCAGAAAGCACTTTATTACAATTAGAGCTTTATCATAAAAAACACAAATCCGGACCAGCCAATAGAGACATGCAGTTGTCTCTTGGTATACATGTGGGATTGGTTCCAGGACCTTCCACAGATACCAAAATGCATGGATGCTCAAGTTCCTAATATAAAATGGCATTGTATTTGCATAAAGCCTGTGGACATCCTCCCATATACTTTAAATTCTCTAGATTACTTATCATACCTAATTCAATGTAAATGTTATGTAAATAATTATACTGTATAGGGCATAATGACAAGAAAAATGTCTCTATGTGTTTGGTACTGACATCATATTTTTTCCTCTACAAGTTTTGATCCACTGTTCTTTGAATCCATGAATGCAGACCCCCAGATACAAACAATCACCTGTTTAGAGCTAGATCTGGGAGGGTCTGAAACAGAAAGCTCTGTGCTAGGAAGCTTCATCACCCTCTGAGCACATCAGTGTGTATCACCTACCAGAATGCTCAACTGAGCTTCAGTGTTCAGAGTTTTTATACTGTTTTATCAAAACAAACAACCTGTTTTACCAAAACAAACATTTAACTCTGTGAGATGAATCCACACATCACAGAGCATTTTCACAAATAGCTTGTTTCTAGTTTTTATTGTGGGATATTCAGTTTTTCAGTGTAGGTTTCAATGGACTGGGAAATGCACCTTCATGGATTCTACAATTGGGGTTTCATTATATAGGTATGATTTATGAAATAACTGACCACATAGTGGAACTCAACTTCCATGTCCCTATCCTTCCAGGAGGTCCTGTGACTCAAAGCCCAAATCCTTTCATCACATGGTTAGTCCTTCTGGAATGGCCAGCCCCCAGACTGAGTCATCTTATTAGCATAAACTAAGCTATTATCCCAGGGGCACATCATAAATAACAAAGATGCTCCTGTCACTCAGAAAATTCCAAGGATTTAGAGGCTCTCTCCTAGGAAACAAAGACTATTCAAATTATTTATCATTCAACACTCTATAAGAGAATTTTATCTTAAAAGAAACCCAATATATACAGCAAACCCAAGTGGAAGTGCTCTGATTGAGGAGTTCCAGAGCCTGCTTCCTAGGTACTCAACCCCTCTAAAGCCCAAGAATATTGAGTGAGTCATTCTGAACAATATCACTTACTTCATCTTTAAAAAGGAAAGCATGGTATTACTTTGGTCTGGTAATGCATTTTAATAATTAATTCATCATTCTTACTGACTGGTAGCCAAGTAGGCTTTTTTTTTTAAGTGCATTTTTTAAAAGAACACACTTATATTCTAAAACCTGTCACCTTATTTAAAAACATAATAGCTAAGCATATTAAAACTTATTAAAAAGTCAACAGTTTATCTGATCAAATATAAATTGCCTATCGGGCCGGGCGCGGTGGCTCAAGCCTATAATCCCAGCACTTTGGGAGGCCGAGACGGGCGGATCACGAGGTCAGGAGATCGAGACCATCCTGGCTAACACGGTGAAACCCCGTCTCTACTAAAAAATACAAAAAAAACTAGCCGGGCGAGGTGGTGGGCGCCTGTAGTCCCAGCTACTCCGGAGGCTGAGGCAGGAAAATAGCGTGAACCCGGGAGGCGGAGCTTGCAGTGAGCTGAGATCCGGCCACTGCACTCCAGCCTGGGCGACAGAGCGAGACTCCGTCTCAAAAAAATAAATAAATAAATAAATAAATTGCCTATCATAATTGAGTGCTATCTTACAGTTCCTGAATTAATGATATACCCAGGAACACATGATACAGTTATCAGCAGATATTATGTTGAACACTCATGAACTACTTCATTACTTTCCTACACATAAATAGAATCAGCATCTGACTCAAATTTGTATGGATGGATCAGAAACACAACCCACTTTAGAAATCTAAAATTGTTCACATCATTTATTCAGGCTGCCTCAAAATCATCAAAATCAGTGGCACAATTCTTCCCAGTTATAAAAGAACAAGTATTTTTTTTCTTAATCAGAAGAATATAAACTACCTACAACATGGTTCTGTGAATAGCAAATGAAGTCAAAACTATTTATTTTCTAAGACAAAACAAGGTTTGTGGGAAAAGGAAAAGCGACAAAATAACAGACTTGCTTCTAAAGAATTCAAAGCTTCATAATGATCTCATTTTATCCTGAGATTATCCTTACGCTAATACTCAAAAGAGGAGATTGAGAAATCTGCCCAGCAGTACCCAGAAAAAACACACACAGAGACTCATTTGAATTTCAATAGTCTTTTCAATAGACTGGAGAACTTTTTTCTGATAAACAGCTACTTTTGATTTTCTCAAGTTATGACTGTCAAAGATCTGGGGAGGTGAGAAATGCTGACAGGATGACTTCGCGTCACATTTAGGCTGTGGGGAAAGGACTGTCATTCAGTCAGGCCAGAGATGTAACAGTTCATTAAAATGGCCAATGGAAAAGTAAGTCTGAAAGACATTATCCTCTTTGCAAATCAATTCTTCAAAATCTTTCATCTAATGTCCCTGATCCTCCTGGAAATTGTATCTGCAAAGAAAAGCAACCTGAAGTTCTGCTAACCAGAAAAGAAGTATCAAAAGAACAGCATGTAAGGATTTCAGGGAGGAGCGCAAAACAGAAACGATAACCTAAAAGCATTAGAAACAACAGCTTAGAGGAGAGGTAAAATAGGGACAGAAGAACCAAAGAAAAAAGTTCTTAATCCAGTGGACATCAGACGGTTAACATACTCGTATTCTGAATTTTCACATTTCTCTCCTATGTTTTGACAGTAACTGATTGCACACCTTAGAATCCAATAGTCTCCACATCTATTTCTAACTTGATTATAAAAGGAGCTAAAACGTATCCATTGGTTACTATATTCAGGTGCTTACGCTAAGTGCTTTAAATGCATCATCTCCTCAAAACAAACTTACTGAGGATTAATGAACAAATAAGTATGTCAAGCCAGAGGATCCACATCTGAAGAGCACAGTGGCATAAAACCGGTAAGGAGTGAAATACACCTGTAAGAAAAAAGTGGAAGATGAGGCTGAAGAGTTACAAAGCCAAACGTAAGAGGCCTTACATGCCCTGCTGAAAAGTTCAAAGTACTGTGAAAGCTGTAGATTCTCTAGAATTTTGTTTGTTTGTTTGTTTTTTGTTTTATTGAGACGGAGTCTTGCTCTGTCACCCAGGCTGGAATGCAGTGGTGTGATCTTGGCTCACCGCAAGTTCCACCTCCCGGGTCCATGCCATTCTCCTGCCTCAGCCTCCCAAGTAGCTGGGACTACAGGCACCCGCCACAACGCTCGGCTCATTTTTTTGTATTTTAGTAGAGACGGGGTTTCACTGTGTTAGCCAGGATGGTCTCGATCTCCTGACCTCATAATCTGCCCATCTTGACCTCCCAAAGTGCTGGGATTACAGGTGTGAGCCACCACGCCCGGCCCTCTGTAGAAATATTTTAAACAGAGGGGTCACGCGTAGATTTACATTTTAAAATATCAACATCAGCCACCTGGAAAATAACTAGGGAAAACTGGAGGCAGGGAAGAACAGCTGGAAACTACTATACTAATCTGAGAGAGTGGTGACCCAAACCTGGAATCCTTGAGGGCATATTCAGTACCAGGGTATCTGGCACAGGGTAGACAGGATACATTTGTTGTTTAGAATGTACAAAATTATAACTACAGAAGTCAAGAATTACTCCCAAGTTCTCGACTTGTATGACTAAGTAAACTAAGGTACCAACTATCAAAACAGATGAAAAGCATAATTGAGAAGAAAATTTCAAATGGTTTTGAACATGCTGACCTTGAGATATCTGAAGCCTATTCAACTCTGGTAAAGAGTTAGAATGTCATGTGTTTTACAAGTAATCCTCATAGCATCCACATGACGTATAATGGATATTTCTATCCCTATTTACCAAAGTAAAAGTGAATTCAAAGGGGTCCTATACCTATCCAACTATATATTGTGCCCATTTACTAAAAGTAAATGCTGCAGGTGCAATTTAAACCCAAAGTCCAAGGTCTTTCTGTCATACCACACTTCAGGAGAATGTGACACTAACATTTAAGATTCATCTGGCTTATGATTTATAAGGCTGACTGGACTAAGCAAAGCGGACTAAAAAAATGTCCAAGTATGTAGGACGTGGACTGGCCCAAAACAATCTGACTGGGAACACAAATATTCTATTATAGAAACAAAGACATATGATGATTTAGCAGAGGCAAGGAAATGATTCAAAGATGCCTCTTCGGTTTCAAGTCAAGATAACCACAACACTAATATATTACCAAACTGGCTGGGCCCGGGTGTCTCACAGCTGTAATCCCAGCACTTTGGGAGGCTGAGGCAGGCAGATCACTCAAGGCTAGGAGTTCAAGACCAGCCTGGCCAACATAACAAAACCCCATCTACATTAATGTAAAAAAGATTTAAAACAAACAAAATGCTAGCAAATAATGAATGAAGAGCCAGACTGGGCAAATTAACTTCAGCTTTCTGACAGATGAATTTGTTTTGGAGGGAAAAAAGAACACCAAATAGAAATACAAGACTGGCCGGGCGCGGTGGCTCAATCCTGTAATCCCAGCACTTTGGGAGGCCGAGACGGGTGGATCACGAGGTCAGGAGATCGAGATCATCCTGGCCTACACGGTGAAACCCCGTCTCTATTAAAAAATACAAAAAACTAGCCGGGCAAGATGGCAGGGGCCTGTAGTCCCAGCTACTCGGGAGGCTGAGGCGGGAGAATGGCGTAAACCCGGGAGGCGGAGCTTGCAGTCAGTCGAGATCGCGCCACTGCACTCCAGCCTGGGCGACAGAGCGAGACTCCGTCTCAAAAAAAAAAAAAAAAAGAAATTCAAGACTGATGTTCTAGAAAAATATCGATAATTCATTATTTGATAAATAATTATTGAGTGTTTTCTATATACCAGACACTATCCCTAAGGTATTAGGGGAAAAAATGAAAAGTTCTCATCTTGATGGAGTTTACATTCCACACAAAAGATAATTAATCAATTAATGTCAGGTAACTAAGTACTATAAAGAAAAAAATGGAACAAAGAAACAGAGTGAGAGGGTAAAGATGCATTTTTTAAAATTTATTTATTTACTTTTTTAAAGACAGGGTCTCACTCTCTTGCCCAGCCAAGAGTGCAGTCATAGCTCACTGCAGCCTTGACCTCCCAGGCTCAACCAATCCTCTGGATTCAGCATCCCAAGTAACTGGGACTACAGGCATACCACCATGCCAGCTAATTTTTTTATTGTTTGTAGAGACAGTGTCTCATTATGTTGCCCAGACTAGTCTCCAATTCCTGGCCTCAAGGAATCCTCCTGCCTCAGCCTCCCAAAGTGTAGGGGTTACGGGTGTGAGCCACTGCACCCAGCCCAAGATGGATATTTTTTACAGAAGATTATTAGGAAAAGCCTCTCTTAGAATATGACGTTTGAACAGAGTCCTGAATGGATGTGATGAATATCCAGACCTTCAAATACCTGGGTGACGAGTATCCCAGGCAAAGAGTACCACGTAGCTACAGAGGCAGGAATGAGCTTGGAGCGTTCAGATTCAAAACCCTGGAATTCAAGAGAGTGAGTTTGGAGAGCATAATCATATCAGACACACAGGAAGGAGCCATATTGTGAACCACAATAAAAAACTTGCATTACCCTTTAAGTAGGATAGGAAGCTACAAGAGAGCTCTGAGCAGGTGACATTATCTAACATTTTTAAAAGATCATTGACCTTTGTAAATGAGAACTGATTGTAGAGGCAAGAGTGGTAACAAAGAAGGAGGCTCGGCCGGGCGCAGTGGCTCAAGGCCTGTAATTCCCAGCACTATGGGGGAGGGCCGAGACAGCTCGGATCATGGGTCAGGAGATCGGACCATCCTGGAACACGGTGAACACCGTCTCTTACAAAAAAAATACAAAAATCTAGCCGGGCGAGGGTGGCGGGCCCTGTAGTCCCAAGACTACTGGGGAGGCGAGGGCCAGGAGAATGGCGGGAACCGGAGCGGAGCTTGCAGTGAGCTTAGATCCGGCCCACTCACTCAGCCCTGGCGACAGAGCCAGACTCCGTCTCCAAAAAAAAAAAAAAAAAGGAAGAAGGCCTCTTGCCACTGACATGAGAGATAACAATGACTGAAGTAAGGTAAGAATAGTGCAGACACGGCGGGCGCAGTGGGCTCAAGCCTGTAAATCCCAGCACTTTGGGGAGGCCGAGATGGGGCGGATCACGAGGTTCAGGAGATCGAGACCATCCTGGCTAACACGCTGAAACCCTGTCTCTACTAAAAAATACAAAAAACTAGCCCAGCGAGGTGGCGGGGGCGCGTAGTCCCAGCCTACTTGGGAAGACTGAGGTAGGAGAATGGCCAAAACCCGAGGCGGAGCTGCAGTGAGCTGAGATCCGGCCACTGCCACTCAGCCTGGGCGGCAGAGCCAAGGACTCCGTCTCAAAAAAAAAAAAAAAAAAAAAAAAAAGAACTAAGAATTGAGTTTTGAATGTTTGTTTTAGACTCTAAGCAGAATCCAAATGGAGATGCTCGGTAAGGAGATGGATATCTAGGTCGAGAGCTCAGGCAAGAGGCTGAGAGTAAGAACATAAATCCAGGAGTCACCAGAATACACTAGGTATTTAAAGCTAAGAACTTGGATGAGATTCTTTTAAAATCTTAATAAAAGTACAGAAATTTTCTAAGTGCTTTACAAATATTAACTCAACCTTCTCAACAACTCTCTGAGGTAAGAACTATTATTACCCTTATATTCCATATTAAAGATAAGGAAACTGAGACACAGAGTATCTAAGCAACTAGCCCAAAATCACACTGCCGGTAAGCAGCAAACCTGGGACTGAATCCAAGCAGTGTGGCCTCAGAGTCTGAATTATGAACACTAAGCTAAATTGCTTCCTAATACTCTAAGGGAAAAAAAAAAAGTGGAAGGAAAGAAGAGGCTCCGGAACTGAGCCCTAGGGCACTCAACTTTTAGAAGTTACAAAAAGGAGAAGCAAAAAAACCTAAAAGAAGCTAAGTAGAAAATAAGAAAAAGTTTAGTGTCGTGAAATCCCATGAATAAAGTACTGTATGTCAAAGAGGAATGCTTAAGAGATCAACAAACAAATGGACTAGAAAGTGACCACTGGATTTGGCAAGGTGGAAGTCACTAGAGACTTTGAAATAAAAACTTGATGAAATAAGTTATCTTTACATTGCTTCTAAATTCAACTCTTGAATTATAATGTCCAAAATGAGATTCATTTATTCCATAAATGTTTACTGAAAGTTCTTCAGCATGCCAAACACTGGTCTACAGCCAGGGATACAGCAGTGAACAAATCAAACAAAAATCCCTGTCCTCACAGAACTCACATCCTAATAACATCTTTCGGTGTTTCTTCAAGGGAAAAGCTATCACCAGCATTTTGTCTCTTTATAATAAATGTTAAATAAATCAGTCACTGAATTTCTGATTCTGCTTCAGATTAAGACTGAAGACAAATAATTTTGAAGACGTGCAAATGTATACAAGCGTTAAGTGATAAATAATTGTATCAAATGAGTTACTTTAATGTTATGACATACTTACTGGTTATGACATAGTGAAAGAAAAAAATGGTAAGTGTATTTTATACACCGTATTCCATATGTTATACTATTTAAAAATAATATAGGAGTCTACTGGAATCTGCGCAAAGATTATGTACTGGGAATCTCTGAGGGGTCTTCTCAGATAAACCTTTTGGAACATTTCAATACACAGACTGTGAGAAGAGAATTGGTTCAATACCAAAACATGAGCAACTTTTAAAAGTAAGCTTTTCTGGAGCAAAACAATGTTGCTACATTGAAGAAGTGTACTATCTGGCAGGCTCAACTGACACATTCTCAACTCAACAAACGTTTATTAAACACCTTCTATGTAGCAACCACTCATTAAGTAGGAAAATACAGTATATATCTTTAATGCTAAGTAATTTGGTAAAGACAAAAATGCTAAAATAAGTTAGAGGATTTTGTAAGAAGGTGGAAATTAAGAGTGGACTAGTGCAGTGGTTCTCAACTGGGAGGTATTTTGTCCCTCCAGGGGGCATTTAGCAATGTCCTGAGACTTCTAAAATCATGAGTGGGGGCTGGGTGTCACTGGCATAAGGCTGAACACCCTACATTGCACAGGACAAACCCCTATGACAAAGATATTTATCTGGTCCAAACTGTCAATAACGTTGCTACTGAGAAACCCTTGGCTACAGCAATCAGGAAATAATTCAGGTATAACAAGTTGGATTCTGAGTTGGCCTTAACACATAAGGATATGTTGAAAGAGAAAAAAAAGCGTAAGCACAGGGCAAAAGCATAAAGGCAAGAAGGTGCCTGTGTTTGAACTGGGTGGTACAGGTACTAGGAACGGGTTTGACATTAAGAAATTTACCCGAATCCAATGCAAATACGTGTTCACAAAGTCAGTAGAATACAAAGGTGATTGGGTAGTTGCTAGCTAAATTATACAGAACCAAGAAAACTAGACAAAGGTACTGTAAACAGAAGAAACAAGTACTAAGAAGCTGTTTTAAGTACTTCCCCTAGAGATTCATGTAGTGAGATGTAAAACTGCTTGAGAGCAGCAACTAGGCCTTGCTCATCACCGTATCTCTTATGTCACTGAGCCACTGTGTCCTGTAGTGTGTGCTAACTGCTTATTAAATTAAATGCAATTTTCCAATTCATTAAGTATAATCGGTGATCTCCAAGGTTCCGTCCACTGCTAAGATTCAGGACACTCATTTAAGCTGGAACAAAAAAGGTAGCATCTAGTAAGTGCCTATCACATAAAGGTACTGTAGCAGGCCCTCTACACATATCATTTAATCGCAGAATGGAATGATGTATTTTCCCCTCTTTAAAGACAAGAACACTGGAACTCAAAGAATGTCTATGATTTCACTGTGAGCTGAGAAGTGGCAGAGGTAAGGATGAACCTTTTTTCTAGTCTTATATAAACCTCCAAGTTTCAGTGACATGCTCTAAGGAAGAGTTAAAAAAGCAAAATTCAACATCCACCTTTCATAATTAAAATACACACAGACATATAAAGTAACTTCATAAGGTTTTCCTTATTCACAGTAATCATTACATTCTGCCATAAGGGATTTGGAAATGGTATTTGGCTTGCTTTCATTCCGCACTTGTGTGCCAAGGTAGTTCCTACGTGTGTTCAAATTAAACCAAAATTCTCTCCCCGGAAACTCAAATTCCCATAATTATTATCTTCAAGCCAGAAAAAAATAAAATAAAATAAAAAATAAACAAAAAGCAAACCTATTGAATTGACATAATCAGTACCTAAAACCAGTGATTCAGAAAACAACAAAAATGTAGCACTTCAAACTCTTTCCAGATTCAACAACTTCTTCCACACTTCTTTACACTTTTTTAAGTGCAGAGACCTAGCCTAAGAGAGACATCCCAAAGGCTCAGGTCCTCAATTCAGTTTCAGCTATTGCCAAGTATTTCATCTTCATCGCTCCCAACATTTTTGAGAGTCTACCCTTAACCAGAGCTCCCTCCTTCAGTTACCGTTGCAAAAAGATTTTAAAATTCTCTAAGGAACCTTACCTAAAACATTCTGCCAGTTCCAGACGCTCAACATTTATTTGTCTAGGCAAGCACTTTTGGTATAGGGTTTACCATCCTAATCTAGTCGACATACGCCTTAAACCCTTCGCTGTTCGTCCAGAAGCACAGTCCCTGCACCAGATGCTACACCAGCTGCTCCTCCCAGGCCCTTTACACCAACCCCTTCAGCAGTTCTTTGGCAACCTACGGTCCTAGCTCAAGGCCCATTTTACAGGATGAGTCCCATTTCTTTCAAAGAGAATGCGCCAAGCCCTCGACCTCCTCCCAGCTCTGAAGGAGGGAAGCTCAGGAAAGGGGAAGAGCGAGCTCTTCCTCGGCCCTGGTCCGAGGGTCCTGAATGCAGGAAGGGGCTGGCAGAGTGAGCGTGCAGTCCGGTGAGGAATGGGCATGGAGCGGCAAAAACACTTACCAACATCCTGATCGAAGGGATTGGTGGCAAAGAGAGGCATCTCCACTGCGTGCCGAGGTGTCCGCGGGGACTCCCCCCTCGACAGCACGGGATTCAGGGCTCGACGTAGGAAGGAAGACTCCTCAGGTAAAAAGAGCAACAGAGACTGACTCTACAGGGTCCGCGACAGCTCCTCGTCTCACCCAAACCCAGCAACCACCGCAGCAGCGGCGGCGGCGGCGGCGGCAACAGCAATGAGCCGAGAAAGCCCCCGCACGGAGCTTGTCGGGAATCTGGGCGACCTCGGCACTGCCTGTCCCAAAGGTGCCCCGAGCCTGGCCCGTCAGTAAAGGCTGAACAGGGAGTCCCCTCTGCCTGACTCCTCTTTTAATTAGTCACACAGAAGAGTGGAATTAGTTCTTGTGTTTCCTGCTTTTCCCTTGGCTAGGAGTCTCCGGAAGACGGGGTCCTTCAGGCGTGCTGAAGCCTACTAACAACCCCCGGAGTGACTGGGAGACTCAGGAGAAAGAAAGCAGGTTGAGTTTGGGTAGAGCCGTGCCCCATTTTTCGTCTCGCTCTCTCGGTTATCATAACCTTGTATTCCCTCTGGAAGGAAATGGAAATTCCTTTGGATCATCTTCTAGGTAAACAGTTTAATTCGCTGCGTGAGGTGACAAATTTGCTCGGATGAAGTCATGGGAGCCGAACGGATTGGCCTGAATCCCAAGAGGGGAGTGTTCAGGGCGCGAGGCTCCCTCGGAGAGGCTGAGGTAACGCTGGCTCCTTCCCGGGAGTCCCTGAACGCCAGGCTTCGGAATCTGCAGACAGCTCTGCTAGTAGGGCGTTGGCACCTACTGACTAACCGTGCAGTCACTCAGCAGCTGTGATGGTTGGTGACATGCCTTTCACAGCCCAAGATAGCCTCCCTAGACTGAGCAAAAAAAGAACAAAAAAACTGGAGCTAGAAGTTGATCAGTGCGTGATTCCTAGCAACCCAAAATGTTGATTTAATTATTTTACTTTTAAGTTTAACCAACAAAAATTATTTTCTGTGTCATAGAGAAGTTTTAAGGAGGATCTACTAGAGATTTTGCATCCCACTTGGAACAAACTTAGTAAGCTCATCTTGTACGTAAATTGAAATTATGGAAATTATCCCCCAAATTACGGCACCTCCAAATGTAGCATGGAAACTAATACTGACATGTCAACACAGGATTAATATATAGTAATCAAAGAGTGCTTACAAAAATTCATTAAAAATGAAGTCCCACCTCTAAAAGTGAAATGTTCAAATTAAAGTAGCAGTTACATAATGTTTTGTCATTTAGGTAAAAATTACAAAGGATCGGCCGGGGGCGGTGGCTCACGCCTGTAATCCCAGCGCTCTGGGTGGCCAAGGCGAGCGGATCACCAGAGGTCAGGAGTTCAAGACCAGCCTGGCCATGGTGCAACCCCGTCTCTACTAAAAATACAAAAAATTAGCCGGGCGTGGTGGTGTGCGCTTGTAATCCCAGCTACTCGGGATGCTGAGGCTGGGAATCGCTTGAACCCGGGAGCGAAACTCTGTCTCAAAAAAAAAAAAAAAGAAAATTGCAAAGAATCAGGGATGTGAGGAATGAGACACTCACATACTGTTGGATGAACTGTAAATACTGTATCATCTTCCCAAAGGAAATATTTGGAAGCATGTAACAAATTTTTAAAACCTTAGGACCCAGCAATTCCATTTCGGCAAATTAATCCTAAAGACATTATTTTAAAACGTGAACAAAGGTATACATGGCAACATTGTCTAAAGGATCAAAGCACTGCCAACCACTAAAATGTCCCACATTAAGTGATTGGACTAATTGCTTCACCTCTTGGTGTCTCAGTTTCTTCATCTGTAAGAAACAAGAATAATAGGGTAGTGAGGATCAAATGAATTAGTACAAGCAAAACGCTTATTACAGTGCCTGGCATAGAGTAAGCACTAAATAAGTGTTTCTGATCATTGTAATTAATATTGGTCAGTTAAATCACAGTACACAAGATGTGAAAACTACACAGCCATTTAAGGTGCATAATACAGATTCATATTTCCATAGACATCTGAATACATAAGTTTTCAGAAGGAAGTTACAAACCTTAGAAAATTACAAATGCCCACAATTTTAAAAGTCTGAAAGGAAATACATGAGAATATTATGACATGATTATCTCTGAGTGGCAAGATTCTAGACAATGTTCTTTGTGCATTTTATTATTCAAAATATTTTAATGATGAGCATGTATTTCTTTCAAAAGCAGAAAAAATGTTAAAACACACAATGTAAAAAATGATATGTTGGTATCACCAGTTTCTTAGTATTTTGAGGGGCCAATACCAAAAGCATGCTTGTGTTTCATTATGACAAGCATAGAATTATTTGGAAATATCACAACTGATAAGGAAGTCGGAACATTCCCTCTCAAAAATGTGCTTTGATTGCTGGGCTGACAGAATTAGGTGACACCTTGTTTACCTTAAGAACCTGAGCAGTGTCTTCGGCCATTATCGTAAGTCCCTGAGCCAGATATTGGTGGCTCGGACTGGCTGTATCAGAGCCAGATATTGATGAAAATGCATTTGGATGTGTTCTGTACTCCAGACTGAATTACTCCGTTGCCAGCAATAAGCCAGGGCACAAACTGTTCAAGCCTTGATTATCAATGTGTGTGCACTGGGAATAATACATACTAGTATTGAGAGCAGTGTCCATGTATTCTGATGTAGAATGACTTTAGCTATGGGGGCAGGGGGGTCTTGATGATTCATGTGCTATATAAATAATAAACATTTTTAAAATATAAAACTTTCAATATTTAACATAAAAGCCAAACATAAAAAGTGAAACGCTTTGTATTTTGTGGTTAACGCCCCTTATTATCACTTTAAAATACTGAAACTCTATAGAGTTTCACTTTTAGTATTACCATAGTTTTTAAAACATTTTGAAGACTACGTATCAATATCACATTAAAATGTTTCCGTAATGTTGTATGTTTAATAAATTATGTGGTTGTTTGTCAAATGTTATATCCCTTTATCTCTGTTTGATTTTGAAAATTCATCTACATTAAAAACAAAAATACTGGCTGAGTGTGGTGGCTCACACCTGTAATCCTAGAATTTTGGGAGACTGAGGCAAGTGGATCATCTGAGGTCAGGAGTTCAAGACCAGCCTGGCCAACATGGCAAAACCCAGTTTCTACTAAAAATACACAAAACTTAACTGGGCATGGTAGTGGTCACCTGTAATCCCAGCTATGCAGGAGGCTGAGGTAGGAGAATCGCTTGAACCTGGTGGATGGAGGTTGCAGTGAGCTGAGATCAGGCCACTTCACTCCAGCCTAGGTGACAGAGAGAGACTCTGTCTCAAAGAAAAGAAAATAAAAAAAAAACTGATATGCAAATAGAGTTACTACAGGGAAAAGTCTATAATTTTAAAGTTCAGGAAAAGGAATATACTAGGAAGGTTTTTAACAGTTAATTCCAGCCCAAGGAGGAATGATTACTATTTCTCAGTCTTTCCTCTTCCACTGCATTGTCACTACTTTAGTTTATACTCTCATCTCTTAGGCAAGTTGTTACATTTACCTCCTGCTGTCTTTTCTCCTTTCCTACAGCTGTGGACTGAATTGTATCCTCAAAAATACAAATGTTGAAGCCCTTACCCCCATTGTGATGGTATTTGGAGACAGAATCTTTGGGAGATAATTACAGTTAGATGAGGGCATAAGACTGGGGCCTTGCTAATGGGATTAGTGCCCTTATAAGAAGGACACTGGATTGCTTACCGTCTCTCCCTCTCTCTGCCACGTGAGGATAGGGCAAGAAGGCAGCTGTCTGCAGGCCAGTAAGAGAGCCCTCACCAGAACCCAACCATGCTGATACCCTGATCTCAGACTTCCAACCTTTAGAACGGCAAGAAAATTAATTTCTGTTGTATAAGTCACTCACTCTGGTATTTTGTTATGGCAGCCCAAAATGGCTAATGCAGCTATTACCTCTGAACCATTCTCTGTACTACTGCCAGAATGATTTTTCTAATACACAAAGCTGATTATATATCATTTCCTTAAAATTCTTACAGGGTTTCTTCAGTTACTCAGTCATTAGTAAATATTCATTAACTCCCATGTGTGCCAGGTAACATTTTAGATGCTGGAATTACAGGGATAAAAGCTTTGTGTGATTTAGCCTTTTTGGAGTACAACCTATGGGGAAGATAGCCATTAAATAAAAAATTAAATTAATTGCATGATTACAAGTGTGCAGAGTAGCCTTACCTTCAGGATTAAACCCCCATTCTTTAGCATTAGCTCCTTAATGAACTGGCCTTTCAGTAACTCATCTCTTCACAGTTTTGTTCTCCTTAGCCTCTATGTTAGCCTTTCTGAACTACTGGCATTCACCCCATGCTTTTTTATATCTTCAAACAAACAACTATTTCTGCTTTTCCTGCTCTTACCTATTTAGGTCCTAGATCTCCTCCAAACTTCCACTTAGATTTTGCTTCTTAAAAGCCTTTCCTGACTCAGTACCTGACTAGTAATAGGCACATAATAAATATTTGTTAATTCATTTGTTAATTGACTACCTCTATTATAGCACTTAATGGTATAATATGTGTTACAGGTGTCTATTACAACCGGGCACGGTGGCTCACGTCTGTAATCTCAGCACTTTGGGCGGCTGAGGTGAGCAGATCACCTGAGTTCGGGAGTTCAAAACCAGCCTGACCAACATGGAGAAACCCTGTCTACTAAAAATACAAAATTAGCTGGGCATGGTGGCACATGCCTGTAATCTCAGCTACTCGGGAGGCTGAGGCAGGAGAATCGCTTGAACACAGGAGGTGGAGGTTGCAATGAGCCAAGATCACACCATTGCCCCCCAGCTTGGGAAACGAGGGAAAATCCATCTCAAAAAAAAAAAAAATGCAAATTGCAAAATTTCGCATCTTAGGGCAACAACAATAATTTATTTTGCTTACAAACAGAAATTTGGTTATAACTTAGCCGGGACCACACAGTCTCAGCAGGGGTAGCTCAGAGGCTGGAATGACTACAGCCAGGGCTACTGTCATTTCAAAGTTTGCTCAGTTACATGTCTGGCAGTTGGTCCTAGCAGTTGGCTGAGTCACTGGGGTTACCAACCAGAACAACAACATGGGAGCTCCTATGTATCTGCTTGGTTCCTTTCAGTGTGTTGGATGGGCATACGACTGAGTATTGCAAGAGCCAGGCAACTGCCAGTTTCTTAAGACCTGGGCTAGGAAATAAGCACAGCATCATTTCAGCCATATTCTTTTGGACAGGCAGTCACACATGTACACTTAAGGGAACAGGAAATAAAATTTACCTCTTTGTGGAAAGAATGTCAAAGAATTTTGGGGTCATACTTAAAAGCTACCACAATATTGTAACTTTTTAATTGTATAAGCATTAGTCTGTGACTCATTTTTCTCTATTTCTGGGCTCTTCACGGTAGGTATTCCATAAATGTTTGTTAAATGTAGTAAATAAATAAAATGTATTATGATTAAAATGGCAAACCTCCATTACTGGTCATGAGAGAGTAAAAAGATCCAGACTTATCTTTTTACAATAAGCAAATAGAACATGGACAAAATATATGGAATGATTTCAAACATGGGACAACAGACAGCACTGGACTATAATTTCAAGAAGAAAGGAAGCATATGCAGTGAGCCCAATGATTGCAACAGCGTTCTGCCTGGAATCAGTTTCTAGGCTGTGGCACAGGGAGGTGGGACTCAAAAAGAACCCAAAGGTCTTACTGCATTGAAGAGACAAAAATCAAGGTTTGAGGAGGCCAAGAGGACAAGAGACTAGAATTTGGAGGGCAATATATTAGGAGGGTGCCATGCAGACAAGAGCTTTAGAAATCTGCACTAGGGGCCAGGCGTAGTGGCTCACGCCTGTAATCCCAGCACTTTGGGAGGCTGAGGCTGGTGGATCACCTGAGGTCAAGAGTTCGAGACCAGCCTGGCCAACATAGTGAAACCCTGTCTCCACTAAAAATAAAATTAGCTGGGCGTGGTGGCAGGTGCCTGCAATCCCAACTACTCAGGAGACTGAGGCAGGATAATTGCTTGAACCCAGGGGGCAGAGGTTGGAGTAAGCCAAGATCGCACCATTGTACTCCAGCCTGGGCAACAACAGCAAAACTTGATCTCAAAAAAAAAAAAAATCTGCACAAAGGTTCCCCTTGGGGCTTTGAATGCTAATCTAGTCATGGGTACGGTAAAGCTCTACAAGTTTGGGCAAAGCACGTTTAGGCAAAGACCTATTACCAGGGAAGCAAAATCTGAAAAATCCCGAGTTCATACAAGTCAGGGAATCATTTTAGTTCTCAAAGCCAGAGGGAAAGAAAATGAGTAGAATACATTGAGTGTTAAGTAAATACTCCAAAAGGCTAATGTCTTGGTAGTGGGGAGTGGCCTGACAGGGAGTCTACCTCTACCTTTGCTCTAAAAAAGCTGAAAGAGTAACTCTTGAAAGGTAAGCTGGGCAACATAAATTAGGGGCAGAACAAATTATGAAACTCTTAACAGGAATGCATATATGTATGGCATTCAAAAATATAAAATTCTTCAATGGCCAGACTCCAATAAAATATTACTGAACGCATAAAGGGGCAGGAAAATGTGGCTAATAACCAGTAGGGCAATCAGTCCATGGAAACAAAACCGGAAATTAAAGAGATGATTGAATTAACATAAGAATTTTTAAGGCCGGGCGCGGTGGCTCATGCCTGTAATCCCAGCACTTTGGGAGGCCCGAGACGGGCGGATCACGAGGTCAGGAGATCGAGACCATCCTGGCTAACCCGGTGAAACCCCATCTCTACTAAAAAATACAAAAAAACTAGCTGGGCGAGGTGGCGGGCGCCTGTAGTCCCAGCTACTCTGGAGGCCGAGGCAGGAGAATGGCGGGAACCCGGAAGGCGGAGTTTGCAGTGAGCTGAGATCCGGCCACTGCACTCCAGCCTGGTGACAGAACGAGACTCCATCTCAAAAAAAAAAAAAAGAAAATAATAATAATAATTGTATTATGGAGTTTATAGCATAGGCAAAAGTAAGATATATGAAAATAGTATCACAAAAGATAGGAGGAGACAAATAGCAATATAATACTGAAAGAGTTCTTACATTATACATGCAGTGGTATAAATATTATTTGAAAGTAGACTATGATAAGTTAAAAATGCATACCATAAACCCTAGAGTAATACCCCCAAAAGAAAATCAAACAAAAGGATATGGAGAGACAATGGTAGAAATACATAAAAGTTTCTTAAATTCACATAATTCAAAAAAGGCAGCAAATGAGGACAAGAAGAAAAGAGAACAGAAGAGACCAATAGAAAACAAAAGTAAGATGATAGATTTTGACCTAGTCGTTAATAATTACATTAAATACAAACGATCTAAACTGCAATTAAAGGGCAGGAATTGTCAGTCTATTTTTTAAAAACAAGACCCAACTATATGATGTGTATAAGAAAACTATTTTAAAGACAAAACAGAGAATATAACAATTTTATGCATTTTGCATATAATAACAGAGCTTCAAAGTACATGAAACAAAAACTGATGAATTTCAAGGAAAAATAAACAACTACATCATATAGCTGAAATTTTAACTTCCCTGTCTCAATATTGACAGGACAAGTAGAGGAAAATCAGTAAGGCTACAGAGACTTGAACAGTACTAACAACAAACTTAATTTAATTGAACTTGATAGAATACTCCATCCAATAAAGGCTGAATGTACGTTATTTTCCAGTGTACATGAGTTATTTATCAAGACAGATTATATTCTGGGATATAATACAAATCTCAGTAAATCTAAAAACATTCAAGTCATACAAAGTATATTCTCTGACTAAAAAGAGTTAAATTAAAAGTATGTAGCAAAAGGCTAGTCGAAAGTCCCCAAATATTTGGAAATGAATTAACATATTAATTAACATTTAGAAACTAAATAACAACTAATTTGCTAACCCAGGGTCAAAGAGAAATAAAAATGAAAATTGAGAAGTATTTTAAATAGAATAAAAATGAAAACAGAGCATATCAAAATTTGTGGAAAGCAACTAAAGCAGTATTTACAGAGATATTTATAGTATAATATAGCACTTATGTTAGAAAAGAAGAAAAGTCTCAAATCAATGATCTCAGCTTTTACCTTAAAAAACTAGAAAAAGTAGCAAATGAAACCCAAAGTACACAGAAGAAAGGTACCAGTAAACATCAGAATGGAAATCAATGAGAAACAAGACACAAATAGAGAAAATAAAAGAAACTAAAGCCAGTTTTTTGAAAAGGTTAATAAAACTGATAAAACTATAACCGGCCGGGCGCGGTGGCTCAAGCCTGTAATCCCAGCACTTTGGGAGGCCGAGACGGGTGGATCACGAGGTCAGGAGATCGAGACCATCCTGGCTAACACGGTGAAACCCCGTCTCTACTAAAAAATACAAAAAACTAGCCGGGC
>NW_016804580.1:1872021-1874519 GCF_001698545.2 Rhinopithecus bieti | reverse complement strand
TTTTTTTTTTTTTTTTTTTTTTTTTTTTCTCCTTATTTTATGCATAAAAATGCAACCAGCCTGAACTAAAGCAAATTGGTTTAATTCCCTGGAGGGAGAATGAACAAATTTTCCCAGCAACTTTCTACTAGAGGCATTTGTGTGTGGATATGTGGATGGAATGTGAACCAGTGAGCTACGTAAACCAGTAATCAAATGAAATACTACCCATTTCAAAATGCCCTAAACTAGCATTAGCATCACCAATTAAAACAATGAGCGTGGGCCGGGCGCGGTGGCTCAAGCCTGTAATCCCAGCACTTTGGGAGGCCGAGACGGGTGGATCACGAGGTTTGGAGATCGAGACCATCCTGGCTAACATGGTGAAACCCCATCTCTACTAAAAAATACAAAAAACTAGCCGGGCAATCTGGCGGGCGCCTGTAGTCCCAGCTACTCGGGAGGCTGAGGCAGGAGAATGGCTTAAACCCAGGAGGCGGAGCTTGCAGTGAGCTGAGACCCGGCCACTGCACTCCAGCCTGGGCGGCAGAGCGAGACTCCGTCTCAAAAAAAAAAAAAAAAAACAACTATAACCAGACTAATTGGGGGAAAAAAGAAAAGTCACAAACTAACAACTTCCAAAATGAGAGAACTGACATCACTACAGATGCTATAGATGTTAACAGGATAATAATAAAATATTATGACCAACTTTATGCCCATAAACTGGACAACACGGAGGAAATGGCAAATCCCTTCAGTGGCACAAACTAATAAAGCTCACTGAGGAAATACTTATTTATTTGTATCTTTTTTTGTTTTGTAGAGATGGGGTCTCGCCATGTTGCCCAGGCAGGTCTCAAACTCCTGGTCTCAAACAATTCTCTTTCCTTGGCCTCCCAAAGTCCTGGGATTATGGGTGTGAGCCACCATGCCCACCCCAAGAAATATTTAATGTGAAAATTTCTATTTGAATTTCATGATAAAAATTTTCAACAAAGTTAGCACCAGGCCTAGATGGCTTCACTGGAAATTTTTAAAAGAGATAGGGTATTTTGGGGAGGGGGAAAGGGTGGGAAGGGGTGACACTCTATCTTCATTATTTAGACTGTAGTAATGCTTTCATTACTACATTTTTAATATATATTGGTATATATGCCAATATTTATTAAATCATACATTTTAAATATGCACAGATACTGTATTTGAATTACACCTAAATAAAGCTGTTAAAAGTCACCAGAAATTACATCCTTTGAAACTGTTTAGAGTTAAGATTAAAAATAAATAAATAACTGGCCAGGCACGGTGGCTCATGCCTGTAATCCCAGCACTTTGGGAGGCCGAGGTGGGCAGATCACCTGAGGTCAGGAATTCAAGACCAGCCTGGCCAATATAGTGAAACCCCATCTCTACTTAAAACACAAATATTAGCTGGGTGTGGTGGTACACACCTGTAATCTCAGCTACTCAGGAGGCTGAGGCAGGAGAATCGCTTCAACCTGGGAGGCAGATGTTGCAATGAGCTGAGATCATGCCACTGCACTCCAGCCTGGGGGACAACAGTGAGACTTCATCCCCCCACAAAAAACTGTAGGTCACTTAAAAATATGAGAGAAGGTATAGTTTCAAAAAAGCAAAAATGTTTGAAAACCACAGCCTCTCTCAGACTCTTACCCAGCAACTAGACGCAGTACTGTCCCCACCCCTGTTGCTCTTTTGCTCCTAATGGATATGCTGGAACAGCTGCTCTATCATAGTTTGACGTCTCATTTGGAGAAGTTTGAACCAATCTGTATAATGCCAGGGTCCATAAATAACCTTTTTATAACAAATGATAGTATGATATAAACTCATCCAATTCGTCATAATTCAATTCATGACTTCTTCCACTTTTGTCTTTTACTATTACAAAGATCAGGTCCTTTTCTTTTATGAACACCTAGTAACTACCACAGACCAGGTAACTAGATTAGCAACACTTACCAGCTGGTCTGGGTTGATGCTGATTCTGCTGACTCAGCAGCTGATACATCCAAAGGATCTTTGAAACTGAAGACCTCACAAAGGAATCTATTCCTTCCCATCATTTACCATTCAAAGATTTTTTCAGAATAGATGACTCCAGTTTTGAAGGCACTTCAACGTTTAGCACAATGAAAAATGCATATGCTTACTCTATATGCATATACATATTTACAAAATGAAATTTACATATTTACAAAAGGAAAAAAGGTATCTTCATTCTAAAATTCCCTGGACTATATCTGTACCAATGTAGAAAATATTCCACAAAGGAGCATTTAAAATACTACTTTTATATTGTTTTAGTCTTACATCATTAATATTCATGATCGCATATGTGTAAATTTTGTTTTATTTTCATGATCAATTTTGAAAGGTATGAAATTGTTCTTTAAGAATGAAGTTCTTATTTACAATAATATACCTACGGAACAGAAGGATTTTACTTACAAAGTCCTGACTTTCTTTTTTTTTTTTTTTTTTTTTTTTTTTTT
>NW_016804580.1:1856303-1871949 GCF_001698545.2 Rhinopithecus bieti | reverse complement strand
CCTCCGCCTCCTGGGTTCAAGTGATTCTCCTGTCTCAGCCTCCTGAGTAGCTGGGATTACAGGCACCTGCCACCAGGCTTGGCTAATTTTATTTTATTTTATTTATTTATTTATTTATTTTTTTGAGACGGAGTCTCGCTCTGTCACCCAGGCTGGAGTGCTGTGGCCGGATCTCAGCTCACTGCAAGATCCGCCTCCCGGGTTCACGCCATTCTCCTGTCTCAGCCTCCCGGGTAGCTGGGACTACAGGCGCCGCCACGTCGCCCGGCTAGTTTTTTGTAGTTTTTAGTAGAGACGGGGTTTCACCGTGTTAGCCAGGATGGTCTCGATCTCCTGACCTCGTGATCCACCCGTCTCGGCCTCCCAAAGTGCTGGGATTACAGGCTTGAGCCACCGCGCCCGGTCCTGACTTTCAACTGTCAGCCTAGAACCAAATTTGCACGACTGATTCTTTTCTAAAGGAGATTATAGATAAGCTCTAAAGGAACTTCCTTGTGTCTCAGTTTTCACATCAATAAAACAATAAGGAGATTGGGTTAAATGAATTCCGATATTCCTTCCAAACCACAATGCTCAACTTTTCATTTTCCAGATCAGTCCTCTGTGTTCAGAGGTTTCTTGCTCTTCATGTTTCAGTTCTCATTCCCTTCCTTTGCGTTTGTTTCCACTACAGCTCACTTCTGCTATACTTTTTTTTTTTTTTTTTTGAGACTCAGTCTTGCTCTGTTGCCCAGGCTGGAGTGCAGTAGCGCAATCTCAGCTCACTGCATTCTCTGCCTCCCGATTTCAAGCAATTCTCCTGCCTCAGCCTCCTGAGCAGCTGAGACTACAGGCGCCCACCACCATACCCAGCTAATTTTTGTATTTTTAGTAGAGACGGGGTTTCACCATATTGGCCAGGCTGTGCTGGAACTCCTGACTTCAAATGATCCGCCCACCTCGGCCTCCCAAAGTGCTGGGATTACAGGCGTGAGCCACCACGCCTGGCCTTCTGCTACATTTCACAAGTGTTCTCCCAAATGCACCAGCTTTCTTCCTGAGATTCCTTCCCATTGTGATACCTACAAATAGAAAAACTGGTGAAATTTTAAAGTGTTTTTTTTCCTCTAAAATTAATGATATCACTTCTCTCTAGTGGTATCATTGCTCTCATCCTGTTGAAGTAACCACACCATGCTTAGTCAAATTCTATCATGATGTGCTAAGAACATACACATTACAGATTACTAACATCATTAACACTGTCGCTGTCACAAACACGAATCATGACTTGATTTCAAGATTTGTTATAAAGCTATGGTAATCAAGATAACATGGAACTGGCAAAAGACAGACAAGAAGATCAATAGAACAAGGCCGGGCGCAGTGGCTCACACCTGTGATCCCAGCAGTTTGGGAGGCCGAAGCAGGTGGATCATGAGGTCAGGAGATTGAGACCATCCTGGCTAACAGGGTGAAACCCCATCTCTACTAAAAACACAAAAGTTAGCCGGGCGTGGTGGCGGGCGCCTGTAGTCCCAGCTACTTGGGAGGCTGAGGCAGGAGAATGGCGTGAACCTGGGAGGCAGAGCTTGCAGTGAGCCAAGATCGTGCCACTGCACTCCAGCCTGGGCAACAGAGCAAGGCTCCATCTCAAAAAAAAAAATAAAAAATAAAAAATAAAAAAAGAAGATCAATGGAACAGAATAGACCTAACAGAAATATATTCATACATAAATGGACAACTGATTTTTGACAAGGTACAGAAGCAATTCAGCAGAGGTAAGATAGGTTTTCAACAAATGGCCCTGGAACACTTGGATATTTATAAGCAAAAATATAAACCTCATTTCATACCTCGTATCATATACAAAAATTAATTCAAAATGGATCATAGACCCAAATATAAAACCTCAAATATTAAATTTCCAGAAGAAAATAGAACAAAACCTTTGTTACCTTGGGTTAGGCCATAATTTCCTAGATATAACACTAAAAACTCAATCCTTCAAAGAAAACACTTGAGGCCGGGCGCGGTGGCTCAAGCCTGTAATCCCAGCACTTTGGGAGGCCGAGACGGGCAGATCACGAGGTCAGGAGATCAAGACCATCCTGGCTAACCCGGTGAACCCCGTCTCTACTAAAAAATACAAAATCTAGCCGGGCGAGGTGGTGGGCGCCTGTAGTCCCAGCTACTCGGGAGGCTGAGGCAGGAGAATGACCTAAACTCGGGAGGCGGAGCTTGCAGTGAGCTGAGATCCGGCCACTGCAGTCCAGCCTGGGTGACAGAGCGAGACTCCGTCTCAAAAAAAAAAAAAAAAAAAAAAAAAAAAGAAAACACTTGATAAGCAGAACTTCATCAAAATTAATAACTTCTGCCCTTTGAAAGGTACTGTCAAGAGAATTCTCCCACTGGCTCATGCCTGGAATCACAGCACTTTAGTGGGAGGATTGCTTGAGCTCAGGAATTCAAACTGACCTGGGCAACACAGTGAGACTCTGTCTCTAAATAAATAAATAAATAAAAATTATCCCATGAACTGTGAAAAAATATTTGCAAATCATATATCTGATAAAGGATTTTTACCTATAAAATATATAGTAGTCTCAAAACTTAATAATTAAAGAAAGCAATTAATCCACCACAAAATTCAGCAACAGGCCAAGTGTAGTGGCTCACTCCTGTAATCCCAGTGCTTTGGGAGGCCGAGGTGGGCTGATCACGAGGTCAGGAGTTCGAGACCAGCCTGGCCAACATGGCAAAACCCCATCTCTAGTAAAAATACAAAAAAAACTAGCGGGGCGTGGTGGCAGGCACCTGTAATCCCAGCTACTTGGGAGGCTGAGACAGAAGAATCACTTGAACCCGGGAGGCAGAGGTTGCAGTGAGCCGAGACCATGCCACTGCACTCCAGCCTGGGCAACAGAGGGAGACTGTCTCAAAAAAAAAAAATTATCTGGGTATAGTGGCTTGCACCTGTAATCCCATCTACTTGGGAGGCTGAGATATGAGAATCGCTTGAACCTGGGAGGTGGAACTGAGATCATGCCACTGCACTCCAGCCTGGGTGACAAAGTGAGACCCTGTCTCAAAAAAAAAAAAAGAAAGAAAGAAAGAAAGAAAAAAAAAAAATTGGTCAACAGATTTGAACAGTAACTATACCAAGGAAGATATACAACTGACAAATAAGCACATGAAAAGCAACAGCATAATTAGTCATTAGGGAAGTGAAAATTAAAACCACAATGAAATAAGACATCTATTAGAATGTCTAAAATTTTGAAGACTGACCACACCAAGTGTTGGCTAGGATGTGGAGCAACTGAAACTCTCCTGCACAGCTGATGGGAATGTAAAATGGTGCAACCACTTTAGAAAAACTGGAAATATTTGAAAAGTGCATGTACATGCTAGCTGTTTCCTTTCACCTCTTACTCTTAAGGGCAAGATGGGTCTCCAGCAGCTATACTAGAGCCACCTGTGAAATTGGCCAGGGTTCTTGCTCAAACCAGTATGATGTGATCCAAAAATACAGCCTCAATATGTTCCCCAGTATGCAAAGGATATAGGTTTCATTAAGTTGCACTAAGTGAACTTCCTTGAATGGATTATCCAGGTACTTCATCCCATGAAAGAAACCATGCTAACTCTTTGTGCATAAAGTAAAAAATTTGTGAATCTCTTTTAAAAATTAGAAAACAGGCCGGGCACGGTGGCTCATGCCTGTAATCCCAGCACTTTGGGAGGCTGAGATGGGCGGATCACGAGGTCAGGAGATCCAGACTATCCTGGCTAACACGGTGAAACCCCATCTCTACTAAAAACACAAAAAATTAGCTGGGCGTGGTGGCGGGCACCTGTAGTACCAGCTACTCTGGAGGCTGAGGCAGGAGAATCACGTGAACCCGGGAGGCGGAGCTTGCAGTGAGCCTAGATCGTGCCACTGCACTCCAGCGTGGGCGACAGAGCGAGACTCCGTCTCAAAAAAAAAAAAAAAGAAAGAAAAGAAAAAAGAAAACACTGTGGTATCTTAAAAAGTTAGACATACGCTTACTGTGTTACTCAGTCATTCTGCATTTCAGTATTTACCTAAAAGAAATGAAGGCATGTCTTTTTTTTTTCAAGACAGGGTATTGCTATGTTCCCCAGCTTGGTCTCAAATTCCTGGCCTCAAGCTATCCTCTAACCTTGGCCTCTCAAAGTGCTGGGATTATATGCATGAGCCACTATGCCCAGCTCGAATGCATGTCTTTATATAGGCTTGTGCACAAACGTTCATGGATCCTTTATTTGTAACTGGGAAAAAACCCAAATGCTTTTAGTGAATGAGTGGATAAACAAATTGTAGTATATCCATATGATGGAATAACTGCTCAGCAATAAAACAAAATAAATGGTTAATCTATATACACATATGGATGAATATTTCAGGACCAGCAACATAATTTGTGGGGCCAGTGCAAAAGGAAAATGTAGGTCTTCTTGTTCACAAAGTATTAAGAACTTCAAAAACAATGACAGTGGAGCGTTCAAACAACCACGGAGACTTTCTCTTTCTTTCTTTTTTTTTTTTTTTTTCCTACTAAGATGGAGTCTCACTCTGTCGCCCAGGCTGGAGTGCAGTGGTGCGATCTTGGCTCACTGCAAGCTCCGCCTCCCGGGTTCAAGCGATTCTCCTGCCTCAGCCTCCTGAGTAGCTGGGACTACAGGCGAGTGCTACCACACCCGGCTAATTTTTTGTATTTTTAGTAAAGAGGGGGTTTCTTCGTGTTAGCCAGGATGGTCTCGATCTCCTCGTGATCCTCCCGCCTCGGCCTTCCAAAGTGCTGGAATTACAGTCATGAGCCACTGTGCCCGGCCCAAACAAGCACGGAGCCCTTCTAAGTGCAAGACTCTATGGACTACATAGATCACATGCCCATGGGCCAACCATGGACCAGCTCAAAATAATTACCCAGAGTGAAAACAAAAACAAAGTCAACAAAGAGTACGTCATGTATGATTCTATTCATACAACCTTCTTGCAAATGCAAACCACTCTGCAGTGATAGAAAGCAGATGAGTGGTTGCGGGGGAGGAGGTGGGGATTACAAAAGGGCAGGAGAACACTTTTCGAGGTGATGGATATGTTCTTTGTTTTGTTTTGTTTTGTTTTGTTTTGTTTTGTTTTTGAAATGGAGTCTCGCTCTGTCCCCCAGGCTGGAGTTTAATGGTACGATCTCGCTCACTGCAACCTCCACCTCCCGGGTTCAAGCAATTCTCCTGCCTCAGCCTGCCAAGTAGCCAGGACTACAGGTGTGCACCACCACACCCAGCTAATTTTTGTATTTTTAGTGGAGACGGGGTTTCACCATGTTGGCCAGGGTGGTCTCCATCTCCTGACCTTGAGATCCGCCTGCCTCGGCTCCCAAAGTGCTGGGATTACAGGCATGAGCCACCACGCCCGGTCTATTCTGTGTCTTGATTGTGGTGAAAGTTTCACAGAGGACACATTTGTTAAAACTTATTAAATGGTATACTTTAAATATATGCAGTTTGCTGTATGTCATTTATAACTCCACAAAGCTGTTCAAAATTGCAAAACACTAATGGGTTTTTGAGAAGGATTTTTAAAAATATAGTTTGTGATCTCTCACATGCATTTCTTCTTCACAGACAAAACATACCCAAGTGTAAATTAAGGAAAAGCAGAAAATGATATATAGTTAAATGCCAAAAGAAACGACACATCATCACTACAAACTATTGGTATCACTACAAACTATTTGTGTCACTACAAACTATTGGAAAAGCGGAAAGTGATATATAATTAAATGCCAAAAGAAATGACACCTTATAGCTACAAACTATTGGAGAATTTAATGTACATTGAAGTGGTCAGGGAAAGACACTTAAAAGAATTGGAGTTGAAAACGTCTTTGAAGAATGAATGAGATTTTCAAAGCATTCTTGTTTGTATAAGGGAAAACAGCAGCTTGGAGAGCAGTTGGGAAGGGAAAACCACAGATTGGGGAGGGTGAACAGAAAAGATATTTGGATTAAAGTCTGTCTAGGTCACTTTTTGGACAGGGAACAGACCTGTCTTGCTGGATCAGAGGATTTTTATGGCATGGACTAGTAGGTAATATTCCATTGGTCCCTATGGGCTCAGGTTATAATAGAGAGCTCCAAGTGCCTTTATTCTAAAGGCAAGGGCTATTCCTTAGACTGGGAAAAATAATATGATCTTTTGAGAAGAAAATCAGGTTATATATAAGGTGCCATTCCAAACCTTATTTGCCCTCAGGACACCTCATTCTCAGTGGAGCTACCTACCTCAACTTTCTTTTCCCTACCTCAAAATATCTCTATCTCCATTTTCTTTACTCCTGTCTGAGAAAGAAGGATTTTTTTTTCCCTCTTTTTGAAATCTAATCCAGCAGGGCATGGTGGCTCATGCCTGTAATCCCAACACTTTGGGAGGTCAAGGCAGGTGGATCACCTGAGATCAGGAATTTGAGACCAGTCTGGCCAACATGGCAAAAACCCGTCTCTACTAAAAATACAAAAATTAGCTGGGCATGGTGGCGGGCACCTGTAATCCCAGCTAATCGGGAGAATCACTGGACCCCGGGAGGCGGATGTTGCAGTGAGCTGAGATGGTGCCACTGCACTCCAGCCTTGGAGACAGAGCGATACTTCATGTAAAAAAAAAAAAAAAAAAAAATCCTAATCTTTTCATCCATCTTCTTACCTCATCTTTCCACTGTCAGAGACATCTTGCTTCATAAAATAGCCCATCCCAAATAGGTGATCAATCTCTCCCTCTTTCATGACACCTTTGGCAAATAAAAAACAACAAATAAAAATCTTATTTTGATTCTCTCGTTATCTCAAGATATCTCCTTATTCATGTCTTTTGCAGTAACTTGAATGGAGCTGGAGGCCATTATTCTAAGTGAAGCAACTCAGGAATGGAAAATCAAGTACCATATATTCTCACTTATCATTGGGAGCTAAGCTATGGCTATGCAAAGGCACACATAGTGGTGTAGTGAACACCAGAGACTCAGCAGCAGGGAGGGCAGGAGGGCGTTGAGGGACAGCAAAAGTACATGCTGGGTACAACATACACTACTCAGGTGACAGGTGCACTAAAATCTCAGACGTCACCACTATACACTTCATTCACATAACCAGAAACCACTTGTACCCCAAAACCTAATTTTATTTTATTTTTTAAGATATCTCCCGGCTGGCCGTGGTGGCTCAAACCTGTAATCCCAGCACTTTGGGAGGCTGAGACAGGCGGATCACAAGGTCAAGAGATCGAGACCATCCTGGCTAACACGGTGAAACCCCGTCTCTACTAAAAAAATACAAAAAACTAACCGGGCGAGGTGGCGGCCGCCTATAGTCCCAGCTACTCGGGAGGCTGAGGCAGGAGAATGGCGTGAACCCGAAAGGCAGAGCTCGCAGTGAGCTGAGATCCGGCCACTGCACTCCAGTTTGGGCGACAGAGCGAGAATCCGTCTCAAAAAAAAAAAAAAAAAAAAATCTCCTTATTCATCCTCCTCTTCAGATGAAACTGAAGTTCTCTTCACCATCCACTTTTCAACGACTATTGCCACCAACCCAGTTCTGGTCTTTCTTACTCATCTCCTAGACTACAGCTCTCATTTCTTGCATCCCCTCGTACCAATGTATTTGATACATTGCTGCAAAATTAATTGTTTTTTCTTGAGACGGAGTCTCACTCTGTCACCCAGGCTGGAGTGCAGTGCTGCCATCTCCACTCACTGCAAACTCCCTCTCCTATATTCAAGCGATTCTCCCACCTCAGCCTCCTGAGTAGCTGGGATTATAGGTGCGCGCCATCGCACCTCACTAATTTTTGTATTTTTACTAGAGACGGAGATTCCCATATTGGCCAGGCTGGTCTTGAACCCCTGACCTTAGGTGATCTGCCTGCCTCAGCCTCCCAAAGTGCTGAGATTATAGGGGGGAGCCATGGCACCTGGTCCAAATTAATCTTTGAGAACAGTGTTTCTTCTCTATGGTTTTCATACTGAAAATCTTTAGAAACTCATACTGCCTTTTAAAATAGAGTGGTTCTTATTTTATCCTTCTCCCCTAATACTGCTAACATTTCGTTAATCTGCACAACTCACTTCTCCTCAAACTTGTTTGTTTTTCCTGCCCCCATGTTTATGATCAGCTCTCAGTCTGCAATACTCTCTGTGATTTGTTGAAATCATACTCACTCTTTAAATATTTAAAAGTGATTTCTTGCATGAGTCATTTTCTGATTCTCCAAACAAGTTACATTTTCGACAGCTCTTTAGCTCCCAAAGCACTATGTAACTCTGTTTTCAAATTTATTATACTCTGAAATTCATAATAGAACATGGGCTTTGGAGCCAGTGGTCCTTCAAAATCACTGCCCATTGGCTGGCAAGCTTGGGCAAGTTTCTTAACTTCTCCAGGCTTCAATAAGCTCATTTGTAAAATGTGGATAGTAATACCTACCTGAAAATATTGTGTGGGTTAAATCAGCTGAAGTGTCTGGCACATGAGAGGTGGCATATTAATAACATATCTTGGAATACATTAATGTGTATGATTTTCTTATCCATTATAAACTTTTTTTTTTTTTTTTTTTTTTAGACGGAGTCTTGCTCTGTCACCCAGGCTGGAGTGCAGTGGCCGGATCTCAGCTCACTGCAAGCTCCGCCTCCTGGGTTCACGCCATTCTCCTGCCACAGCCTCCCCAGTAGCTGGGACTACAGGTGCCTGCCACCTCGCCCGGCTAGTTTTTTTGTACTTTTTTTAGTAGAGACGGAGTTTCACCGTGTTAGCCAGGATGGTCTCGATCTCCTGACCTCGTGATCCGCCCGTCTCGGCCTCCCAAAGTGCTGGTATTACAGGCTTGAGCCACCGCGCCCGGCCTATATAACATTGTTACTTTCATGAAAACAGGCTCCATGTTTCATCCAATTTTGTATCGCCTATTTCTACATAGTACATGGTAAATTCACATTTTATAGGGACGATTTTACAAATCTGTTGAAATATTATTTATTGCTAGAGCATTTAAAAGTTTATTTTTCAAAGTGTTATTATATTGAACTTTGTACCATGCATAACTATTGTGAAAATGAGTTATATCTTGTGGCAGATTCGATGTTTTAGAGGAATATTTGGTAGGGAAACTATTAACTGCAAAATACAAAGCTTTCTGCCTCAATATTTGGGTTTCATGTTAAACGTATCAATATTATAAATTTTACATGTTAAAATGTATACTGTTCATGGCATTTATAAATCAATTCTAATAATTTATATTCAAGAATTGCATCTACTTTATGTGTTCAGTATGATGAGGTTTTTTTTTTTTTTTTTTTTCCCCTTTGAGATTGAGTCTCTGTTGCCCAGACTAGAGCTCAGCGGCATGATCTCGACTCACTGCAACCTCTACCTGCAGGTTCAAGTGATTCTCATCCCTCAGTCTCCCGAGTAGCTGGGACTACAGGCATGCACCACCACGCCTGGCTAATTTTTGTATTTTTAGTAGAGACAGTGTTTCACCACGTTGGCCACACTGGTCTCGAACTCTTGACTTCAGATGATCTGCCCGCCTCAGCCCCCCAAAATGCATGTATTGCAGGCATGAGCCACTGGACCAGGCCAGTATGATGAGTTGTAACAAATATGTAAAGCTGTGTAACCACCATGATCGACATGGTGAACATTCACACTACTGCAAAAGGTTTCCTGTATTTATTCTTAGTCTCTTCTCCCTACAGGCATCCCCAACTTCAGTAAACAATTTTTTGTTTTCTGTCCCGTTAGATTGGATTTTGCTCTTCTAGAGTTTTATATAAAAGTAATCATATACCATATAATATTTTGTGTCTGGCTTCTTTTGCTCAGCACAAAGTTAATGAGATTCATTCATGTGACATGTACAATAGTATGTTCCTTTTTATTGCTGGGTAATATTCCATTGTATGAATACACTACAATCTGTTTATTCATTCACACATTGATGGGCACATGAGTTATTTTCAGTTTGGAGTTACTATGACTAAAGCTGCTATGAACATTTGGTTTCAAGACTTAGTGTAGACATATGTTTTTATGTCTCTTGGTTAAATACCAACAGTGAAATTACTGGATCATATGCTAAGTGTATATTGATGTAAGAAATTGCCAAATTATTTTCCAAAGCAGTATTCTTTTAAACCTTGTGTGAGAATGCCAGTCCTTGCTAACACTTTAATATATTAACCACTTGAGTGGCTGTGTGGGGCTATCTCATTGTGGGTTTAATATGCATTTCCCAAATGACTAATAAGATTGAACACTTTTGCATGTGCTATTGGCCATTTCTTTTTTACTTTTTTTTTTGAGATGGAGTTTCGCTCTTGTAGCCCAGGCTGGAGTGCTGTGGTGCCATCTCGGCTCACTGCAACCTCCGCCTCCCAGGTTCAAGTGATTCTCCTGCCTCAGACTCCCAAGTAGCTGAGATTACAAGGGCATGCCACCACACCCAGCTAATTTTTGTATTTTTAGTAGAGACGGGGTTTTGCCATGTTGGCCAAGGTGGTCTTGAACTCCTGACCTCAGGTGATCTGCCTGCCTTAGCCTCCCAAAGTGCTGAGATTACAGGCACGAGCCACAGTGCCCAGCTGGCTATTGGTCATTTCTATATCTCTGTGAAGTGTGAATTCAAATCTTTTGCTCATTTCAAAAAATTGAATTGTTTTATTAAGTTGTAAGCTTTCATTATATGTTCTGTGTTGCGGGAAGTCAGGGACCCCAAATGCAGAGACTGGCTGGAACCACAGTAGAGGAACATAAATTGTGAAGATTTCATGGACATTTATCAGTTCCCAAAATTAATACTTTTATACTTTCTTACACCTGTTTTTACTTTAATCTCTTATTCCCGTAATCTTCGTAAGCTGAGAAGGTATGTCACCTCAGGACCACTATTGTACAAACTGATTGTAAAACATGTGTGTTTGAACAATATGAAATGAGTGCACCTTGAAACAGAACAGAATAACAGTAATTTTCAGGGAACAAGGAACGACAACCATAAGGTCTGACTGCCTGTGAGGTCAGGCAGAATTTAGCCATATTTTTCTTCTTGCAGAGAGCCTATAAATGGACATGCAAGTAGGAGAGATGTCACTGAATTCTTTTCCCAGCAAGAAATATTAATAATTAATACCCTGGGGAAGGAATGCATTCCTGGGAGGAGGTCTATAAACAGTCGCTCTGGAAGTGTCTGTCTTACGTGGTTGAGATAAGGACTGAAATATGCCCTGGTCTACTGCAGTACCCTTAGGCTCACTAGGGTGGGGAAAAAAACCCACCCTGGTGAAGTTGAGGTCAGACCAGTTCTCTGCTCTTGAACCCTGTTTTCTGTTAAGATGTTTATCAAGACAATACATGCACAGTGGGACATAGACCCTCATCAGTAATTCTAATTTTGCCCTTGCCTTGTGATCTTTATTGCCCTTTGAAGCATGTGATCTTTGTGACCTACTCCCTGTTTGTACACCCCCCCTCCCCTTTTAAAATCCCTAATAAAAACTTGCTGATTTTGCAGCTCAGGGGACATCACGGACCTACTGATATGTGTTACCCCTGGAGCCCAGCTGTAAAATTCCTCTTTGTACTCTTTCTCTTTATTTCTCAGACCGGCCAACACTTAGGGAAAATAGAAAGAACCTACATTGAAATATTGAGGGCTGGTTCCTCCGATAGTTCTAGATACAAATTCCTTGTTAGAGACATCCTTTGTGAATATTTTCACTTTTTTAAGGTTGTCTTGAAAACACAGATGTTTCCCATTTTGATGAAGTTCAATCTGTCTTTTATTTCCTTTTTATGATTAGTGCTTTTTTCTACCTCCAAAATCTTCATCTTCCCCAAAGTCAAAAAGATTGTTCTATATTTTCTTAGAAATTATGTAATTATAGCTTCATGATTAGGTCTGTCATTCATTTCAACTTAATATTTGTCTATGGTGTGAGGTAAGTTTCAAGATTTATTTTTTGATATGGGTATCCAGTCATTTCATTAATTTAAAACATTATATTTTCCACACGGAAATTACCTTAGCTTCTTATGAAAATCAATTGACCATATACATATGGGTCTATACCTGGACTTGATTCTGTTTCACTGATCTATATGTCTCACCTTACGCGTACTACAGTGTGTTGAAAACCAGTTTTATAGTAAGTCTTTAAACCATATGTATATGTGCTCCAACTTTCTTCTTCCTATGCACCTCTGTATGAATTTTATAGTTAGCTTGTCAAGTTAAAAAGAAAAGTCTGCTGGGGTTTCGAGAGAATTGACATTTTAACAGTATGGAGTCTTCCAATTCATGAACAGGGAACTGCTATTTATTTAGTTCTTTCATTTCTCTCGGCAGCGATTTATAGTTTTGAGCAGTGATTTATAATTTTCAGTGTATATGTGTCACACATATTTTGTGAAATTTATCCCTATATAGTTCATGTTTTGGGATGCTGATTAACATGGTATGGTTTATTTTAAATTTCATTTTCCAGTTGTTCTGTGTACATATGTAGAAAAACCATTGATTTTTGTTATGTTGATCTTGTACCCTGCCACTTGTTCACTAGTTCCAGTAGGCTGCTTTTTTTTAGGATTCCTCGAGATTCCTAGGATTTTCTAGGAAACACATTGCTCTCATTTGCAAATAGTTTTACTTCTTTCTTCCCTTTATTTTATTTTTATTCTTTTTTGAGACGAAGTCTTGCTCTGTCACCCAGGCTGGAGTGCAATGGGGCAATCTCAGCTCACTGCAACCTGTGCCTCCTGGGTTCAAGCGATTCTCCTGCTTCAGCCTCCAGAGTAGCTAGATTACAGGCACCCACCACCATGCCCCGCTAATTTTTGTATTTTTAGTAGAGATGGGTTTCACCATGTTAGTCAGGCTGGCCTCAAACTCCTAACCTCAAGTGATCTGCCTGCCTCGGCCTCCCAAAATGCTGGGATTACAGGGGTGAGCCACCACACCCAGCCTTCCTTTCCTTTTTTTTTGAGACAGAGTCCCACTCTGTCATTCAGGTTGGAGTGCAATGGCTGATCTCGGCTCACAATTTAAAAAAAATTATTTCCACTAAGGAAACAGGCATGGAGAGGTTACATCGTCCAAGTTCACACAGCTAATAAAATGAGAGGAGTCAGGAATTTGGGGGTTGTATTTCAGTAACTGGACTCCAGAGCCTGCCTTCTTAACTGTATGCTTTAAGGGGACAGAGTAAAGAGTTAAGAGCGGAAAGCATAGGGATTGAGAGGAGAGAAAGTAGAAAACAGTGGGATTCTATCTTCCTTGCTGGAAAGAGTTCCTGTTGGCCCAGTGGCTAGGTTGCCTGTATCTGTACAAATGTTTCTTCTTTGCTGCCCTTGCCTTGTCATGTCCTTTTTCCTCCAGCTCCCCTAAGACATCGAACATTCTACGCTGAATTGACCTCAATGCCCTTTCAACCCCTGGACTTGGTGTCATGCGCGTCTGTGTGAACAGACCATCAAACAGGCTTTGTGTGAGCAACAAGGCTGTTTATTTCACCTGGGTGCAGGCGGGCTGAGTCTGAAAAGAGAGTCAGCAAAGGGAGATAAGGGTGGGGCCGTTTTATAGGATTTGGGTAGATAGTGGAAAATTACAGTCAAAGGGGTTGTTCTCTGGCCGGCAGGGGTGGGGGTCACAACGTGCTCAGTGGGGGAGCTTCTGAGCCAGGAGAAGGAATTTCACAAGGTAATGTCATCAGTTAAGGCAGGAACCAGCCATTTTCACTTCTTTTGTATTCTTCAGTTATTTCAGGCCATCTGGATTGATACGTGGATGCCGGTCACAGGGGATATGATGGCTTAGCTTGGGCTCAGAGGCCTGATACTTGGTAGACACACACACACACACACACACACACAGTCACACACATGCTCCGGTAAAATTCACACAAGTGGGGCCGGGAGAGGTGGCTCACGCCTGTAATCCCAGCACTTTGAGAAGCCAAGGCGGGTGGATCACTTGAGGCCAGGAGTTCAGGACCAGCCTGGCAAACATGGTGAAACCGTCTTTACTAAAAATAACAAAAATCAGCCCCGCGTGGTGATGCATGACTGTAGTTCCAGCTACTCGGGAGGCTGAGGCAGGAGAATCTCTTGAATCAGGGAGGCGGAGGTTGCAGTGAGCCAAGATCACACCACGGCACTCCAGACTCTAAAAAAATAAATCATGCAAGTGGGACGGTCTTCTCACTGTTGGAAGAACTGTTGGACTACCTGTTGGACTCGCTGGTAAACGGGAAACGGGCGAAATGGGCGTTTCTTCCCCAGAAGCTCTTAAGAATGAATGAATGTTTGACCCAGAGCTGTGGCTCAGGCTTGTAATCACAGAACTTTGGGAGGCAGAGGTGCGAAGATCGCTAGAGCCCACGAAGTTGCAGTGAGCTATATTCGAGTCACTGCCCTCCAGCCTGGGAGACAGACTGAGACCGTGTCTCTAAAAAGAAAAGAATGAGCGGCGGGAAGATCCCGCACCCTGCCTGCGCTTTTAGAAACTGCCTTACAAAAGGCCAGGCGGGCAGAGCCACGCCAAGTTCAGGTGCATTCCCTGTGTCCCCACTAAATACTCGCAGGGCGCGCATCGCCAGGGCTCAAGGCGTCTGGGCGTCTCTCCATGAAGAGGCTCCCGCAGCTAGTGAGGCGGGTGCCCTTTCCTCGGGAGCGGAAACTACAGCGCCGCCTGGAAAGCGTGCCGGGGCTCGCGGGTCCTGGATCCCCATTGCTGGGGCCAGGCGTTCTGGCCCCCCAGCGGCGCGCACTCCCAAGGGGCGGGGCGGGGCGGGGGCGTGGCGGGCAGTGGCCGGGGGCGTCCGCTCCTCCCCCTCGCGGTCGGGCTGGCTCCGCCGAGCCCCCTGCGCGTGGCACATGGGGCGCCTGACTGAGTCGGCGGCAGCGGGCAGCGGCGCTCGGGCTGCGCGCTGGGCAGGGTCCCCTCCCACGCTCCTGCTGATCTCTCCCACGTCCCCCGGGTGCGCGGCCACCATGGCGTCCAGCGACGAGGACGGCACCAACGGCGGCGCCTCGGAGGCCGGCGAGGACCGGGAGGCCCCGGGCAAGCGGAGGCGCCTGGGGCTCTTGGCCACCGCCTGGCTCACCTTCTACAACATCGCCATGACCGCGGGGTACGCGCGCCGCGGGGCGCCCTCGGGCCCTCCCCGCGCCGCGGTCCGCGGAGGTTCCGGGCTCAGGGGGCGCGGGCCGGGGTATAAGGGGCGCGGGGGGTGCGAGCAGCGGCCGTGGGGGAAGGGAGCTGTCGCCGCGGCCACCGCTGGGGTTGAATGGAGCGGGCGGGGGGGCCGGGCCCTGCGCTCCGGGCATTGCCTAATACGGTGCACGGCGGGGCGCTGGCCGGAGGTTAAGTATAGACCCGAGCAGGAATGCGGGGCCGGCCGGCGGGGGAGGCGGCTGCGGCCCGGGCGCCGCTGCCTTCGCTGCTGTTGAAGGAGCGCCCTGCCCTGGCCACCCCATGGTCTCCAGAGCGCGGAGCCTCATGCTGCGATCACTGGGCAGAGTTTTCTCCCGTTAATTTCAACGCGACTTTTTTTTTTTTTTTTTTTTTTTTTTTTTTTTTTT
>NW_016804580.1:1851861-1856044 GCF_001698545.2 Rhinopithecus bieti | reverse complement strand
TTTAACACGCCTTTTTTTTTTTTTTTTTTTTTTTTTTTTTTTTTAAAGCACAGCACGTCCTAGAACTTGTCACTTTGGACGATTTTGAAATAACCAACCCCTTTATCTCAGCCTGGAGCTCCTGCCCAGCATCTTTATGGCCTCAGACTCTGTGGCTGATACTCTGGACCTTGATTTTTGGCTTTGAGTATGACTTGCAAGTTAAGGTTACACAATGACTGTCGCTCTTCGCAGAGCTGTCAAAGTGGCTTCTGTGTCAACTGCTTCTTAAAACCTGTTGGGAAAATGCTTTTCTATTTCTAATTGCACTGCCTTTTAAAAAAGTTATTTTCCCATTATCACTCGAAGTATTAACTTATGTAAATGCGAGGAAAAGTTTAGTATTTTTTTATTTTTATTTTTCATTTTATTTTTTGAGACGGAGTCTCGCTGTGTCGCCCAGGCTGGAGTGCGGTGGCGCGATCTCGGCTCACTGCAAGCTCCGCCTCCCGGGTTCACGCCATTCTCCTGCCTCAGCCTCCCGAGTAGCTGGGACTACAGGCGCCCGCCACCACGCCCGGCATTTTGCATTTTAGTAGAGATGGGGTTTCACCCTGTTAGCCAGGATAGTCTCGATCTCCTGACCTTGTGATCCGCCCGCCTCGGCCTCCCAAAGTGCTGGGATTACAGGCGTGAGCCACCGCGCCCGGCTAGTATTTCATTTTATTTTTTAGACAGTCTCACTCTGTCGCCAGACTGGAGTGCAGTGATGCGATCTCCACTCACTGACAACCTCTGCCTCCGGTGTTCAAGGTGTTCAAGCGATTCTCCTGCCTTGGCCTCCGGAGTAGCTGGGACTACAAGCGTGTGCCACCATGCCCGGCTAATTTTTGTATTTTTGGTAGAGACAGGGTATCACTATGTTGGCCAAGCTGGTCTCGAAGTCCTGACCTCAAATGATTCCCCCACCTCGGCCTCCCAATATGCTGGGATTACAGGTGTGAGCCACCGCACCGAGCCTAATATTTTATTGTAATTTTTAAAAAATAGAGATGGCCTCTCACTGTGTTGGCTAGGCTGGTCTCAAACTCCTGGCCTTAAGCAATCCTCCCACCTCGACTTCCAAAAGTGCTGGGATTACCACTCCCAGCTTAATATTTTAAACTTTCTCCAGGGTTTATAGAAAAATGTGATTGACAAAGATTTAATAAATCTTTATGGTGATTGAGTTTCTATTACGTGCTTAGGATATGATACTGAATACCAAATACAGTTCACACAAATGTTATTTACTGAGGATTTACTATGCAGGGGACTGTGTTGCTTATTTTCGGTGTATTTTTAGTCCTTTAAAGTCCTGTGAGGGGCACATTATATTACATTATATAGATTAGAAAAGTGAGGCACAGACCCTTGCCCAAGATCACAACCAGCAAGTGTCAGTCAGACATGGGCTTCAACCCAGACTCTGACTTCACCATCCTGCTACTTCATCTTTCTTTCTTCCTAAATTATAATCTTGGAAAGAGAGAAAACTAATGTATTTACAACAATTCAGTAGTCACCAAATGTTGCTGCCTTTAAATATATTCGGAACTGAAATAATTCTCTCTCCTCTGTGATAGTCCGGTTAATAAACGTTTCCTTTTCTTTTCTTTTCTTCTTCTTCTTTTTTTTTTTCTTTTTTAAGGCAAGGCCTTGCTCTGTTTTCAAGGCTGTAGTGCAGTGGTGCTTACTGCAGCCTCAATCCCCAAGCTCAAGGTGATCCTCCTGCCTCAGCCTCCTGAGTAGCTGGGACTACAGGCGCACACTACCATCCCCAGCTAATTAAAAAAAAAATTTGTAGAGTCGGCTGGGCACAGTGGCTCCCTTCTGTAATCCCAGCACTTTGGGAGACTGAGTTGGGTGGATCGCTTGAGGCCCGGAGTTCGAGACCAGTCTGGCCAACATGGCAAAACCCCGTCTCTATTAAAAATACAAAAATTAGCCAGACGTGGTGGCACACGACTGTAATCTCAGCTACTTGTAAGGCTGAGGCATGAGAATCGCTTGAACCCAGAAGGCTGAGAGGTAATGCTACTGCACCCCAGTCAGGATGACAGAGCGATACTCTGTCTCACACACAAAAAATAAAATAATAATTTTATTTTTTCGGTTTATTGCCCAGGATGTTCTCAAGTGATCCTCCCATGTTGGCTTCCCAAAGTGCTGGGATTACAGGTGTGAGCCACCACACCCAGCCAGTAAACATTTTGAAATATCTGCCTTGTGTTAACTGGCTGTCTGTCCCTTCTCTTTTCAATTGTCTCTCTGTCTTGAAAGCCAACTTATATTTCTTTTTTTTTTTTTTTTTTTTGAGACAGAGTCTTGCTCTGTCGCCCAGCCTGGAGTGCAGTGGCGCGATCTCAGCTCACTGCAAGCTCCACCTCCCGGGTTTACGCCATTCTTCTGCCTTAGCCTCCCAAGTAGCTGGGACTACAGGCGCCCGCCACCTCGCGCAGCTAGTTTTTTGTATTTTTTAGTAGAGACGGGGTTTCACCGTGTTAGCCAGGATGGTCTCGATCTCCTGACCTCGTGATCCGCCCGTCTCAGCCTCCCAAAGTGCTGGGATTACAAGCTTGAGCCACCGCGCCCGGCTGAAAGCCAACTTATATTTCAAAAATGAACATCAATGCATAGCTCCAGTTTAAAGACTTCAGTGACTCCCTGCCACCTGCACCCTGATATAAGGGATTCAGGCTGTCTGCCATTCAAGGCTTTTTGCAATCTGCTCCCGAGTCCCCTTTCCAGTCAACTTGCATTTGGTATCTCTGACTCACTCTTCCCTCAAAGCACCATGTATTTTCACAGCACTCTGCTTCTCTGCTCAGGTTTTTCACTTTTGTATAATGTTCTCCTATGATTCCCATGACTTCTAATCAGATAGACCTCTTTGAAGTTTTCCGGGTCTCCTGCCTTACCTGGCGCAGAATTAAATGCTTTCTCCATTCTGTCCCTCTGACCCTTCCCCGGCAAATCAGGGCTTATTCTAAACTTGTCTCCCTCTGCCTCTATTGAGAAGTTTCCTTGTCATATTTACAAAATAAGGGATACTGAAATGGAATAATCTCTGTAACTGACTCTTCGGAGGCTTTCTAGAGGCATTGAGATTTGAAGAAGGAATAAGATTTGCATACATAGAGAGGAGACATTTCAGGTGATGTAAATTCTGGAAATAGGCCTGATATGCAAGCCTGATGTATTCTCTTGATTGAACTGGAGGATGCTGTTGGGAAATAGTGGTAAATAAGGTTGAAGAAGTTGTAGTGTTGAAATTGGGACAAGAACTTACATGTTTCATGGGGTGGACAGCAGAGGACTAGTTGAGGTTCTTTTTGTTCATTTAACTTATTTTATTTCTCTTAGGAGAACTTTGGCATGTTTATTAATTTTTTTGTAATAATTTTCAAAACAAGCTGGGAACAGTGGTATGCGCCTGTAATCCCAGCTACTCAGGAGACTGACATAGGAGGATTGCTTGAGCCCAGTAGTTTAAGACCAGCCTGGGCCGCATAACAAGACCCCATCTCAAAAGCAAAACACACACACACACACACACACACACACACACACACACACACATCCCAAATTGCAAAGGGAACAGTATTTAAGAAATCTTATAAAATTGTACATAAATGTAAAAAACAACTTGTCATTTTATAAGCCTATCACATACTTTCATTTTCTTTTTATCATTCATATGAATATCTGACCTCTTCCAAGTTTTTACTCAAAACTACATTCTCAAGGAGGCCTTACCTGGCCATCTTTTTTTTTTTTTTTTTTGAGACGGAGTCTCGCTCTGTCGCCCAGGCTGGAGTGCAGTGGCCGGATCTCAGCTCACTGCAAGACCTGGCCATCTTAAGTTGAATAGTGAAGCACATACTCTTTATCTCCCTTGCCTGTTTATTTTTCTCCATCCCACTTTCTTTCATATGACTGTACAATACATTTTACTTATTTGCAGGGCTTATTGTCCGTCATCTCCATTAGAGTGTAAACTCCATGAAGTACTCAATACATATTTGAATGAATGAATGAGTGAATGTATTACAGCACTGTTGTTATAATATCTGCTTTATTGTATATTTTTCCATTTTCACTTAATAGTCTGTCAGGTTTTCATATGGTTTTTTTTTTTCTTTCTTTTTTTTTTTTTTTTGAT
>NW_016804580.1:1808527-1849915 GCF_001698545.2 Rhinopithecus bieti | reverse complement strand
TTTTTTTTTTTTTTTTTTTAAAAAAAGACAGAGTCTGGCTCTGGAGTGCAGTAGCACCAGCTCAGCTCACTGCTCAGCCTCCCAGGCGCAAGTGATCCTCCCACCTCAGCCTCCTGACCAGCTGGGACTACAGGTACATACCACCACATGGCTAATTTTTTAATTTTTTGTAGAGACAAGGTCTTGCCATGTTGCCCAGGCTGGTCTTGAACTCCTGGGCCCAAGCAATCCACCCATCAGCTTCTTGTGTGGCTGGGACTACAGGCATTACGCCACCACGCCCGGCTAATTTTCTTGTATTTTTAGTAGAGACGGGGTTTCACCAGGTTGGCCAGGCTGGTCTCAAACTCCTGACCTCAAGTGATCCACCTGCTTTGGCCTCCCAAAGTGTAATTTCTTATGAAACTGCCAAACTGGTTTCCAAAGTGGTTATACCCTTTTATCTTCCCTCTGGCAATGAATAGGACTTCCCATTGGTGCACATCCTTCCCAACCCTTGCTGTGGTCAGTCATTGTAATTTTAGACATTCTGAGAAGTATATTGTGTTATCTCTTTGGGATTTTGATTTTGTTTTCCCTAGTAACTAATGATACTGAGTATCTTTTCATGTGCTTCACTTGCCAATCGTATATCTTCTTGGGTATAGTGTCGGTTCAAATCTTTTGCCCATTTTTAGCTGGGCATGGTGGCTCACGCCTATAATCCCAGTACTTTAGGAAGCCGAGGTGAGTGGATCACGAGGTCAGGAGATCGAGACCATCTTGGCTAACACGGTAAAACCCTGTTTCTATTAAAAGTACGACAAATTAGCTGGGCGTGGTGGCAGGCGCCTATAGTCTCAGCTACTCGGGAGGCTGAGGCAGGAGAATGGTGTGAACCCGGAGGTGGAGCTTGCAGTGAGCCGAGATTGTGCCACTGCCCTCCAGCCTGGGCAACAGACTGAGACTCTGTCTCAAAAAAAAAAAAAGAAAAAAAGAAAACCTTTTGCCCATTTTTTTCTTTAATGGGCTGTTTGATTTCCTATTACTGAGTTTTGAAAGTTCTTTATACAATCTGGATACAAGTGCTTTACCAGATATGTGATTTGCAAATATTTTCTTCCAGTTTGGGCTTGACTTTTTATTCTTTTAACTGTGTCTTTCAAAGAGCAGGTGTCTTAATCTTAGTGAAATTCAGTTTCTTGGGCGTTTTATCCTTTATGAATCTTTCAGCTTGACTCATTATTGGCATGAGTGCCGGTGTATAATCAGTGGAAGCACTCACATATTGGCTGCTAAAGGAAAGTATAACTTTTATCTAGAAAAGGCACTTTAGATGTGTCAGTGAACAATGTATGAAAGTATAGGCCACACATGGTGCCTCATGCCTGTAATCCCAGCACTTTGGGAGTCTGAGGCAGGCAGATCACTGGAGGTCAGGAGTTCGAGACCAGCCTGGCCAACATGTTGAAACCCCATCTCTACAAAAATTCAAAAATTAGCCGGGTGTGGTGGCAGGTACCTGTAATCCCAGCCACTCTGGAGGTTGAGGCATGAGAATCACTTGAACCTGGGTGGTTGAGGTTGCAGTGAGCTGAAATTGCATCAGACTGGGCGACAGAGCAAGACTCCATCTCAAAAAAAAAAAAAAAGAAAGTATGGAGTGTATGAAAGTTGAAGACTATCTTTGGTACAAGCCTCCAAATGGCTAAAGAAGGTATACAAAGGAAATAGCAAGCTAGAATATTGTTTTTCAATAATTATTGAAATAATGGATCTAGGCAATGATCATCAGTAACTGCTAGTATCACAAAAGAGAGAGTCTGACCAGGTGCAGTGGCTCACACCTGTAATCCCATTACTTTGGGAGGCTGAGGCAGGCAGATGGCTTGAGCCCAGGAGTTCAAGAGTAGCCTGGGCAAAGTAGGGAGACCCCATCTCTACCAAAAAAAAAAAACAAAAAAAAAAACAAAAAAAAATCCCACAACAGCAAGAACAATAATGAGCCAGGGTGGTGGTGCACCCCTATGGTCCCAGCTACTCGGGAGGCTGAGGTGGGAGGATTGCTGAAGCGTGGGAACGCAAGGCTGCCATAAGCCACAGGTACACCACTCACTCCAGCCTGGGGGCCACAGCGAGAATCTGTCTTAAAAAAAAGAAAAAATCCTAATTGCAGAAATTCCAATTGCTTTTGAAATATTTTCTGTTTGTTTTATTATAGTTACTAAGCAGATAGATGAAGGAATTTCAAAGCTAGTTCAATACAGGACCCTTAGAAGACTTTGACTGTCACCCCTTGTGATGGAGGGCTTAGGAAGTGAACCCTGATGCAACTGGCTCCTGGCCTTATTTATGGAAAAACAGACAAGAGGTTAGAACAGATGGTTCGATGGGTCCCTTCAAACCCCTGAGCCTGTCAATTTCTTTTATTTCCCATAGTTGAGTGAGTGGCAGGATCATGATACTATGCTAGGTGGTACAATACTGCCACCTATGGAACAACAGTAGAACTTGTTATAATGTTAACGATGCATGGATTTTTATACAATGCTATTTAAAAATGTAGAAAACTTGCCATTCAAATGATTCCTTTGATTGGTAGGTTAATAATTGCCTCTCAAACTTATCTTTTGTGGACATCTGATTTGGGTTCACCTGAAAAAAACAAGCGTATGGAAAATGTGAATGAAAATACCTTAATAAACTTTTTGTTTTCTTAGAAGAAATACGGGGACTTGGAATTGAAGATAATACAATCATAACACTTTAGTTGTGGAAGGTACCTAAAGCATGATTCAAATTAGTGCCATAGGATCAGTCCAGCACTGAGTTCAGTGTTGGCACTCACATGAGATGAATCCATCAGTCATAGCCACAGTGAAGCTAGGGAAGAGTGGAAAGGGGTCAGGACTAGGGAGTCTAGAAACTACACAGGTCCCGTTTCAGACTCAATCATTAACTTACTCTTAAGACTCAGGTAAGTAACTCAATGTCTCTGAAAGATGATTTTCTCATCTAAAAGAGTGGCCTTCAAACTTTTTGGATAGCATGCTACTATCAATTAAAATATTTGAGCATAGACTCTCCATATAACTTAAAAAATATATAATGTAAATGTGCATTGCTATGATTAGCTGGTATCTCAGGGCACAGTATATACTTAGAGCCAGACTGATACAGCATAGTGGCTTAAGAGCATATACTCTGAGCTTAGTGGTGGCTGTGTGACCCTCTCTGCCTATTTTTCAGTAGTGAAATAGGATAATAGAAGACCCTTATATTCAGTAGGATAATAGAAGACCCTCATATTCAATAAAATAGCCTCACAGGGTTATTGTGAGGATTTGCGGTTAGTATGTTATGCATTGAAAACAGTGTCTGAGACATAGAAAGCACTCTGACAATACACTTATTATTGTCATTGTTATTACCATGAATATGTCTGCATTTCAAAGGTCCTTGTGTTCCTTTCAGACATTTACTTGACTTCTTGCCAATCTGATGAACAAGTCACTGCTTTTACCTTATTATGTTCTAGGAATAGAAGTGTCATTCTGCCATCTTATTGTTCTCTTGAGCACGCATTTTCATCAGATTCAGTTAGTAGATTCTTTGCAGGAATCTTTTCAAGCCATTGGTCCACTGTATGAGTGTTGTTGTAAAAATGATCATTTTAAATTTCATAAATCCACTTACTAGACTTTTGGAGACTATCTAAAAAGACTAGGGTAGCTCCTCATTTCCCTGGGTGAGTTATTAGAGCTTTTAAAAAGCTACAGATGAGGTAAGTTGCTTAAACTTAAATGTGCTTTTGTAATTACAAGGGAAACTGGAAAAAAATAACTTCTTATTGATGACTTTAGGAAGAGTAAGAAGTAGTATGAGAAAGCTGGTCTCTACAAGTCTAGCTTACATTTAAAGTACCATTAAGTCACAGAACATAAGCTATATTTATATGCAAATGTAAGTTTAATAGCGGGGCATATAGTATTTTTTTTCTTTTTTCTTTTCATCTTTTGTTTTTTTTTTTTTTTTTTTTTTGAGACAGTCTCTTTGTTGCACGGCTGGGACTTTACCAGTGGCACAACATGGCTTAACTGCATCCAGGCTCTGTGGCTTCAAGGTAATCCTTTCCCCACTCGCCTTCAAGTTAGGGGAAACCACAGTATATTGCCATTCATGCTCTAAAATTTTTTTTTTTTTTTTTTTTTTGAGACGGAGGGTTCTGGCTCTGTCACCAGGCTGGAAGTTGCTGGGGCCGGGATCCTCAGCTCTTTCAAGCTTCCGCCTCCCCGCTTCAACGCCCATTTCTTCCTGTCTCGCCTCCGAGTAGCTGGACTTTCAGGCGGCCACGTTCGGCTCGGCTAGTTTTTGTAGTTTAGTTAGGAGGAGGGGTTTTCACGTGTTAGCCAGGATGGTTTCTCGTCTCCTGGGACCTCGTGATCGGGCCCGTCTCGGCTCCCAAAGTGCTGGGATTTACAGGTTGAAGCCACCGCGGGGCCGGCCATTCTAAATTTTTTTTGTAGGAGACGGGATCTGCCATGTTGCCCCAGGGCTGTTTTTTTTTTCTTTTTTCTTTTTCTTTCTTTTTTTTTTTTATTTTTTTTTTATTTTATTTTTTATTTTTTTTTATTTTTTTTTTTTGGAGGCGGGGAGTTCGCTCTGATCACACCCAGGCTGGGAGCGCCACAGTGGCGGGATCTGGGCTCATGGGCAAGCTCGCTCAACGGGTTTACCACCATTCTCCTGCTCAGCTCAACGAGTAAGGCTGGGTGAAGACTTACAGGCGCCCAACCACCCTCGCCGGCTAGGGGTTTTTTTTTGTATTTTTAGTAGGACGGGGTTTCATGTGTTGCCCAGGATCGGTTCTCGATCTCTTTGGACTCGTGCTCGCAACGTCTCGGCCTTCCCAAAGTGCTGGATTTACAGGGCTTGAGCCACCGCGCCACCGGCTTTTTTTTCTTTCTTTTCTTTTTTTTTTTCTTTTTGAGACAGAGTCTCACTCTGTCACCCAGGCTAGAGTGCAGTGGCACCATCTCAGCTCACTGCAACCTCCGCCTCACGGGTTCAAACAATTCTCCTATCTCAGCCTCCCGAGTAGCTGGGACTACAGGTGCCCACCACCACACCTGGCTAATTTTTGTATTTTTAATAGAGACGGGGTTTTGCTGTGTTGGCCAGGCTGGTCTCGAACTCCTGATCTCAGGTGATCCACCCACCTCAACCTTCCAAGGTGTTGGGATTACAGGGGTGAGTCATGGTGCCTGGCCTCTGTTTTTTTTTTTTTTTTTTTTTAAACAACCTTTTTGAAAGCAGGCCCATGGCTGATCTCCTACCTGTGGCTTGGCAATTGTTGTCATTGTTGTTGTTGTTTTAGTGAAAATTAAGTAAATATTAATTGATGACTTTTTTTTTGTCCCGAGATAGAATCTTGCTCTGTCACCCAGGCTGGATTGCAGTGGTATGATCTCTGCTCACTGCAACCTCCGCCTCCCGGGTTGGAGCAATTCTCCTGCCTCAGCCTCCTGAGTAGCTGGGACTACAGGCGTGCGACACCACGTCTGGCTAATTTTTGTATTTTTAGTAGAGACGGGGTTTCACCATGTTGGCCAGACTGGTCTGGAACTTCTGGCCTCGGGTGATCCGCCTGCCTCTGCCTTCCAAAGTGCTGGGATTCCAGGTGTGAGCCGCCGCACCCGGCCCACTTAACCTTTTTAAAGTATAAGTTCAGTGGCATTAAGTATGTTCACATTTTTGTGTAACCATTACTTCCTTCTGTCTCCATAACTTTTCGTCTTGCAAAACTGAAACTGCACCCAGTGAATGCTAACTCCTCGTTGCCCCATCTGTCCCCAGCCCCTAGCCACCACTATCCTACTTTCTGTCTATGAATTTGACTACCCTAGGCATACCTTATATAAATTAAATCATACACACTAGGCATGGTGGCTCACATCATGTAATCCCAGCACTTTGGGAGGCTGAGGTGGATGGATCGCTTGAGTTCAGGAGTTTGAGATCAGCCTGGGCAACATGGCGAAAACTCATTATCTACAAAAAATACAAAAATTAGTTGGATATGATGGCGCACACCTGTGTAGTACCAGCTATGGGAAAGGCTGAGATGGGAGGATCGCTTGAGCCCTGGACGTCAAGGCAGCAGTCAGCCACGATTGCGCCACTGCACTTCAGCCAGGGTGACAGAGTGAGATCCTGTCTCAATCAATCAGTAATTTGTTAAAGATGACAGCAACACATAATGCAAACAAAGAAATTTTTTAAAGAAAAAAAGATCATACAGTAGTAGTCCTTTTGTACCTAGCTTAGTTCACATAGCATAAGGTCTTCAAGGTTTATCCATGTTGCATGATATGTCAGAATTTCTTTTCCTTTTTAAGGCTAATATTCTATTGTCTGTATAGACCACATTATCTTTTTTTTTTGAGATGGAGTCACGCTCTGTTGCCCAGGCTGGAGTGCAGTGGCACGATCTCGGCTCACTGCAAGCTCCGCCTCCCGGGTTCACGCCATTCTCCTGCCTCAGTCTCCCAAGTAGCTGGGACTCAAGAGCCCGCCACCTCGCCTGGCTAATTTTTTGTATTTTTAGTAGAGACGGCGTTTCACCCTGTGAGCCAGGATGGTCTCGATCTCCTGACCTGGTGATCCACCCGCCTCGGCCTCCCAAAGTGCTGGGATTACAGACGTGAGCTACTGCGCCCTGTCTGTATAGACCACATTTCAAGTACCCATTCACTCACTTATGGACACTTCGGTTGCTTTCACCTTTTCACTATTTTGCATAATGCTGCTGTAAACAGAAATGTATAAATCAGTGGTATTAAGTTTGAAAGAACTTTATAAAATACTTTTTTTTTTTAGGTGGTTGGTTCTAGCTATTGCCATGGTACGTTTTATATGGAAAAGGAACACACAGAGGTTTATATAAAAGTGTTCAGAAGACACTTAAATTTTTCCAGACATTTGCTTTGCTTGAGGTAAGTTTTCCATCATGCTGTTTTTCTATTGCTGTAATATTTATGTGAATATTTTTTTGTTGTGCAAAATCAATATGATTTTGCTGATTACATACCACCTATGGATTTGCTTAATACCAATGTTGACAGTGGTTTATTTAATGTTTTCTATTATTGACGTAATGATTTTTTTCTATTTGCTTACAGATAGTTCACTGTTTAATTGGTGAGTTTTTGCTTTAATTTTATACTTTTATTATAAATTGCCTTTAGGGCAATAGTTGACTTGTTTTTCTTTTTAAGGAATTGTACCTACTTCTGTGCTTGTGACTGGGGTCCAAGTGAGTTCAAGAATCTTTATGGTGTGGCTCATTACTCACAGTATAAAACCAGTAAGTGATGCAAACATGTTGTCTGCTTGAGCCTGCAGGAAAGCTTTCCATTCATAGGAATCTAAAATATTAACATTTGTATATTTCGGGAAGTGGAAGCATTGGACAACAAGGAGTTGGGTTTGAGTTTTAGGTATTGTGCATTGACTTAGTGCCTTAGCAGATTGGCTTTGAAACAAACAAAGCCAAATATTGGCATCTTATATCCATAATACATTCTCCTTTGATATTTTCCAGTTTTTGAAATTAGTATTCAGACTCTGTCAAATAAGCGGCAGAAAATGTTCTTTTTTGTAGAAGTTTCTTTTCAATCCAAGTTGTCCTCTTTGATTATGTAATCAAAGTTGTCATTATAAAATTTATTTTTTCTGGCCAGGGGCAATGGCTCACGCCTGTAATCCCAGCATTTTGGGAGGCCAAGGCAGGTGGATCACCTGAGGTCAGGAGTTTGAGACCAGCCTGGCCAACATGATGAAACCCTGTCCCTATTAAAAATACAAAAATTAGCTGGGCGTGGTGGCGAGCACCTGTAATCCCAGCTACTCAGGAGGCTGAGGCAGAAGAATTGCTTGAACCCAAGAGGCAGAGGTTGCAGTGAGCTGAGATTGTGCCACTGCACTCCAGCCTGGGCAACAGAGCGAGACTCCATCTCAAAAAAAAAAAAAATTATATCTCATTTAGCATTGAGTATTATAGCAACAGACATAAAAAGTAAATGCAGTTCTATAGATCTGAACAAATGGAAAAGACTAAAAGTTAGAAGGGGTCAAAGGATAAAAATTTTAATTAGGAGGAATTAAGTTCAAGAAACGTATTATGCAACGTAGTGACTGTAGTTAATAGCAATGTATTGTATATTCGAAAATTGCTAAGAGAATAGGGTCTTACCACAAATAAATAAGTATATATGGTAATACATAGGTTAATCAGCTTGATTTAGCCATTTCACATGTGTACATGTTTTGGAACATCATGTTGTACACCATAAATATATGCAATTTTAATTTCCAATTAAAAATAATTTTCAAAAAAATGCTAAGGAGCTGAAGGAAAATTAAACAATTTTTATTGAGGCATGACAGGAGACAGACCTAATTACTGAATCTAATTAATATTCAAACCTTTTAGGCGAGATAGACACCATGCTGCTATGTCAAGATACTGGGCATTTTTAAACCCATGTTAGGGCCAGGCGAGGTGGCTCATGCCTGTAATCCCAGCACTTTGGGAGGCCGAGGTGGATGAATCACCTGAGGGTCAGGAGTTCGAGACCAGCCTGGCCAATATGGTGAAACCTCGTCTCTACTAAAAATACAAAAATTAGCCAGACGTGGTGGCGGGCGCCTGTCATCCCAGCTACTCGGGACGCTGAGGCAGGAGAATTGCTTGAACCCGGGAGGTGGAGGGTGCAGTGAGCTGAGATCGCACCACTGCATTCCAGTTTGGGCAGCAGAGTGAGACTCTATCTCAAAAAAAAAAAAAAAAAACCCATGACAGGAACATTTCCCATGTGAACCCTTCTGACCTCTTGACAGCCTTCAGAACCTCCTGTCTCCCCAAGGACAGATCTCTGGCCTCCTTTCCATTTCTCAGATGCCTTTCTTATCTCAGATTGGGGACTGACACCTGACCTCTTCTGTGTTCCTCTTAGCTTCACTGGCCTCCTGTGTGTGTGGGGACAGCTCATTGACTTCCTGCCCTTTATACTTTATCTCTCGTGACTAGTATCTTTCACTCAACTTGCATGATTTACCTGTTCCCTAACCAGCGACTGCCAGACAGATAGTGCAGACAGCAGTGAGCACATGGCAGGGGAGAGGCAAACTATTAATTAACTTTGCCTACTCGTTTAAAAGCAGGACTACAGCATTAACAGACGAGAAGAGAGACTCTTCCAGGCAGTGAGGGAATATGATAGCTGAGTTAGGACCACCATGAGTCTGAAGAATGAAGGAGAAGAAAGACAACATTAACTAGACATTAACTAGAGAGATGGAGGTAAAGGGAAGCTTGAGAGTCGCAAGTTCCAAAAAGGAAACAGGACCCATCTGCCCCGTTTATCCTCCAGAGGATCTCTGCCTTAATGTTCCTATTTATTTTTTGCTGACGATAGTTTCCCACTGGTACTTATTCAGCCCTCCTTAATTAATTCAACCAATATTATTGAATGCATTCTGTACACCTAGTGCTGTTCAAATTTCTGGATTTACAGAAATGAATAAAGTGGGCTGGGCGTGGTGGCTCATGCCTGTAATCCCAGCACTTCGGGAGGCTGAGGTGGGTGGATCACTTGAGGTCAGGAGTTCAAGACCAGCCTGGTCAACATGGTGAAACCCTGTCTCTACTAAAAATTCAAAAGTTAACCAAGTGTGGTGGTGCGCAGCTGTAGTCCCAGTTACTTGGGAGGCTGAGGCAGGAGAATCTCTTGAACTCAAGAGGCAGAGGTTGTAGTGAGCTGGGATTGTGTTACTGCACTCCAACCTGGGTGACAGAGCAAGACTCTGTCTCAAAAAAAAAAGAACAAGGCAATCCCAGCTGTCAAGTGTACTGGCTGTTGGGAAGTGGGGGACACTTAACTTGGAATCATGCACAGATGCTAATAGTGCACCTCATCTGTGCCTGACAGTGTGTGCTGGGATATGGCTGTTGACAATACAAACATGGTTCTCACTGGTGGAGCCTAAACTTGGGAGAGAAGCTGAACAAATATTTAATTATGTAAGTGTTAAGTGCTTTGAAGCAAGAGCTCAGTATGCATTGCAGTATACCTAGGGACTTCGTCTGACGTAGGCAGTGAAAGAAGGCTTCCCTTAAGGGGGGATACAGATGTTGAGCGCTGACATGTACAAGAATTAGCCAGACAACTCTTAGTACAGATTGGCAAATGCTACAATACAGATATGAGCAAAGTACAGTAGAAGAAGGGTGTTGGGCTGGGCATGGTGGCTCATACCTGTAATCCCAGCACTTTGGGAGGCTGAGACCACCCTGGCCAACACAGTGAGACCCCGTCTCTACTAAAAATACAAAAATCAGCAAGGCATGTAATCCCAGCTACTCTGGAGGCTGAGGCACAATACTCATTTGGACCTGGGAGGCAGAGGTTTTAGTGAACCGAGATTGCACCACTGCATTCCAGCCTGGGTGACAGAGCAAGACTCTGTCTCAAAAAAAAAAAAAAAAAAAAGAAGGGTGGTGAGCAAATAACTGCTCAGGGTGAGAGGAGAGGGTTGGAGACAGTTTTCTAGAGGGCGAGATGTTTTAGCTGAATCTTGAAAGATGGGAAAAGATTTGTTATGGAATAAGAGAGTAACATTCCAGTGAGAGGGAATAACGTGTTAAATTGCACAAGTTCAGAGCATATTCTGGAAATAACGAAATCTAGTGTCACCAGAGAGAGAAGTAGGTAGGAGGGTTGAGTAATTGTAGATGAAGTTGGAGAGATTTCTGAGCAAGGATTGTAAAGAACCTTGAATATGGTGTGCAGGTATTAGGGCTCATCCTTCTGTGAAGCAGTATGGGACCAGTGAAACTTTTAAATCACAGGACTTAGCTAATTCTAATTTGTTTTTTATTTGCTTCCTTGATTTCTTTTTAAAAGAAAACTTGCATTCATGAGGAGAATAAAGAGAGGAAAGACTATTTAAGAAACAGTTACAGTAGTCCAGATGAGAGATGATAAAGCCCTGAATTAAAATAGTGGTAAAAGGGCCAAAGATGAGTAATTCAAGCGTTGGTCTTACAGTGGAACAGGTGTGATTCAATGATTACGAGAAGTAGGAGGGTCAGATTTTGGTTTCAGCAAGGTAACACTGTCCTCCGACGATAGCGTTGTTGCCTGAAGTGAAGGACGAGGGAAGAAAAACCAGTCTATGGTCAACTATTCCTGTGCATAGGATATATTTAAGTTCCAGGTTTATAATTAATTATGTTAACGGTGACTGCATTAAGTTTCCTGTGTTGCATTTGCGTAACCCTAACATTCCATTATAAATAAAAGGCAATAAATAAGTAAAGTAAGTACCTTCATTGAAAAGCAAGTTCCAGGTTGAATGACACTGGATTTCTCTGTAATTCTGCAGATCCAGAATGAGGAGAGTGTGGTGCTTTTTCTGGTCGCGTGGACTGTGACAGAGATCACTCGTTATTCCTTCTACACATTCAGCCTTCTTGACCACTTGCCATACTTCATTAAATGGGCCAGGTGGCGATGTCTTGCCATTTAGTTTCTCATTGTCCTGTGCGTGCTTATTTTGTGTGCTAACGCCAGAGAACTAAAATTCGTGTTTCAGTCCCATGATGCCAGAGTGCTGTTGCTTTAGATATTAGCTGATACAACTAATAATAATAATTGTATTATTTATTTAATAATATTAAATAATAATTATATGAGTTATGCTTTGTATTCTAAAAGTGTAATGATCAGAGAGGAATTGTATTAAAAAATATTTTGAGTGAAATCAATGTAAGACAAATTATTGTAGTATCCTTAACCTCGGAATTGGTCATTCATTTTTTTTTGGAAAACACAATAAACATTTTTGGAATTAGCTTAAATAAGCAGTGCCAAAAATATGGTGTTTTTTGGTCTATGACATAAATTATTTTAAGAGTCAATCTAGCAGCCACAATTTATGTCATTTATACAATGCGATTGGTTTTTTTCTTTGCTTTAAGTTGCAGAGATATTTTTAATAGTCATACTTACTTAAAATTGTATTATTTGGAATGTGGATAAAATTTATATTTGAAGGGCTCCAAATAGATCCTAAAGCAACAGTTTTAAAGCAAAAGATATCTGTTCTTTTGAAGTTTGAATTCTTTGAGCCACTGAGATTTTAGAAAGTTGTTATAAAAGCAAAACTCTTTGGAGAACAAGTCACAAATCAGTATAGATTTGTTCACTTTATTCTTTGTATTATATTTATGGTAGCAGTAACAATGACAAATGGTGTGTGCCTACTGCATGCCTGAAATGCAGGTATGAACAAAACAAATTCTCTGCCTTATGACGAAGACAATACATAAACTAATAGATATGTGATATGTCAGGTGGTGATAAATGCTGCTGGGATTATAGGTGTGAGCCACCATGCCTAGTCAATTACTCTTTTTAAATCTCATGTATTATACATGTTCAAATATAGTAAATGAGAATATATAAACCAAAAAGAAGGAAAACTACTTTTAAATTACTTTACTTATAATCTGTCTACCCAAGGATAATCACTGTTAATTGTGTTTTATGGTGTTTTTTTTTTTTTTTTTTTTTTGAGACAGGGTCTCATTCTGTCACCCAGGCTGGAGTGCAGTGGCACGATCTTGGCTCACTTCAATATCCACCACCTGGGCTCAAGCGATTCTCCTGCCTCAGCTTCCCAAGTAGCTGGGAGTACAGGTGCAGGCCACCACACCTGGCTAATTTTTGTATTTTTTGTAGAGAAGGGGTTTCACCATGTTGCCCAGGCTGGTCTTGAACTCCTGAGCTCAACTGATCCACCCACCTCGGCCTCCCTAAGTGCTAGGATTACAGGTGTGAGCCACTGCCCCCAACCATGTTATACATTCTTTTAGACGTTTTAATATTCTCTAGCTCTTTTTTAGACACTTGTGGCTTACCACTTTGCATATGATGAAATACTTTGAAATTATAATTTGAGCTTAAGTGTCTTGTCTGTCATAAGCAGGTTGCACTATGATTTACATGGATTTGGGTGGTCTTAATCTTACTGTACATGAAAATGTATTTACCTTTAATGACTGGGCTTTTTAAAGGTTGGCAATTTTGAATGTAGCGGGACTCTAATCCTAGAACACATTAATATCATTTCGCATGACAATGTTCTGGACCTCTGGCATCTTTAAAAATACTAACTCATCATCTACTCTCTTTTCATGTGCTGAATTTACAAAATTTGTCTGAAGAAGATAACAGAATATACGTTGCACATTTTCCTGAGGTCAGGCACATTAGACTTGATGACTTTGTGTGTCTGTCTTTTGGAATGCATTTGCATGTCTTGAGTGTCTGTAAAAGTTAGAAACTGCCATAGTATGTTTAAATTTGCTGTTTAGAAAGTGTTTATCCATTGCAGACTGGGCGTGGTGGCTCATGCCTGTAATTCCAACACTTTGGGAGGCCAAGGTGGGTGGGTCACTTGAGGTCAAGAGTTCGAGATCAGCCTGGCCAACCTGGTGAAACCCCATCTCTACTAAAAAATAAAATTAGCCACATGTGCCTGTAATCCCAGCTACTTGGGAGGCTAAGGCAGGAGAATTGCTTGAACCAGGAGGCGGAGGTTGCAGTGAACTGAGATCATGCCACTGCACTCCAGCTTGGCAACAGAGAGAGACTGTGTCTCAAAAAAAGAAATTGTTTATCCATTGCCTTAATGTTAAACAAGTTATACAATCTTTCAGTCTTTGAAATCATTTGTTGCATAATATATTGTCAGCTGATCATAATCATAAATGTTTCATGTCAAAATGAAACATGTCAAAAGATCTTAAAATCCCAGCCATCTAAATATACTTCCCAACCCCATTAAGTAATGTAAAATAATATTTGTATTTATGCTCAGATGTTGAAGATGTTGTTCTCAAATAAAACTACACTTTAGAAATGGCTTCTTATTTATAAGTAGTTTAGCCTATTGTTATAGTTTGAATATACTTTGATTCTACTTATGTGTTATAAGTGTCCTTGGAAAAGTCCTCAGAATAAGTAATTGTATATATTATATTTTCATATTGATTTCCATTTTAATTTAGAAAATTCACTCCCTTCAAAAAACTTTTAGACAGTAATTGAGAACCTTCAAAGAAGCACTGTATCTTTTTTTTGAATGTGGTCTATCCATAGTTAAATCTCCCATACTGCCCTCAGAACTTAGAGAGGTAGTAACATGCAATCTTTTTGAAGTGCAAGTAAAGTCAAATAAATTATATAATTTGTTCCCATTTCATTATAAATTTTCACTGCCCTTAAGACTTTCAATTAGCTTATTGTAGGTGTGTTAATTTTTTCTTCTATTAAGGAATAATCCTGCCAAAAAAAAAAAAAAAAATTTTTTAAAACCCAAAAAAAAAAAATTGCAACTTAATCAGTTTGGGTATTTTATTGAGTTAGGTATATAAAATGTCCAGTTACGGGATTTAAAAAATTGAGGTACAGGGAAAGATTGAGTTAAATGATACGCAAATAACTGCCCAAGACTGGTAAGAAAGCAGGGAGTTTCTCCAAGGCCAGGAAGGGATTAACAGGTACAGGGAGGGAATCATTCTTCTTTCTTGAACAACTCATCTATTTTGGCAAATAATTCTGCCCTCCTCCCCATATCCTATCTTCGCATATCCCTGACATATAGGAATAAGGTGATTTTTAATTTGTCTCCAAGCTTGTTCAATACTGACAACTTTGACTTTTCTTTATAGATATTTCGTAATGCCAACAAAATGATTAAATACAGATTGGATTTTTTTTCCGTCAAAAAGTTGACCTTTTGTTTTAAATTAAAAATTTTTTTTAATTAAATTAAAATTTTTTGAGACAGGGTCTTGCTGTGTCACCCAGGGTGAAGTACAGTGGTGAGGTCTTGGCTCACTGCCCGCTTGACCTCCTGGGCTCAAGCCTTAGCCTCCCAAGTAGCTGGGGCTACAGGCACACACCACTGTGCTCGGCTAATTAAATTTTTTTTAATTTTTTTTTTTTTTTTTTTTTTTAGAGACAGGGTCTCACTATATTGCCCAGGGTGGTCTTGCTCTCTGGCCTCTTGACTTCAGTTTTCTGTGGTTACTGTTATATAGTGACTGACTCGGAGAAAAACGATTTTTTTAAAATGAAGAAATATGATCATCTTGGATCCTTTGGGCCCCTCTTATTGGGGCCCAGCCAGTAGAACACAGAGTGTTTCTAATAGGAGGCATACATGATGCCTGGCCTACTGTGTGTTCCAGACCTTGCCACAGACCAAATGAACACATGGTGACTTTGGATTTAGAGTAGAACTTTCTTTTCTTTTCTTTTTTTTTTTGAGACGGAGTCTCGCTCTGTCGCCCAGGCTGGAGTGCAGTGGCCGGATCTCAGCTCACTGCAAGCTCCGCCTCCCGGGTTTACGCCATTCTCCTGCCTCAGCCTCCCAAGTAGCCGGGACTACAGGCGCCCGCCACCTCGCCCGGCTAGTTTTTTGCATTTTTTTAGTAGAGACGGGGTTTCACCGTGTTAGCCAGGATGGTCTCGATCTCCTGACCTCGTGATCCGCCCGTCTCGGCCTCCCAAAGTGCTGGGATTACAGGCTTGAGCCACCGCGCCCGGCCTAGAGTAGAACTTTCTTAGCTCTATTTTAAACAAGCTAACTCTGCCTTTAATATGGGAATTCAGGAAGTAACTTGTCAACTTGTTTTGTTACGGGAGCAGTTTTAGACAATATAATATACTCATTAGTAGCTATTCATGCTTCAGGTGTTATTATCCGTTTTCTGCAATAATTGCTTTTCATTAGTAACCACAAAGACTTTTCCAAATGCCTCTTAAAAATAACTACCTTGGTAATTTCAAGGTTTAGATATAAAATTTAGGATAATCACTGGTCTTTTTAAACGCAGTGTTTGATCAATAAATTACTAGCTGCCGCGGACAAAAGCAGTCATTTGTGATTTTATGCACCAAAGAAGTTATCATTACAATACCTTTTTTTAAAAGTTACATAGGTTGGGCATGGTGGCTCACGTCTGTAATCCCAGCACTTTGGGAGGCTGAGGCGGGTGGATCACCTGAAGGCAGGAGTTCAAGACCAGCCTGACCAACATGGTGAAACCCTGTCTCTACTAAAAATACAAAAATTAACCCGGCGTGGTGGTGTGCACCTGTAATCCCAGCTACTCAGGAGGCTGAGGCAGGAGAACCTGTTTAACCTGGGAGGCGGAGGTTGCAGTGAGCCAAGATTGCGCTACCGCACTCCAGCCTAGGCAACAGAGTGAGACTCTATCTCAAAAAAAAAGAAAAAAAAAAAAAGAAAAGAAACCCAAAAATTAGCTGGGCATGGTGGCACGCACCTGTAATCCCAGCTGCTTGGGAGGCTGAGGCAGGAGAATTACTTGAACCTAGGATGTGGAGGTTGCAGCGAGCCAAGATTGTGCCGCTGCACTCTAGCCTGGTGTCAAGAGCCTACTCCATCTCAAGACAAAACCAAGAAAAACTACATATACATTTTTTAATATACAAAAGTATTTCAGTACTCTAAAATAAGTTGATACTATTTTATTAAAAAGACATTGCCTATTGTGGAAACTGATACTAGGAAAAAAAAGGATGATAATTAATAAGCAAATGATTAAAGTAGAACTATTAACTTTATGTAAGATTATGGTAATTATGTAAAGAAAAGAGAATTTTGAAGTTTAAATTTAGTAGTAGCAATAGACTTGTAAAGTCAAGTAACTATTCTAGAAAATAATTCTCTGAGGTTTTCTTTCTCCAGATATAATTTTTTTATCATCTTATATCCTGTCGGAGTTGCTGGTGAACTTCTTACAATATATGCTGCCTTGCCGTATGTGAAGAAAACAGGAATGTTTTCAATAAGACTTCCTAACAAATACAATGTCTCTTTTGACTACTATTATTTTCTTCTTATAACCATGGCCTCATATATACCTTGTAAGTATATACTTATTAGTACTTTGATTTGACATACGATGTGGAAATTTTTGAAAGGATATAATAATAGGGGAAATAATTAGAAATAATTGCTTATAAATACGTTAAAACTTCAGTTTAACCCCATATTTACTGTTAATTTGGGAAAATTGAAGGGAGAGTGAGGCAGAAGACATTTCACTTGCTATGAGAATAAAGGCAAGTAAATTAATGCATGGATGATTGCTTTCTCAAAATCATGTAAACATCAGCTTAGTATGATTTGTTTTTTAAAGAAAGACAAAAATAAATTATGTTTAAAGCATTAGTGCACTTTTTACAAGCATCTAGAATTATATGTCTGAATATAAACACTCTATCCAAGAAAATGTGAGATTATTTCTATCTATTCATTAAGCATATATTTGGAAAAATCATCTAGGAGTAGCTTTGAGTCTTATTTGTGTTGCTCTATGTACTTGCAAATAATAAAGACTCTTTTCTTAAAGGATTTTGAATAAGTCAGCCTCTTCACTAATTTCTCATCATCTTTCAGTAGTTGCAGTGAATTGGTGAGGCTTTGCTCCATTTAAGTGCTAATAGTGAGGCAAGGCTCAGTGGCTCACGCCTATAATCCCAGCACTTTGGGAGGCCGAGGTGGGTGGATCACCTGAGGTCAAGAGTTCGAGACCAGCCTGGCCAACATGGCAAAACCCTCTCTCTACTAAAATACAAAAATTAACTGAGCATGATGGTGCATGTCTATAATCCCAGCTACTCAGGAGGCTGAGGCAGGAGAATCATTTGAACCCTAGAGGCAGAGGTTGCAGTGAACTGAGATGGCACCATGGCACTCCAGCTTGGGTAACAAGAGCGAGACTCTGTCTCAAAATAAAAAAAAAATTTTTTAAAAAGGGGGGGCTAATAGTGATATATTTTTAGGTCAAACATTGATATGATATAAATTATTTCATCTAAAGGAGATGAGCATAAAACTTGGGCAGCCCCTTGAGGTCTCCAACGTTTTTTTGTTGTTTTTTGAGATGGAGTCTTGCTCTTTTGCCCAGGCTAGAGTGCAGTGGTGCAATCTCAGCTCACTGCAATCTCTGCCTCTCAGGTTCATGGGATTACAGGCGCCTGCCACAATGCCCACCTAATTGTATTTTTAGTAGAGACGAGGTTTCACCATATTGGCCAGGCTGGTCTCAAACTCCTGACCTCAAGGGATCCGCCCACCTTGGCCTCCCAAAGTGCTGGGATGACAGGCATGAGTCACTGCACCCAGCCTATGTCTCCGACTTGTATCTTTCCCAAAGTCAAAATTGACTTAGTGGTGAAAGATGTGTTTTCCCCTTGTCTTCTACCACTTCAGCCTGATTCTGTATCCGATTTTCTACTCCAGCCAGTTCAGGAGAGCTAAGGAGGGGATGTCTACTCTAATGGTTCACATCCCTCTCTTTTCCTAATGGCAGGTTAATGGTAGCATGGCTTGAACAGAACCAGAGCTTGCTTAGGTATCTGACAGTTACAGGTTCAAACAGTGGGTTCTCCTCTTCCTCATGGCCTTTGAGGCATCTCCATGGAAATGGAGGGCCTGAAGCACCTTTTTCAGTTGTCCTGGGAGATGGAGACTCTGGCCTGTACCAGTAGCAGCTTTTCAGTTCACCATGCTCCCAGCTACTGAGTCCCACTGGCCAGAGGGTCACTCACCTCAGGACATGTTTTCCACTGCATTCTTTTTTTTTTTAATTCCCTCCTCCCCTGCATTCTTGATGTTAGTAATAAATCAATTAATTTTACTTTGCTTATTAAATCCTTTGCTAATTAAAAGTACTTTTTGAATACTTAGTACTCAAAAGTAGTAGTAGTATTTCTCATTTACATTAAGATGAAAGAGGTTAAGTGAGTGGCTTAAAAATCACTAGCTTGGCCAGGCACGGTGGCTCAAGCCTGTAATCCCAGCACTTTGGGAGGCCGAGATGGGTGGATCACGAGGTCAGGACAGCGAGAGCATCCTGGGTAACACGGTGAAACCCCATCTCTACTAAAAAATACAAAAAAACTAGCCGGGCGAGGTGGCGGGCGCCTGTAGTCCCAGATACTCCGGAGGCGTAAACCCGGGAGGCGGAGCTTGCAGTGAGCTGAGATCCGGCCACTGCACTCCAGCCTGCACTCCAGTGAGCGAGATTCCGTCTCAAAAAAAAAAAAAAAGAAAGAAAAAAAAAATCACTAGCTTGTGGCCAGGTGTAGTGGCTCATGCCTGTAATCCCAGCACTTTGGGAGGCCAAGGTGGGTGAATCACTTGAGGTCAGGAGTTCGAGACCAGCCTGGCCAACATGATGAAACCCTGTCTCTACTAAAACACAAAAATTAGCCAGACATGGTAGTGGGCACCTGTAGTCCCAGCTACTCCGGAGGCTGACGCAGGAAAAATCACTTAAACCGGGGAGGCAGAGGTTGCAGTGAGCCGAGATTGCACCACTGCACTCCAGCCTGGGTGACAGAGTGAGACTCCATCTCAAAAAAAAAAAAAAAAAATCACTAGCTGGTGAATAAAGCCAGGGTTTGAACTCAAGCCCATACCTTCTGTTCAGCTACTCCGAATTTTATGGAAGTATTTACAATAATTGGTCAGTGAGTTTAAGTAATTATGACCTGAATAAATTTAGCCCCCTAGGTATATATAATATGATGGTAACCTTTCTTGGGAAGTACTTAATAGAAAGAAATAAAACCTATTGTGTATTTTTGCTCTGTTTGAGCTAAGTTTACAAAGAAATTTTTACCCAAAGTTGCCTAAGCAGGATATTCAAAGCTTCTTTTGTGATAAGGTTCATTGGTTTGATTATTCTGATCATCATATTCAGAAATATTTTTACACTGGTATTGTTTATAGCTGATACTAATTTGTTTATCCACCAACATTTATACTATGAAACACCGGTTTGGAACACTGGTTCAAATTGGTTCAAAATAATTCTTCAAATTTGACTGCACAGATGACAATTTGTCCAACTGACCTAATAACATATGTATTTATGTGTTTATTATATAATAGACTAAATACCCTCACACCCAGCCAGGAGGAGCTTCTGCTTTAGGCTCTGTTAAGAGGACCTTGTTGTAGCCCTTTTCTGGTCACTCCACACAGCACCCCACTGCCTTCTAGATCACATTCCAGAAACCTGAGACCATGGAATTTGCTACCCGGATGGCAATAAGCATGCATCTGGGCCCTAACCAGGCTTCTTCCTCGATCCACTGTCCTGAGGGTTAACTACGTGCCAGTATACGCACCCCTGAGAAAACAGGATAGCCGGGGGGCAGCTGTTGGTCAGGGATATGGATGAAGCTTAGATGTATGCACTCGGGTATCCTCACACATGTGCAGGAGGCCCCTTGCAGTACAGGATACGGCCAGTAGAATGGAGAAGGGGAGGCTGGGTGGGCCAGTTTTCCCTGTGCTGGAATGTTCTGGCACAGCATTCCAAAGAGTTAAGCATTCTAAATTCAAACATGGTCTTCTAAGTCGTTATGAAGGTATTTTTATCAAGGCATTTAAGTTTGTTAAAAACAAGCAAAAATAGGCCAGGCACAGTGGCTCATACCTGTGATCCCAGCACTTTGGGAGGCCAAGGCAGGTGGATCATTTGAGGTCAGGAGTTCAAGACCAGGCTGACCAACCTGGTGAACTCCCATCTCTACTAAAAACAGAAAAATTAGGTGTGGTGGTGGTGCATGCCTGTAATCTCGGCTACTTGGGAGGCAGGAGAATTGCTTGAACCTGGGAGGCAGAGGTTGCAGTGAGCTGAGATCATGCCACTGCACTCCAGCTGGGGCAATAGAGTGAGACTCTGTCTCAGGGAAAAAAAAAAATGAAAAGCAAAAGTAAAAAAAAACCCCAACAGTTACAGCATTAGAATATTTAGGCATGTGGTATGTGGGCTTCCATTTGCACTCTTACACTCTTGAGCTCTGTATATATCCAGGGAACAGCAGTGCTATGGGATGTATTTACTCTCTAACATTGCCACATTTACTAATTCAAGTATAAGTAATTATAAAGCAATAGCTTCTTTTCTTTTCTTTTCAATGAAGTGTTTCCACAACTCTATTTTCATATGTTACGTCAAAGAAGAAAGGTGCTTCATGGAGAGGTGATTGTAGAAAAGGATGATTAAATGATCTCTGCAAACAAGGTGCTTTTTCCAGAATAACCAAGATTACCTGAGTCCAAGTTTTAGTAACAAGAATAAAGAACTTTGTGAAATATCATGGATTGTATGGTTTCTTAAAATATAACTCGAGATGTGGTATTTGCCAGTATTTGTGTTCTTCTTCTGCCAGATCTATTTTGTACAAGAACTGTGCAAATATCAGTAACTCTTGGGTAGGTATTGATTATTAAGAAAATAATTAGGTGTATTATCTGGGGAAAAAAAATCTTTTACTAAATTTTTTTGAAACATGCTCAAAGCTTTTTAAATCAATATTTAGAAATTAGTTTAATGATTTACGATTATACGTGCCAGTGATATTTATGTGATATTTATAAATGAAAATAAATGCAAAATTATAACAACTTGTTAATAATGTATTGGTATTTTTGAACCCCTAATCTATTTTTTCAGGAAATAAGGCAGCGTTATGATTAATAACAATTTTTGGAAACGTGGATATAATTTGCTAAAGTAAGACTGTTGATGTAGATAAAGTAGCAGCATAAAAACACACATATATTCAAGTAGGTGTCATAGTTGGAAAATATTCTTTGGAAATATTTCTAGGCAGTTGAAATTACTTATACTGCTAAGGAAATCTATTCTTCATTTAAATTAGCCACTTAAGGATAAGTTTTTCAACTGTGAAGGTTTTAAGGAGCTAACAAGAGCGTAAGTATTTGCCCCACTGTTAAAAAAATAACATGACATCTGACTATAATGTATTCAGTCTGGGAGTGGTAGCTCACACCTGTAATCCCAGCATTGGAAGGTTGAGGCAGGAGGATCATTTGAGCCCAGGAGTTCAAGACCAGCCTGGGCAATATAGCAAGACCCCATCCCTAAAAAAGATACAAAAAAAAAAAAAAAAAAATTAACCGGGCATGGTGACACATGCCTGTAGTTCCAGCTACTTGGGAGGCTGAGGTGGGAGGATCACTTGAGCCCAGGAATTCGAGGTTACAGTGAGCTATGATGGTACCACTGTACTTAAAACTTGGGTGACAGAGCAAGACCCTGTCTCTGAAAAATAGTGATGATGATGATAAGGATGAAGATGATGATGCTGTACTCAGAGCTTTGGTTGAGAAAGTCTCTATACTGTAGAATTATCTCATTAACAATTGTTATGATAATCCCTTTATGGTACTTATGTAACTAAACATTTTGGGGTATGATCATTAGACAGACTCATTTCATTCTGAATTCCGTTGAATAGCAAAAAGTCTTGTAATAAAGTTCCTGTCCTTGTGTTTAATAAAAAAGAAACACCAGAGCTACTTTCATACTGCCTTAATTTGTAAGTAGGTCCTTTAAAAAATTTCCCTCCTTTATTCAAGTATGTTGATTTACTAACCCAGCTTTTGAGAGAATATTAAATATGTGACTTTAAAAGACAAGGAACTTTTTTTCCCCACTATAGATATCTAGGTGTAATTTTGGCTTTGAATGTTCTGTATTGTTTCCATTTATAATCAACATGTAACATTACACTTTTTAAAATGACTTGATTTTATGTTACCACCTCCTTTACAGATTATTTTCACATAGAGATTTGCAGTTCAGAACAGTTTTGCAAACTTTTACTTTAAATAACTTGGTTTTTCAAAGGTGCTATTTCTTTTATTACATTACATTGTAATGTTTCCTCTGCAGCTGAATGTTTCGTTGAGCAATTAGGTTACTAGTTCTCAAAAGTCCTAACATTCATTCTGCTCTTACTCTATTTGATCAGTTTCATGTTGGATTTTTATATGGAAGAAATTGTCAGGGAGTCTTTACCTTTGCTTACATAGTATGAGAATTTCACATATTTTATTAGATGCCTGTCTTGCAAAAAGTATTTTAAATCATATTTCTAAAATTTGCATTAATTCAACTAGTACTGCCTTCAAGTGGCTGTAATACTCTTTTTCTTCTTACGTTGTGGAATATCTTGAAGTAGGAATTGTGATTAACTTTAATAAAAATGAGAGTATGTTAAACTATTTGGTGACCCTTTAACATATGCAAAGTACACCTAAACTTCAGATTTCGTTTATCTTCTATATTCAACCAATTGTAAACAGTTATTTGTTTGGAAAATGAAGTGCTAAACAGTAGTTTGATTTTAAAAGGAAAAAATATTTGAAATGCCTTTACACTTATGTTGACAGAAAAGAGTCAAACTCTGTAAAATATTTGAAGAGATTTATTCTGAGCCAAATATAAGTGACCATGGCCCATGACACAGCCCTCAGGAGGTCCTGAAAACATGCGTCCAAGGTGGTTGGGGTGTACGTTGGTTTTATACATTTTAGGGAGGCATGAGACATCAGTCAGATACATTTAAGAAATACATTGGTTTGGTCCAGAAAGGCAGGACAACTGGGGGTGGAGGATTCCAGCTTATAGGTAGATTTTAAATTTTTCTGGTTGACAATTGGTTGAGTTTATCCAAAATCCTGGGATCAACAAAAAGGAATATCTGGGTTGCAATAAGAGGTTGTGGAGACTCGGGAGTTCGAGACCAGCCCGGCCAACATGGTGATGTAGCAGGACAAGCTGCAGACAAAACCCCTCAGACACCGAGTTGTGGAAGGAAAGGGCTTTATTTGGCTGGGAGCTTTGGCAAGACTCAGGTCTCCCAAAACCGAGCTCCCTGAATGAGCAATTCCTGTCCCTTTTAAGGGCTTACAACTCTAAGGGGGTCTGCGTGAGAGGGTTGTGATCGAATGAGCAAGCAGGGGGTACATGACTGGGGGCTGCATTCACTGGTAATCAGAACAGAACAGAACAGGACAGGGATTTTCACAATGCTTTTCCATACTATGTCTGGAATCTATAGATAACATAATTGGTTAGGTCAGGGGTCATTTTTAACCAGGCTCAGGGCACGTTGCCGGGCTGTCTGCCTGTGAATTTCATTTCTGCCTTTTAGTGTTTACTTCTTCTTTCTTTGGAGGCAGAAATTGGGCGTAAGACAATATGAGAGGTGGTCTCCTCCCTTAATGAAACCCCATCTCTACTAAAAATGCAAGAATTATCCAGGTGTGGTGGCGCACCCCTGTCATCCCAACTATTCGGGAGGCTGAGGTGGGAGAATTGCTTGAACCCCGGAGACGGAGGTTGCAGTGAGCTGAGAACGTGCCACTACACTCCAGCCTGGGTGAGAGTGAGACCCCATCTCAGAAAAAAAAAAAAAAAAAAAGGTTGTGGAGACCAAAGTTTCATCATGCACATGAAGCCACCAGGTAGCAGGCTTCAGAGAGAATAGTTGTAAAATGTTTCAGACTTAAAGTCTGTGTTGATTTTAATGCTGGAGATTATAATCAGGCATGTCTGACCCCACTTCCTGTCATGGCCTAAACAAGTCTCTCAGGTTACATTTTAAAAGAGCCCTAGCTGGGGAGGAAGTCCATTCAGATGATTGCGGGTGGGGGCGGGCAAGGTGCTTTTATTTTTGGTTTACATCCTGTTCTGTGACTGCATCTTCTTTTGAGCTTCTCTGTAAATCACCATAACTTTCAATAGCCAAATCAGGACTTGTATCAGATAGAACTTTTTTTTTTTTTTAAATGTAATACTGTTTATTTAACTTCAAAAACATTTCAGCATTCTAAACATACAAAAAAAAAATAACAGAACGTTGCAAATCATGTTTAAGTACAGGAGGTTCTTGAACTTTCATTGATGCAGTGGCTCTTTGCTTTGCTGACAATGAAGAGTTCTACAGTTTGTTTAAAAACAAACAGTTTAAAAACTACCGCACTTAAAAAAAAATTTCTCATGCCAGCTGACCTCTCTGTCCACAGCTAAGATGGCAGCAGAATGCTATGTCACTATATACAGAAACAAGACAACCTGAAGCTAAATGGATGCCCCCTGCAGAGTCAACAGGTCCAGCCTCACAGTGCACACCCTGAGCTATAGCCTCTCCAAAAGGCATCTTCCCCACAGCCTCAACGCCGAGCAAGGAGCATCAAGAGTTTGTCTCGGTTGTTTTGTTCTTTTTACAAACTATAGATATATACAGTTGAAAACTCAGGATTTCTAGCCAATAACCATAGTTAACACCACCTTACAAATTTAAAAAAAAAAAAGCCAGAAACATCTTTAAATGCCTTGTCACACCAACAGCAAAGTGCACAGAGTGAGGAGAACACGAAGAGTGCCTTTTCATTTTAAAAATGTTTGGAAATATGTACAACTTTGATACAGTTTCAGGGTGCTCCAGACACCCATGGCCACTTCATGTAAACCACTGACAATTTCTAGAGCACTTTGAGAGACTACAATATGACCGTGATCAAATTTTGTAATTAAACCTAATGAGGGCAACAGACACTTCTCAAATAAGAGATGAGTCAATTACGGCGCTCCCCTACTCTAAGTATTCACAAGGAGACAGATCAACAGTTTCTTTATTCATCCTCCTCCTCCTCCTCCTCTTCTTCCTCCTCCTCTTCTTCATCTTCCTCTTCCACCTTTTTCCGGGCAACTTTAGCAGGACCCTTTGCACCATCAAACTTTCCTTTTGACTTATAGTCGGCAACATCCTTCTCATACTTCTCCTTCAGCTTTGCTGCCTTAGTGATGTAAGGCTGCTTTTCACTGTCATTTAAATTATTCCACATCTCACCCAGCTTTTTTGCCACGTCTCCAATAGAGATGCCGGGGTTTGTGGATTTGATCTTGGGACGGAATTCTGAACAGAACAGGAAGAATCCAGACGGTGGCCTTTTGGGAGCATTAGGATCCTTCTTCTTCTTGCCTCCCTTAGCTGTTCCATAATCCTTCATTTCCCGGTCATAGCGCACTTTATCTGCCTTTGCCATTTCATCAAATTTAGATGTCTCTTTCCCGGACATCGTCTTCCACCTCTCAGAGCACTTCTTGGAAAATTCTGCAAAGTTCACAGGGACCTCTGGGTTTTTCTTCTTATGTTCTTCTCTGCACGTCTGCACAAAGAAGGCATAAGCAGACATCTTGCCCTTTGGTTTCTTCGGGTCACCTTTAGCCATCCTGACTGTATTGTTCGCTAGTCTGGGCAGTGCAAGGCACGACGCGCCCAGATAGAACTTTAGAATACTGTCCTGTAGACTTTGGCATTTGAAACACAGATCAAGAAATTTTGATGCTAGCAACTTTCAATTATATTTGGTGACAATTCCTTGATATTCTGATTTTTTAAAAAAATTTTCATAGCTTTATAGCTTGCTATATTATACAATATGCAAGTTTTAAAAAATATTTTTCAAAGTGTTAATTTGATATGAATATAGCAACATCCTTGATAGTTTTCGCTTTTAAAAAAGCATGCTAGAAATACAAGAAAATCATTTTCAGCAAGAGTTTTTGTTGCTTGACATCTATAGATTTTCAGAAGCATTATTTTCTCATCTTTATATTTTTAACCATCTAATTAGTATGCTGCTATGTCATAGTTTCTAGTGATATATTGCTAATGATCTAAATTTTGCAATAATCCCTTTTCCTCCCCACAAATATATGTCTCAGGCCCACTGTGTGTCAGGCCCTGTTGTCGGGAATTAACATCTTCCTCTAATCTTACCTCTCTCCCCTACACAGTAAACCTTTAGCAAAATTACTGGGTTAGATCGGTTAGTAAATCATATTGCAAAATAGTTATCTGTGCTTTAACAAAATACAGTGTGTGGGTAATCTGATGTGATGGGTTCTTTGTTACTTATATGTGTATAATAAGCATATTCGGGCACCACTAAATAGACAGAATTCTGGTCTAAAACTACTTCATAACAAAATTAGTTATAGTTGATGAGACTGATACAATAAATCATTAAGAGATCCTTGAAGGAAAAAAATAACTGTAAAAGGCAACATTTAAAATATTTTTCATATGAATATGGGACGTATAGAAGTATTTACCTTTCATATACATTTTGATTTGGATTAAACACATAATTGATAGAATAAAAATTAAGCAATGCAGTTTTGTGATTTCTAGTATGAAGGCATTGAATAGAACTTAAAATTCAATTTGTTTATGGTTTTAGTCTAAATTTACAAAATATTTAAATGGACATAGGTCTCTCCTTTAGATACGAAGCTTAAACATATATTCTAAACATTTTAGATTTTCTTGTGTGCTCTTGTTATAGCTTTTAAAATATTTTCGGCATTTTTTATTTTGAAATAATTTCAAAATTACAGGAAAGTTGTTACGAATAGTAGGAAAAGCGCCTCTAAATCCTTCACTTGAATTGCCCACTTGTTAATATTTTGTCCCATTTGCTGTAGTTTTCTCTCTCTCTGTTCATAATATTTTGTGAACCATTTGAGAATAAGTTGAAACATTAACCCCTAATTTCTTCAGTGCCTATTTCCTAAGAACAAGGACATCGTGCTACCTTGCCACTGTACCATAACCTAAATCAGGAAATCAACATTGATACTGTTATTAGTAAAACTTCAGCCGAATTAAATTGAAAGGAGGTTAATTGAGCAATGAACGATTCGTGAATCGGGCAGCCCCCAGAATCAGCAGATTCAGACAGACTCCAGGGATGCCCTGTGGTCAGAACAAATTTATAGACAAAAAAGGGAAGTGACATACAGACACTGGCAAAGTGAGGTACAGAAATAGCTGGATTGGTTACATATGAGCATTTGTCTTATTTGAACACAGTCTGAACACTTAGCAGTCTGTGAGTGGTTGAAGTACGTCCGCTGGGATTGGCCAAGACTCGGCTGTTGTTACAGGTGCATACTCCTAGTTAGGTTATCAATCTTGTCTGCCTATTAAGCTAGGTTACAGTTCGTCCACAAGGACTCAAATATAGAAGTACAGAGTGCTTCTCAGGCCATATTTAGTGTAATAATGCAATCCCTTTGTCTAACTGGTAGACCTTATTCCAGTCTCATTGACATGTATTATGCATGCACATGTATATTCTGGGTCAAGATCCAATCCAGGGTCAGCAATTACATCTAGTTATCATCTCTTTGAGTCTAGAGTGGTTCCTTAGTTTTTCTTCACCTTTCTTGACTTGGACATTTTCCACAGTACAGGATCGTTGTTTTATAGACAGTCCCTCCATTTGAGTTCGTTTGATGCTTCCTAATGATTAGATTTAATTATGTACCTTTGGGCAGGAATATTAAATTGTTCAATTTTTTGGTGATGTTAACTTTCATGTCTCAGGGCTTTTGTTTCTTAATGTTTTGGTTGCACATGAGTATTTTACTAATAGAAGGCATTCTAATTCATAGGAGTTTGTGAAACAAGACATTGGGTTTTGTTTTTTTTTTTTGAGACAGAGTCTCGCTCTGTTGCCCAGGCTGGAGTGCAATGGCGCGATCTCAGCTCACTGCAACCTCTGCCTCCCGGGTTAAAGTGATTCTCCTGCCTCAGCCTCCCAAGTAGCTGAGATTACAGGCAGGCGCCTCCACACCCGGCTAATTTTGTAGTTTTAGTAGAGATGGGGTTTCACCATGTTGGTCAGGCTGGTCTCGAACGCCTGACCTCAAGTGATCTACCCACTTCGGCCTCCCAAAGTGCTGGGATTACAGGCATGAGCCACAGCGCCCTGCCTGGATTTTTAAAACCAGATTAATATGCCTGTCATCTCATACGTGAAGATTGATATCTTTTTAAGTGCATAAAAAACACTAAATTATTTATGCATATGCAATTTCCAGGCATATTATTAACTCAACCTTCACATTGACGTTTATGCCCCTAGATTATACCCTAGAAAATTCCGTGATTAATTAACATACTTTCATTTTGCCCAAAAGTTCTTAACTGCAGTGTTCTGTTCCACATTACTTTATACTCTTACCATCTTCTCCTGCTTTGCTAAAATTATATATAATGCAAAATTGAGATTGCTGTAAAAATACATTTTGTTTCTTGATTAATGATCGTGCCTTACATATTTAAATTCAATTTATACAATTAAAAAATTAACAATTTTTCTTAAATTCAGTTAACATTTTGTGATTTAACTTTGAGGATAATGACTGTAGAAAAATAGTTTTCAGATCAAATCATTTATGAATCATCTGAGGACCTCAGAATTCTTTCTTTAGAGATTTTGCATCAGCAGCTGTGGGGCTAAGAAACCTGAATTTTTTAGCAAGGTGCTAGGCAGTTCTGGTGCAAGCAACTTAGTCGTCCCCACAGCCTTTAAGAAACACTGCAATAGAGAAAGGCCGGGTGCGGTGGCTCACACCTGTAATCCCAGCACTTTGGGAGGCCGAGGTGGGCGGATCACTTGAGGTCAGGAGTTTGAGACCAGCCTGGCCAACATGGTGAAACCCTGTCTCTACTAAAATACAAAATTAGCCAGGCGTGGTGGCAGATGCCTGTAATCCCAGCTACTTGGGAGGCTGAGGCAGGAGAATCACTTGAACCTCGGAGGCGGAGGTTGCAGTGAGCCAAAATCACGCCACTGTACACTAACCTGGACAAGAGCGAAACTCTGTCTCGGAGGAAGGGGGGGTAGAAATATCAAGAAGGGGTGGAGGGGTGGGGAATGACTTCTAACAAATGCCATATTCAGTGTACCCAATGGAACTGAAAGAAAAAAAAATCAACATTCCTACAGTCATGTCTCATTGTTTATTATCAACACTGTAGTTTTAAGTTTATAAAATGAAAAATGATATCTGCATAGTCTGACAGTAAGATATTTTTAGCAAATATTTTTTTATAGCTGTACAATTTATCTGACCATTCACTTAAGTAGTGTAGCAGGGAAGAAAGAACGATAGTAAGATCCAGTCAGGTATTTTTGTTGTATTGAATTTGGTGACATGATATAAACTAGATACAACTAGAAAGTAGGTTAAAAGATTTTTGGGCCAGCCGTGGTGGGTCACTCCTATAATCCTAGCACTTTAGGAGGCTGAGGTGGGTGGATGACTTAAGTCCAGGAGTTGTAGGCCAGCCTGGGCAACATGACAAAACTCTGTCTGTACAAAAAAATACAAAAATTAACCAGGCATGGTGTCACATATCTGTACTTCCCGCTACTTGGGAAGCTGAGGTGGGAGGATTGCTTGAGCCTGGGAGGTCGAGGCTGCACTGAGCTGTAACCATGCCTCTGCACTCCAGCCTGGGCAACAGAGACCCTATGTCAAAAAAAAAATTTTTTTAATAGTAGTGTTGTTACTTAAACAGAACTTCTAGTGTCTTTTTTTAATAAGCCCTCCCACAGACACACACACACACACACACACACACACCCCTACTTATGGAGGAATATATTCAAGACTGTGGGACATGCATATGCTTCTGTTTTTGAGAAATATGCATGACAGAAAATAATTATAATTTGCCTGAATGATTTTTAATTTAATCATAAGTTGACTAAAATAGGTTTGTGGCTAAATTAATGTGTTCAGAAGCTGATTTTATTGAGTTAAATTTTCGCTGAACTTTACTAAAACCCTTGCAACAGAAATTAATCTTAAGAAATGAGGAAATGGAAAGGTTAATTTACATTAAGTGTACTCAAGAAGAAAAAATGAATTTAAAACAGTTGTTATCCCGGAGTCTGTAGATTTTTGTGCATCAGATATTCATTTTTTCCAAGTTACAACTTTATTTGTAACTTGTATGCATAAACATTTGCTCCAAAATCTGGTAGTACTTTTTTGTTTCAATTCCAAAATCAACATATATGAGAAATTTTATATAGAAACTTAATTTATAGCATTAAAAATGTATTACCCACTACAATGTGGCCTGGGTGACAGCGAGACTCTGTCTCTAAAAAAAAAGAAAGGAAGAAAGAAAGAAAGAAAGAAAGAAAGAAAGAAAGAAAGAAAGAAAGAAAGAAAGAAAGAAGGAGTATTACATCTTATGAGAATTGAAATTCCAGAAAGTCCAAAATTTCAGAATACATTTTTTTGAAGAAGAGTTGATATTGTCTGTTTGTAAGTTGTATGAAATAACAATGACAGGTAGCAAAAGTTAGGTATGAGCATAGCTAGTAAGAAAGATTTTTAGAAAGCATTATTTTGTGAAAATGTTGGTTAAGTTGTATGTTTATAGCCGGGCGCGGTGGCTCAAGCCTGTAATCCCAGCACTTTGGGAGGCCGAGATGGGCGGATCACGAGGTCAGGAGATTGAGACCATCCTGGCTAACATGGTGAAACCCCGTCTCTACTAAAAATACAAAAAACTAGCCGGGCGAGGTGGTGGGTGCCTGTAGTTCCAGCTACTCAGGAGGCTGAGGCAGGAGAATGGCATTAACCCGGGAGGCGGAGCTTGCAGTGAGCTGAGATCCGGCCACTGCACTCCGGCCTGGGTGACACAACGAGAGTCCGCCTCAAAAAAAAAAAAAAAAAGTTGTATGTTTATAGTTATGATGCATTTTTGGCCCTGGAAAACTCCAAATTATTTAGTATGCTTATGGAGTTATTATTTGCTTTATTTGTTTTAAAAAAGCATTTAAAATATTGTTGTGAATTAACTTTAGATGCTTGTAAACTTTGTAAACATTCAGTTTTCTTACTTAAAAGTATATTTTTAGTTGGATACACATTAAAAGAGGCAAAGAAACCTTTACCACATGTATTTTAAAGTTTCGGGAATTAAGGCTGAGCTGTTTCAGTACCAATTATAATCTTGTAGTAAATGAAATGGATGAGTTTAAAGCTATCAGTATTTTCTTATTTATTTATTTTTTTTGGCAAATACTAACAAAATAAAAGTTATACACAATACCTTAGGGTATAACTGTTATTAGATTCTCATGACAGGTCTTCTCAGATTCTCAGTCACATTCAGTGGTGGAATGGTGACATTTGTCATGGTTAAGAGCCAAGATTTCGGAATGAAACTTGCCTTAGATTTGGGAAGAAGTACTTAACTTTCTTAAGCCTCAAAGTCCGTATCTGTAAAATGGAATAAGCAGTTGTCTGAGGAGCAAATGAGGTAATATCTATAAATTTGTAGCACAGAGGTGGGCCAGTATAAGTACCCAATAAATGTTAGTTGTTACTAATGGCATTGCTGCTTTTCATGGTTTTCTAACAGTTGTACTGGGTGAAATTTCTGAAGTCCTACCTCACTTGTTTCTGGGACAGAATCACTTACGGAGAATAGTTTTAGTAAAATTTTCTTTTCCCATAGTTTTTTCTGCTTTTATTAGTTTGAAAGATTGCCTGTGTTTGGCTGTTTTCCTTATCCTGAATTAGAAGTAGAAGGCTACAGTTCATTTAGTAGTAGCATCGTAAAGAGGAGCTTCCTGTAACTTGGTCTCCTTTAGGATATATACGGTATCCTGCTGGTCATGGTTTTTGACAGTGAGTATTTCAAATGAGGCAGACCCTGGTGAGATATTTTCCAGCCAGCTTGATGCCCTGTTAGGGCAGGCAGAGTGGGGTTTTGCTCTCCTGACATGCCCCAGAGAAGATGGGGGGTGGTGGAGCTACTATCTTCACAACAGAAAATCTTTTAGAGAATTCCATTGTCAGCAAATTATTAATTTTTACGTATAGTTTTTTTTTACATTTACATAGAGATGCTTATATTTAATCTTAAAAGGTAGTCTTATGTAGTTGTATCAGAAACCAAAAGCGCTCTTTCAGACCACTTTTATTAACTCAGGTATTATGAAAGGAATCACTGAAGAATATGAAAGCTCAAATAAGATTAAAAAGTGCTTTAATACTGCTGCAGAAGTCTCAGTTCAAGAGCAGGCAATAGAATGTAGAGAATGTTTACCTTATGACTAGATACAACCTCCCAAGAAAACCTGGATCCTGCAGGGCAGCTGGTCTTCACAGTTCCTGCTGGGACTACAGTTGCTGGGAGTCATTCAATCACTTTTCTCTTTTTAAGGGAGTTAAGTACAGGTAAAGGAACTCTCCTAGCAAAGATCTTAATAATCTCTTGATTGTCAATGTCTATGGAGGCTTTTTAGTCCTTCCTTTGCTTCTGCATTCTTGACTCTTGGCTTCTTTCACCTATTCTCTCCTAATTCTCCTGTCTTTCTGAATGGGCCATTCCAATGTTCCTCTACTTCCTGTCACCAGTGTTGGTGTTGCCTATGGTTCTGTTGTGTGCATTTCTGATATATATAAACACTCTGGGGAGTCTTATTGACAGATTTCACAATTACTGAAACATTGTCAATTCTGGCCTCGATCGCTATGTTAAACTCTAGTCCCTATCTCCAACTTTATGGTCCTTTTTTTTTTTTTTTTTTTTTTTAGCTATACCATAGCTGTCTCAAATTAAACTTGTTAAACTGAATGCATCATTTTCATTACTACCACAATCCTCTAATTCTCTGCCCCTCTAAAGGCCGTCTCTTCCTGCTGTGTTTTCTGACTTTGTGAATGGCACTATTGTCTAGCAATTTAGGTCAAAACCATGACTAGTATTAGATACTTTCCTCTCCATCAAATCTTTTTCAATCCTGTTACCCTACTGCTACTGACTAGGCCTGGGTAATGTCAATGCTTATATAATAAAGGCTGGTACCTTAACCTGGATTTTAAGCTTGTGGGCAAGAACAAATGAAACTATGAAAAAATGGGCTGTATAAAGGGTATTAAGTGCCACTCTCTGTTGAACTGTTTGATGAAACTGGCTTTAGTGATCCAGAAGAAGCCTTACATTTGAATGCATTCTGTTCTTTCAAAACTGCTGCTAACCAGTTTTCATGTTTATTAACATTTGCTGCTGCTGGAAAACAGTTAGGAGCTACTATGTTTTACTCATTTGATCTTTGAATAATAGCAGCAGCACAAATCCCAGGATTCTCAAAGCGGTTCCAACCACAACACACCAAAAAACTAAACTACAGAGAAATGGGAAACAGGTGTGTCTGGTTTAATAAAAAGGGAAAGGATCATCAGGTGGCCACATCCTTGTCATTCATATCCCCAACCTCCAGATCCCTTCTACTCTCCTAAGTTTGAATACAGCCAAGGTTAGTTGGGTAAAAAACTGATGTTGATTATTATTAAAAAGAGATACAAAACTCAGCACCTCCTTCGTTAAAAACAAAGGTTGAGAAACTTGATAAGAAAAAAACTAAAATATTATTATTTATTATTATTATTATTATTCTTAGATGGAACCTCGCTCTGTCACCCAGGCTGGAGTGCAGTGGCACAATCTCGGCTCACTGCAACCTCCGCCTCCCAGGTTCAAGTAATTCTCCTGCCTCAGCCTCCCGAGTAGCTGGGACTACAGGCGCCTGCCACCACGCCTGGCTAATTTTTGTATTTTTAGTAGAGACGGGGTTTCACCATATTGGCCAGGCTGGTCTCGAACTCCTGACCTTGTGATCCGCCCACCTTAGCCTCCCAAAGTTCTGGGATTACAGGCGTGAGCCACCGCGCCCTGTCAAAAAACTAAAGTATTCTTATAGCTAGCTGGGGGAGATCTTAATTCTTCCACATAGACAGATATCCTCATATCCACAGGAGGCCATGTGGACTAAAACCAAACTGAGTCCATTACTCATTCCCTCCTCACCGGCTCTTCTTGTGGCTCTTCTTAGACCTTTCGGGAGACTTTGAGTATCTCCTGTGTCTGTGACTACGGTGATGACCTGGGGACTTGGAACGGGATCTGTGCCGCCGATCTCCGGACCTGCGGCGGTGACGTCTTGGACTCTTGCTCCGATGCCGTTGTCGGCGGGGGGCGGGGTTTCTCCTTTTGGGAGATTCCGCCTTCTAGGAGAGCGACTCCTACTCCCCTTCTGTAGCGCAGTGTGGGAGAGCGACCGGGATAGTCCAAGTCTCCGGAGCTTCTCCGGCGGTGATCAGGTGATGGCGCTCTTTCCAACTTCTCATCCTCCTCTTTTTCCTCTTCATTGGACTCCACATCGTCCATGTCCTCTTCCAGACCACTAACTCGAGGCTCCAGCTGCTCAGCTTCCTCTAATACCTAGCGTTTCTGCAGCCAGAGCAGAATGATATCACAGACTCTCTCACTGTGCAATAGTTCATCAATAAACTCATCAACACGCATCAATTCAAACCCTCCATTTCGGTTCTGGCTCTTGATTTTTCGATAGTCTTTGTACAAAGGCTGCAAGTACTTGTAGCCATCAACTGCAGTGCCTGTCAGCCTCATGTAAAATGCCCCCAGCATGCGGACATACTTGAAATCTTCATTTTTGATAAACTCTACAGTGATATCCTTCTCGGGTTGAATTTGAAGCATCTTCAAGGTTAAACACAGAAAGCGTGTTGGTTTTATGCTGCCACCATAGATGCCACCCACAAAACTTAACTCCATGGCTCTACAGACTACAAGCTCAGCCGTAAGTCCAAAGCACTGCTCTTTCCAGGACTCGGACTCATAGATTCGAGTTCAAATGATCTTCTCTGCCAGATATTGAGAGTTGGTGCCGTGGGTGCTGTGCGCATCCTTCACTGTACGGCTAGCCATTTTAGAATCTTTTACGTAGAGTGTTAATTGAAGAACATAAAAATTTTATAGCTTTCTCAAATGCAGAGTTCCTTAATCAGAATATGATGAAATAATTTCGTTCAGAAATGCTTCATTAATCTGCCATTGTTAGGAATAAGATGATTTTTTAAAAAACTTAAGTTCATTATCCTAAGCCCCTTTTTTAAAAAAATGAGATATGGCCGAGCGCGGTGGCTCACGTCTGTAATCCCAGCACTTTGGGAGGCCGAGACGGGCGGATCACGAGGTCAGGAGATCGAGACCATCCTGGCTAACACGGTGAAACCCCGTCTCTACTAAAAACATACAAAAAATTAGCCGGGTGTGGTGGCGGGCGCCTGTAGTCCCAGCTACCAGGAGGCTGAGGCAGGAGAATGGCGTGAACCCGGGAGGCGGAGCTTGCAGTGAGCCAAGATAGGGCCACTGCACTCCAGCCTGGGCGACAGAGCGACACTCTGTCTCAAAAAAAATAAAAATAAAAATAAAAAATAAACAAATAAATAAATAATAAAAATTAAAATAAAAAAATGAGATGTAAATGTCTTTGATCTTCAATGCTATGCAAAATATGGATTATAAATTATCTTCTATCATTTCTAATCTGAAAAAAACAGATGACCAAGCTGCTTAGAATTGATTGAAGTCAAAGGGTTCAGCTGTTGTGGTTTTGAATGAGGCAAGTTCACTGGTTTTAATGGGAACATTGACTCCTCTACAGGCTGTTCAGAAAGGACAGAATTCAAACAATACAGAATAAAACAGTGTAAAACAATGTCAATGCCTCTTCAGTTATTCCCTTTGCCAAATACTTAGGGCATCAATAAAACTTTGATGTCCTTTTAAATCTTTATAAAACATTCATTCATTCTTTCCCTTTACACACACACACACACACACACACACACACACACACAGAGGGATAAATACATGGAAATAATCTATACATATTTTGTGACTTTGCTATTTTGCTTGAACAGCATCTTGGAGATTTGTGTGTGTATGTACGTATATGTACATACTTTTTCATAATATATACTTCTCTATTGATGGACATTTTGTATTTTTAGTAGAGATGGGGTTTCACCATATTGGCCAGGCTGGTCTCAAACTCCTGACCTTGTGATCCACCCACCTCAGCCTCCCAAAGTGCTGGAATTACAGGCATGAGAAATCACACCCGGCCAAAAATAGTATATAGGTACATAAAACAACCGTGTCATAATAAAATGGGGATCATAGTAACATCAAGATTTGATTTTTATCTATTCATTGAAATTTATTATGTACAGGCCATGTATTCTTTATCTCATTTGAAAATAACAATTAAATGAGGCATACACTACCGTAATAAACGTTTAACCAAGGAAGAATCAGTATCAGGTTAAGTAACAGGCCCAAGTATGTTGTATCTTTGTGCAGCTGAAGACGCATACAAGAAATTCCTAAGTGTAAAATTAATAGATTAAGGGGAACACACATTTTAGATTCTGGTAGATGCTGCTAGTTGTACTCCTCCCACAAAAACTATATCAGTTTAATTCCAGCAGCCAGGTATGAGAGCACACTTCCCCATATTCTCACACTAAATAGTTTAAATCTTTTTATGTTTTTCCAATTTGTATTTACTTGATTATTAAAATTGAACCTATTTTCATGTGCTTATTGGTATTATTTGTATTTTTTTATTATACTTTAAGTTCTGGGGTACATGTGCAGAACGTGCAGGTTTGTTACCTAGTTATACACATGCCATGGTGGTTTGCTGCACCCATCAACCCGTCATCTACATTAGGTATTTCTCCTAATGCTATCCCTCCTCTAGACCCCATCCCGTGACAGGCCTCAGTGTGTGCTGTTGCCCTCCCTGTGTTGATTTCATTGTTCAACTCCCACTTATGAGTGAGAACATGCGGTGTTTGGTTTTCTATTCCTGTATTAGCTGAGAATGACGGTTTCCAGCTTCATCCATGTCCCTGCAAAGGACATGAACTCATCTTTTTTATGGCTGCATAGTATTCCATGGTGTATATGCACCACATTTTCTTTATCCAGCCTATCATTGATGGGCATTTGTGTTGGTTCCAAGTCTTCGCTATTGTGAACAGTGCTGCAATAAACATACGTGTGCATGTGTCTTTATAGTAGAATGATTTCTAATCCTTTGGGTATATGTCCAGTAATAGGATTGCTGGGTCAAATGGTATTTCTGGCTCTAGATCCTTGAGGAATTGCCACACTGTCTTCCACAATGGTTGAACTAATTTACACTCCCACCAACAGTGTAAAAATGTTCCTATTTCTCCACATCCTCTCCAGCATCTGTTGTTTCTTGACATTTTAATGATTGCCATTCTAACTGGTGTGAGATGATATCTCACTGTGGTTTTGGTTTGCACTTCTCTAATGACCAGTGATAATGAGCTTTTTTTCATGTTTGTTGGCCACATAAATGTCTTCTTTTGAGAAGTGTCTGTTCATATCCTTTGCCCACTTTTTGATGGGGTTGTTTTTTTCTTGTGAATTTGTTTAAGTTCCTTGTAGATTCTGGATATGAGCCCTTTGTCAGATGGGCAGATTGCAAACATTTCCTCCCATTCTGTAGGCTGCCTGTTCCCTCTGATGCTAGTTTCTTCTGTGATGCAGAAGCTCCTTAGTGTCATTAGATCCCATTTGTCAATTTTGGCTTCTGTTGCCATTGCTTTATGTTTTAGTCATGAAGTCTTTGCCCATGCCTATGTCCTGAGTGGTATTGCCTAGGTTTTCTTCTAGGGTTTTTATGGTTTTAGGTCTTACTATTTGTATTTTTCCTGTGAATTGCTCTTCCATGTTGTTTGCACAGTATTCTCTTGGATGATGAGTCTTTTAAAAATTATTTGTAAGTGCATAGAGCGGTTACGTACATGCATTTTTTGTCATGTATGTTGCTTTCCATCAGGTGCATGTGTCTGGCTTTGTTTATGATGGCTTTTGTCTTACAGGACATTCAAATTTTTGTGTACAAAATTCTAGTCTTTCCCCTGGTTTTATGTTTTGCTTAGAAGACCTAGTAACCTCCAAATCTTAAGTACACTCTTTTCTATTTTCTTCTTTTATGGCTTGTCTAACTTTCTTTTCATTTGAAATTTTGGTTGTTCATGGCGTAGGATAGACATCTAATTGTATTTTTGCCTGCATTGATTTCAGAGTATGCTAGCAGCGTTTATTAAATAGACCTTTCTTTCTCCCACCAAAATGAAATGCTGCCTGTGGTATATATCAGGAGCCCTTTTCATTTCAAAGTTGCTTAGATATACAATCACTATTTTAAGACCAGGGAAAGGAGTCTCTGGACTGTTACACATGCAGGGATTTGTGTACTTTCAGCCCCACTCTTTTCTTTTTTTTCTTTTCTTTTCTTTTCTTTTCTTTTCTTTTCTTTTGTCTCTGTATTAGTCCATTCTCACACTGCTATAAAGAAATACCCACGATTGGGTAGTTTATAAAGGAAAGAAGTTTAATTAACTCACAGTTCCATATGGCTGGGGAGGCCTCAGAAAACTTATAATCATGGCGGAAGGGGAAGGGGAAATAGGTACCTTCTTCACAAGGTGGCAGGAGAGAGAGAGCAGTGAAACCCTGTTTCTACTAAAAATATAAAAATCAGCTGGGTGTGGTGGCATGCACCTGTACTCCCAGATAGTTGGGAGGCTGAGACAGGAGAATCACTGGAACCCAGGAGGCGGAGGTTGCAGTGAGCAGAAATCACACCACTGCACTCCAACCTAGGTGACACAGTGAGACTTCGTCTCAATAAAAAAAAGAAAGATTAACTTTTAAAGGCTCATGAGATTACATCAAGCCTTTCTGGATGATCCACAATAATATTCCTATCTTAAGGTCAACTGATTAGTAACCTTAATTACTCCTGCAGTATCCCTTTTGGCCTGTAATGTCACACATTCACAGATGTGACTAGGAGGTGAGGGTCATGGGGATCAACATTTTGCCAACCACAATAGGTATATACACATATTAAAAATATATTGAATTGGATCCTTAAAATATGTGCCTTTTACCATATATATATATTGCACATAAATAAGAAGTAAAACTTAGTATATGGATATTTACTTCAAGTAGAACTGATCTGACTAAGGGTCAGGTAATGAGTGATGGGGGTGGGTATTTTTGAGCTGGGACTGAAAAGGTAATTAAGACAGTGACATGGAATCAGGGCAGAAAGGCAATCTGGCAAAGAAACAGTCTGAGAAAAGTCACAAGTCGGCTGGGTGCTGTGGCTTACGCCTGTAATCCCAGCACTTTTGGAGGCTGAGGTGGGTATATCACTTGAGGTCAAGAGTTCAAGACCAGCCTGGCCAACATGGTGAAACCCCCATCTTTACTAAAACTACAAAAAAAAAAAAAAAAAAAAAAAAGTAGCCAGGTGTGGTAGCACGCACCTGTAATCCCAGCTACTTGGGAGGCTGAGGCATGAGAATTGCTTGAACCTGAAAGGCAGAGGTTGCAGTGAGCTGAGATAGTGCCACTACACTCCAGCCTAGGTGACAGAGTGAGACTCCATCTCAACAAACAAACACAAAGCCACAGGTAAGAAGATACAGAATGTACAAGGAGGAAAGAGGAGTTAAGCTGGAACCAGGCAAAAGCATGTGTAAGAGCAGGAAAAATTAAGAATGGAGAGATGGATTTGGATCAGCTTATCTGGCATTTCCCATCAGTCATAGATTGGAGTTGAGTGATTGGAGGCCGGGAAATATTAGAAGACTGTTGCAGGAGGTCAGGCAACAAATAAAGTGGGCCTGAAAAAGCACTGTGGTGTCAGGAGTCAAGGTGCAGTGATGGTCATAATAAAGACTGCAGAAGTTAAAATGAAAGCGACTTTCCAAAATGAAAGGTGGCATTCTGGCTTGTAGTAGAGACTTCTAGTTGTCCCCCAGGTCAGTTCTCCACTTTTCTAGTAATTCAACCCTTCAGTTTTAACTTGGCACTGAGAATAAAGATATTTTTCAGTCTCTCTCCTAGCGAGGCATGACTGTGTAAGTTCTAGTCAACGAAATATGAGTGGAAGCGACATGCAGCTTCCAGTATGCATGCCCTTAGTGGACTCTGGATGTCATGCCAGCGATCCATCTTGGGACATGATGGATCTTGACACTCCCTAGGAATAGTGGAGCAATTAAAATAAAGGAACGTGGATATTTACCACCATGGAGCAGCTCCAGGGCTGCTGAATACAGCTGTGCAGTTGTGAGCACCATTCCCATAGACCACAGTGTGAATGGGACTCTGTAAAGTTGTGCAGTGCACATCCTGCACAACCATACACAGTAACCCAGAAACACCTGTGCAGGTAGGATAGACTGGAGGAGTAAGTCTTGGGAAGCTTTCACCTGGGCTGTTTAAACTACTATTATTTTGGATCTCTGTTTCAGCTTCTGAACCTATATTACAAGTAATACAAGGTTCTGAATCATAGATAGCAACTTGGGTGTTTTAGTGTCCTTTAGCAAAGGAAGAAAAGTCGAAAGGAGTAGTAGTCAAGGGGTGAGATGAACTGAAGATTGCCTGAATGAATGCTGAGTGCAAAGCACTATGGTAAGAGCCATGGGGAGTATAAAGAAAGCACAGTTCCTGCCCTCCAGGAACTTAAAATCTAATGAGGACAAACATATTTATGCCAATAATTTTACAGAATATCACTCTCAAGAAATGTATACTCTAGTGCAGAAAAAAATATGTATTTTATTTTATTATTTTATTTTAATTATTTTATTTTATT